>NW_026561971.1:140457-483192 GCF_028858705.1 Grus americana
CCTATCTCCCACCACCCCGGCCTGATAAACGAGGGGCTGGTGGCAGCCGGGGGAAGCGCCCAGAGCAGGGGCTGGAGCTGGGGGACTGGCCAACACAAAGGTGGCAGGGCTGGGGTGCTTCTCTCCGTGAGCCCCCCCCTGTCAATGAGGATGTTGATACCTGTGACTATGGAAATCTTAAGATCAATTCAAGCAATTAGAGCCATTGCTCAATCCATGTAACCAAACAAAAGGGAAACCATTGTCACTTTGGAAAACAATTAGTTGTAAGCTAAGGAGCTCTGGAAACAATCTCATTTTAAAGAGCTGGGCCTTGGAAGAACAGATGTGCAAAAAAAGATAAGAGAGTTACAAGGTGATCCCAAAACCGACCTTGAGGGATAAGGTATATGTGATACCCGGAGTGATTCTGAAGACCTCTGAGGACAGCCACCCCGAGGTGTCAACAAACATGGGGAAAGACCTTAGCATATGCTAACAAGTTCCCAAGGGAAGATCCCTGCCTGTGATAAGCACTACTGGGAAAGATACTGAATATGTCTATGAACATAGTAGAAATACTTGCTAGTTTTGTCTTTTGGGTGTGCACCTTAGGTGGAGTTATCCCCCGTGCACCCAGCGCTGCAATAAAGAATGCCTGCTTTCTAAAACTTCCAAATAAGCCTTAAGAGTGAACTATTTTGCCGCTTTCCAGTAACAGTGTGGTGGAGGGGAAGCAGCAGAGCAGGCCCTTCCCCACAGGGTAACAGAGAGCAAAGGGTCATACTGGGGAGCAACCAGCTTCCAGGCCCGGGGCAAAGGGAATGCCCAATGGAGAGGTGATGGGAGCATTGTGGGAGCAAGGAAACACATCCCCACAAAACTCAGAGGCACACCAGAGTGGCTCTAATATTTCTTGCCAGGTGGAAAGTAACTGCTGACACCTGCCTATCTTGGGCAGGAACAGGTTTCCCTAAATTAGCCTAATTAGCAGGGCATCAAAAGCAGCTCACCTGGGGCTGTGTCCCTCTCTGCTTTGTGTTGGAGGGGTGGCTCTGAGCTGCAATAGCCTGGGAGCATCTGGGATGTCCTGGATGCTGAAGGTGTGTTCTCCCTTACCCACTGAGCAGAAAAGTTCAAAAAGACTTGTTTTTTTTTTTTAATCTTCAGAAAGATGCCCTGGTGTGTCCCTATGGACACCTGAGCATCCCTGTGCATCCCTGGGGGTCCCTCAGCTGCTCCCTGGCTGGCCTTCAGCTGCTGTGGGTGTGGGACATACAGCTATTGCTCTCTAGTGGCTCCTGGCCTGGGGAAGGCTGGCTCCCCCCACCCCTGGCACCGGGATGCTCGGGTCCTGCTTCCGGTCTCCCCCACTCCGGGACACCCGGCCCGGCATCGTGGGTGTGATCGCACCCGGCAGCAGCTTGCCCACGCCCGGAGGTGGCTCACCCACTCGGTGGCACCTTGTCCCTTCATCTCATGGGGGCTGGACCGTACCAGGAACAGCTGGCGGTGGTGTTTTGGGGTTTTTTTGCCCAGGGTTTGGTGTTGAACAGACCTGGCTTGCAGCCCCGGGCACGGCTGATGGGCACTTACACCTCGCACTGGGTTGTTTCCCAGCCTGGGAGAAGGTTTTCCCCGAGCAAGGAACCTCATGTTGGAGATTTTGGAGAATAAATGAAGTAGGGAGTTTGTCTCCAAATACTCCATAGCTTTCTTGTAATGCATTTTAAACCATTCAAGCTGGGAAGCGCGAGGCTTTGGTAAAATGCACGTACAGGAAACCCAAGAGGGAGGTAGTGAGACTGTGTGGGAGCCAGGGCCCAGCTCTGCAGCATGGCTGTGAGGCAAGAAATTGAGGCAACTAAGAGGCAAGCTGAGGGAATGGAAGGACATTTGTAAGGGGAATGGACTTTGCATAACTCCTGGGATTGAGGGAGGGTCCTCCCTGTGTGCAGGGCCTTGTGAAATGCTGGGAATCCCCATCTGTTTTGGAGGGTTGTGGTGGGTTGACCCTGGCTGGGGGCCAGGTGCCCACCAAGCTGCTCTATCATGTCCCTTGTTCACCAGACAGGGGAGAGAGAAAAAGTATAGCAAAAAGCTTCTGGGTCGAGATAAGGACAGGGAGAGATCACTCGCTAGTTATCGTCACGAGCAAAACAGACTGAACTTAGAGAGGAAATTCACCTCATTTGTTACTAAGCGAAACAGAGTAGAGGAATGAGAAATAAAATCAAATCTGAAAACACCTGCCCCCACCCCTCCCATCTTCCCAGGCTCAACTTCACTCCTGGCTTCAACCTCTGCCCCCCCTCAGCAGCACAGGGGGACGGGGAATGGGGGTTAGGGTCAGTTCATCACACGTTGTTTCTGGCGCTTGTTCCTCCTCAGGGGGAGGACTCCTCTCGTCGTTCCCCTGCTCCAGCATGGAGGAGTCCCTCTCATGGGAGACAGTCCTTCACCAACTTCTCCAACGTGAGTCTCTCCCACGGGGTGCAGACCTTCAGGAGCAGACTGCTCCAGCGTGGGTCCCCCACGGGGTCACAAGTCCTGCCAGCAAACCTGCTCTGGTGTGGGCTCCTCTCTCCACGGGTCCACAGCTCCTGCCAGGAGCTTGCTCCAGTGTGGGCTTCCCACGGGGCCACAGCCTCCTTCAGGTGCCTCCACCTGCTCTGGTGTGGGGTCCTCCATGGGCTGCAGGTGGAATCTCTACACCCCCTCATCCTTCTCACAGAAGCCACCCCTGTAGCCCCCCACGCCCCCCCAGGCTACCAAAACCTTGCCATGCAAACCCAACACAGGTTGCTAACCAATTTGTGGCTGCTGATTATGTCCATTGTATAGCCCCAACCTGAAGTGAACGATGGAGTAAAGCTTGTAGTTGGCAGTGGGTGCAAGTAATATTTTATTTTCTGTCAAAATCATGTCCTTTGATTGAACTTTGTTCATTATAATCTAATTCTAATAGCAAAACACACCTCCATTCTAAAAGCTACCCACCTTTGAGGTATGAGCACCCCTCACTGGGCATGCTCCTTGAATTTCTCTAAGCATATAGGTTTAAATCGAAGCGAGAAAACTTTCTACCCATCACAATAAGGTAACCATGTGATGCAAATGTAATTTTGTAATGGTTTTGTAACCTAAGTGTATAAACGTATAAGGGATTAAAGGCTAGGTGTGCATGTTAGGAGAGATCCCCCATGCACCCAGCGATGAATAAACCAATGTTGCTTTCTAAACTGCATTTCTCTGTTTGGAAAGTTGTTATTGCCCTTTGAGCGGTAACAAGGGGGACCGCATGAGTGAGGTGAGAGGTTCTGGGAGTGGAGAAATAAGCAGGGCTCCTAAGCTTCCTTTCATGGTTCTTGGCAGTTTGTCTCTCTTTTTTTCCCTTTTTGAGGGCAAACACTGAGAAAAGCAACAGTCTGTGGAAACAGAGCATTTTGAAGAAAAGTATATGGTGGGAGTTAAAACTAAATCTTAAAACTAAAACATGCAGATACCTATTAGAGAGGTCTGTGTGGATACCAGAGCTCCTGCGAAGGAGCTCAAACACCCAACCAGCATGTTTCCAGCCAGCTGAGACCTCTGGCCACCGGTGGCCTGGGGGAGCGAGGGAGGGAGGGAGGGAGAAGTGAGTTTCTTACCAGCTGGGGAAAAAAGGCAGTGAAGCCGATGGATGGAGACGGACTGCAGGGTCAGATGCCAAAGCAGCCTTCCTAGGGCTGCTGGTCAGACCCCTGACAAGCCCCGGTACCCTGGGAGGCAGCAGCCAGCCCTGCAGCCTGCTAGCGAAACACTTCAGCTCCAACACGGCTCCTCCTTCTGTGCTTTTCAACAGCCCTGCAGCCCCCCAGCCCCAGCCCGCTGCGCTGGTGGGCCGGGGAGCTGGAGGCATTTTCCCAGCGCTCTGATCTAACAGCACCAGTGGGACTGTTTCCAGCACGCTGCCACTGGAGGGCTTATCGGCCTCCCTCCCTATCTCCCACCACCCGGCCTGATAAACGAGGGGCTGGTGGCAGCCGGGGGAAGCGCCCAGAGCAGGGGCTGGAGCTGGGGACTGGCCAAACACAAAGGTGGCAGGGCTGGGGTGCTTCTCCCGTGAGCCCCTCCCTGTCAATGAGGATGTTGATACCTGTGACTATGGAAATCTTAAGATCAATTCAAGCAATTAGAGCCATTGCTCAATCCATGTAACCAAACAAAAGGGAAACCATTGTCACTTAGGAAACAATTAGTTGTAAGATAAGGAGCTCTGGAACAATCTCATTTTAAAGAGCTGGGCCTTGGAAGAACAGATGTGCAAAAAAAGAGAGTTACAAGGTGATCCCAAAACCGGCCTTGAGGGATAAGGTATATGTGATACCAGGAGTGAGTCTGAAGACCTCTGAGGACAGCCACCCCGAGGTGTCAACAAACATGGGGGAAAGACCTTAGCATATGCTAACGAGTTCCCAAGGAAGATCCCTGCCTGTGAGAAGCACTACTGGAAAGATACTGAATATGTCTATGAACATAGTAGAAATACTTGCTAGTTTTGTCTTTTGGGTGTGCACCTTAGGTGGAGCTATCCCCCGTGCACCCAGCGCTGCAATAAAGAATGCCTGCTTTCTAAAACTTCCACATAAGCCTTAGAGAGTGAACTATTTTGCCGCTTTCCAGTAACAGTGTGGTGGAGGGGAAGCAGCAGAGCAGGCCCTTCCCCACAGGGTAACAGAGAGCAAAGGGTCATACTGGGGAGCAACCAGCTTCCAGGCCCGGGGCAAAGGGAATGCCCAATGGAGAGGTGATGGGAGCATTGTGGGAGCAAGGAAACACATCCCCACAAAACTCAGAGGCACACCAGAGTGGCTCTAATATTTCTTGCCAGGTGGAAAGTAACTGCTGACACCTGCCCATCTTGGGCAGGAACAGGTTTTCCCTAAATTAGCCTAATTAGCAGGGCATCAAAAGCAGCTCACCTGGGGCTGTGTCTCTCTCTGCTTTGTGTTGGAGGGGTGGCTCTGAGCTGCAATAGCCTGGGAGCATCTGGGATGTCCTGGATGCTGAAGGTGTGTCTCCCTTACCCACTGAGCAGAAAAGTTCAAAAAGACTTGTTTTTTTTTTTTTTTAATCTTCAGGAAAGATGCCCTGGTGTGTCCCTATGGACACCTGAGCAGTCCCTGTGCATCCCTGGGGGTTCCTCAGCTGCTCCCTGGCTGGCCTTCAGCTGCTGTGGGTGTGGGACATTCAGCTATTGCTCTCTAGTGGCTCCTGGCCTGGGGAAGGCTGGCTCCCCCCACCCCTGGCACCGGGGATGCTCGGGTCCTGCTTCCGGTCTCCCCCACTCCGGGACACCCGGGGCCCGGCATCGTGGGTGTGATCGCACCCGGCAGCAGCTTGCCCACGCCCGGAGGTGGCTCACCCACTCGGTGGCACCTTGTCCCTTCATCTCATGGGGGCTGGACCGTACCAGGAACAGCTGGCGGTGGTGTTTTGGGGGTTTTTTTGCCCAGGGTTTGGTGTGACAGACCTGGCTTGCAGCCCCCGGGCACGGCTGATGGGCGCTTACACCTCGCACTGGGTTGTTTCCCAGCCTGGGAGAAGGTTTTCCCCGAGCAAGGAACCTCATGTTGGAGATTTTGGAGAATAAATGAAGTAGGAGTTTGTCTCCAAATACTCCATAGCTTTCTTGTAATGCATTTTAAACCATTCAAGCTGGGAAGCGCGAGGCTTTGGTAAAATGCACGTACAGGAAACCCAAGAGGGAGGTAGTGAGACTGTGTGGGAGCCAGGGCCCAGCTCTGCAGCATGGCTGTGAGGCAAGAAATTGAGGCAACTAAGAGGCAAGCTGAGGGAATGGAAGGACATTTGTAAGGGGAATGGACTTTGCATAACTCCTGGGATTGAGGGAGGGTCCTCCCTGTGTGCAGGGCCTTGTGAAATGCTGGGGAATCCCCATCTGTGTTGGAGGGCTGTGGTGGGTTGACCCTGGCTGGGGCCAGGTGCCCACCAGAGCTGCTCTATCATGTCCCTTGTTCACCAGACAGGGAGAGAGAAAAAGTATAGCAAAAAGCTTCTGGGTCGAGATAAGGACAGGGAGAGATCACTCGCTAGTTATCGTCACGAGCAAAACAGACTGAACTTAGAGAGGAAATTCACCTCATTTGTTACTAAGCGAAACAGAGTAGAGGAATGAGAAATAAAATCAAATCTGAAAACACCTGCCCCCACCCCTCCCATCTTCCCAGGCTCAACTTCACGCCTGGCTTCAACCTCTGCCCCCCCTCAGCAGCACAGGGGGACGGAGAATGGGGGTTAGGGTCAGTTCATCACACGTTGTTTCTGCCGCTTCTTCCTCCTCAGGGGGAGGACTCCTCTCGTCGTTCCCCTGCTCCAGCATGGAGGAGTCCCTCTCACGGGAGACAGTCCTTCACCAACTTCTCCAACGTGAGTCTCTCCCACGGGGTGCAGACCTTCAGGAGCAGACTGCTCCAGCATGGGTCCCCCCACGGGGTCACAAGTCCTGCCAGCAAACCTGCTCTGGCGTGGGCTCCTCTCTCCACGGGTCCACAGCTCCTGCCAGGAGCTTGCTCCAGTGTGGGCTTCCCACGGGGCCACAGCCTCCTTCAGGTGCCTCCCCCTGCTCTGGTGTGGGGTCCTCCATGGGCTGCAGGTGGAATCTCTACACCCCCTCATCCTTCTCACAGAAGCCACCCCTGTAGCCCCCCACGCCCCCCCAGGCTACCAAAACCTTGCCATGCAAACCCAACACAGGTTGCTAACCAATTTGTGGCTGCTGATTATGTCCATTGTATAGCCCCAACCTGAAGTGAACGATGGAGTAAAGCTTGTAGTTGGCAGTGGGTGCAAGTAATATTTTATTTTCTGTCAAAATCATGTCCTTTGATTGAACTTTGTTCATTATAATCTAATTCTAATAGCAAAACAACACCTCCATTCTAAAAGCTACCCACCTTTGAGGTATGAGCACCCCTCACTGGGCATGCTCCTTGAATTTCTCTAAGCATATAGGTTTAAATCGAAGCGAGAAAACTTTCTACCCATCACAATAAGGTAACCATGTGATGCAAATGTAATTTTGTAATGGTTTTGTAACCTAAGTGTATAAACGTATAAGGGATTAAAGGCTAGGTGTGCATGTTAGGAGGAGAGATCCCCCATGCACCCAGCGATGAATAAACCAATGTTGGCTTTCTAAACTGCATTTCTGTTTGGAAAGTTGTTATTGCCCTTGAGCGGTAACAAGGGGGACCGGCATGAGTGAGGTGAGAGGTTCTGGGAGTGGAGAAATAAGCAGGGCTCCTAAGCTTCCTTTCATGGTTCTTGGCAGTTTGTGTCTCTTTTTTTTTCCCTTTTTGAGGGCAAACACTGAGAAAAGCAACAGTCTGTGGAAACAGAGCATTTTGAAGAAAAGTATATGGTGGGAGTTAAAACTAAATCTTAAAACTAAAACATGCAGATACCTATTAGAGAGGTCTGTGTGGATACCAGAGCTCCTGCGAAGGAGCTCAAACACCCCAACCAGCATGTTTCCAGCCAGCTGAGACCTCTGGCCACCGGTGGCCTGGGGAGCGAGGGAGGGAGGGAGGGAGGGAGAAGTGAGTTTTCTTACCAGCTGGGGAAAAAAGGCAGTGAAGCCTATGGATGGAGACGGACTGCAGGGTCAGATGCCAAAGCAGCCTTCCTAGGGCTGCTGGTCAGACCCCTGACAAGCCCCGGTACCCTGGGAGGCAGCAGCCAGCCCTGCAGCCTGCTAGCGAAACACTTCAGCTCCAACACGGCTCCTCCTTCTGTGCTTTTCAACAGCCCTGCAGCCCCCCAGCCCCAGCCCGCTGCGCTGGTGGGCCGGGGAGCTGGAGGCATTTTCCCAGCGCTCTGATCTAACAGCACCAGTGGGACTGTTTCCAGCACGCTGCCACTGGAGGGCTTATCGGCCTCCCTCCCTATCTCCCACCACCCCGGCCTGATAAACGAGGGGCTGGTGGCAGCCGGGGGAAGCGCCCAGAGCAGGGGCTGGAGCTGGGGACTGGCCAAACACAAAGGGGGCAGGGCTGGGGTGCTTCTCCCGTGAGCCCCTCCCTGTCAATGAGGATGTTGATACCTGTGACTATGGAAATCTTAAGATCAATTCAAGCAATTAGAGCCATTGCTCAATCCATGTAACCAAACAAAAGGGAAACCATTGTCACTTAGGAAACAATTAGTTGTAAGATAAGGAGCTCTGGAACAATCTCATTTTAAAGAGCTGGGCCTTGGAAGAACAGATGTGCAAAAAAAGAGAGTTACAAGGTGATCCCAAAACCGGCCTTGAGGGATAAGGTATATGTGATACCCGGAGTGATTCTGAAGACCTCTGAGGACAGCCACCCCGAGGTGTCAACAAACATGGGGGAAAGACCTTAGCATATGCTAACGAGTTCCCAAGGAAGATCCCTGCCTGTGAGAAGCACTACTGGGAAAGATACTGAATATGTCTATGAACATAGTAGAAATACTTGCTAGTTTTGTCTTTTGGGTGTGCACCTTAGGTGGAGCTATCCCCCGTGCACCCAGCGCTGCAATAAAGAATGCCTGCTTTCTAAAACTTCCAAATAAGCCTTAGAGAGTGAACTATTTTGCCGCTTTCCAGTAACAGTGTGGTGGAGGGGAAGCAGCAGAGCAGGCCCTTCCCCACAGGGTAACAGAGAGCAAAGGGTCATACTGGGGAGCAACCAGCTTCCAGGCCCGGGGCAAAGGGAATGCCCAATGGAGAGGTGATGGGAGCATTGTGGGAGCAAGGAAACACATCCCCACAAAACTCAGAGGCACACCAGAGTGGCTCTAATATTTCTTGCCAGGTGGAAAGTAACTGCTGACACCTGCCTATCTTGGGCAGGAACAGGTTTTCCCTAAATTAGCCTAATTAGCAGGGCATCAAAAGCAGCTCACCTGGGGCTGTGTCTCTCTCTGCTTTGTGTTGGAGGGGTGGCTCTGAGCTGCAATAGCCTGGGAGCATCTGGGATGTCCTGGATGCTGAAGGTGTGTCTCCCTTACCCACTGAGCAGAAAAGTTCAAAAAGACTTTTTTTTTTTTTTTTTTAATCTTCAGGAAAGATGCCCTGGTGTGTCCCTATGGACACCTGAGCAGTCCCTGTGCATCCCTGGGGTTCCTCAGCTGCTCCCTGGCTGGCCTTCAGCTGCTGTGGGTGTGGGACATTCAGCTATTGCTCTCTAGTGGCTCCGGGCCTGGGGAAGGCTGGCTCCCCCCACCCCTGGCACCGGGGATGCTCGGGTCCTGCTTCCGGTCTCCCCCACTCCGGGACACCCGGGGCCCGGCATCGTGGGTGTGATCGCACCCGGCAGCAGCTTGCCCACGCCCGGAGGTGGCTCACCCACTCGGTGGCACCTTGTCCCTTCATCTCATGGGGGGCTGGACCGTACCAGGAACAGCTGGCGGTGGTGTTTTGGGGTTTTTTTTGCCCAGGGTTTGGTGTGACAGACCTGGCTTGCAGCCCCCCGGGCACGGCTGATGGGCGCTTACACCTCGCACTGGGTTGTTTCCCAGCCTGGGAGAAGGTTTTCCCCGAGCAAGGAACCTCATGTTGGAGATTTTGGAGAATAAATGAAGTAGGGAGTTTGTCTCCAAATACTCCATAGCTTTCTTGTAATGCATTTTAAACCATTCAAGCTGGGAAGCGCGAGGCTTTGGTAAAATGCACGTACAGGAAACCCAAGAGGGAGGTAGTGAGACTGTGTGGGAGCCAGGGCCCAGCTCTGCAGCATGGCTGTGAGGCAAGAAATTGAGGAAACTAAGAGGCAAGCTGAGGGAATGGAAGGATATTTGTAAGGGGAATGGACTTTGCATAACTCCTGGGATTGAGGGAGGGTCCTCCCTGTGTGCAGGGCCTTGTGAAATGCTGGGGAATCCCCATCTGTTTTGGAGGGCTGTGGTGGGTTGACCCTGGCTGGGGGCCAGGTGCCCACCAGAGCTGCTCTATCATGTCCCTTGTTCACCAGACAGGGGAGAGAGAAAAAGTATAGCAAAAAGCTTCTGGGTCGAGATAAGGACAGGGAGAGATCACTCGCTAGTTATCGTCACGAGCAAAAACAGACTGAACTTAGAGAGGAAATTCACCTCATTTGTTACTAAGCGAAACAGAGTAGAGGAATGAGAAATAAAATCAAATCTGAAAACACCTGCCCCCACCCCTCCCATCTTCCCAGGCTCAACTTCACTCCTGGCTTCAACCTCTGCCCCCCCTCAGCAGCACAGGGGGACGGAGAATGGGGGTTAGGGTCAGTTCATCACACGTTGTTTCTGCCGCTTCTTCCTCCTCAGGGGGAGGACTCCTCTCGTCGTTCCCCTGCTCCAGCATGGAGGAGTCCCTCTCACGGGAGACAGTCCTTCACCAACTTCTCCAACGTGAGTCTCTCCCACGGGGTGCAGACCTTCAGGAGCAGACTGCTCCAGCATGGGTCCCCCACGGGGTCACAAGTCCTGCCAGCAAACCTGCTCTGGCGTGGGCTCCTCTCTCCACGGGTCCACAGCTCCTGCCAGGAGCTTGCTCCAGTGTGGGCTTCCCACGGGGCCACAGCCTCCTTCAGGTGCCTCCCCCTGCTCTGGTGTGGGGTCCTCCATGGGCTGCAGGTGGAATCTCTACACCCCCTCATCCTTCTCACAGAAGCCACCCCTGTAGCCCCCCCACGCCCCCCCAGGCTACCAAAACCTTGCCATGCAAACCCAACACAGGTTGCTAACCAATTTGTGGCTGCTGATTATGTCCATTGTATAGCCCCAACCTGAAGTGAACGATGGAGTAAAGCTTGTAGTTGGCAGTGGGTGCAAGTAATATTTTATTTTCTGTCAAAATCATGTCCTTTGATTGAACTTTGTTCATTATAATCTAATTCTAATAGCAAAACACACCTCCATTCTAAAAGCTACCCACCTTTGAGGTATGAGCACCCCTCACTGGGCATGCTCCTTGAATTTCTCTAAGCATATAGGTTTAAATCGAAGCGAGAAAACTTTCTACCCATCACAATAAGGTAACCATGTGATGCAAATGTAATTTTGTAATGGTTTTGTAACCTAAGTGTATAAACGTATAAGGGATTAAAGGCTAGGTGTGCATGTTAGGAGGAGAGATCCCCCATGCACCCAGCGATGAATAAACCAATGTTGGCTTTCTAAACTGCATTTCTGTTTGGAAAGTTGTTATTGCCCTTTGAGCGGTAACAAGGGGGACCGGCATGAGTGAGGTGAGAGGTTCTGGGAGTGGAGAAATAAGCAGGGCTCCTAAGCTTCCTTTCATGGTTCTTGGCAGTTTGTGTCTCTTTTTTTTTTCCCTTTTTGAGGGCAAACACTGAGAAAAGCAACAGTCTGTGGAAACAGAGCATTTTGAAGAAAAGTATATGGTGGGAGTTAAAACTAAATCTTAAAACTAAAACATGCAGATACCTATTAGAGAGGTCTGTGTGGATACCAGAGCTCCTGCGAAGGAGCTCAAACACCCAACCAGCATGTTTCCAGCCAGCTGAGACCTCTGGCCACCGGTGGCCTGGGGGAGCGAGGGAGGGAGGGAGGGAGGGAGAAGTGAGTTTTCTTACCAGCTGGGGAAAAAAGGCAGTGAAGCCTATGGATGGAGACGGACTGCAGGGTCAGATGCCAAAGCAGCCTTCCTAGGGCTGCTGGTCAGACCCCTGACAAGCCCCGGTACCCTGGGAGGCAGCAGCCAGCCCTGCAGCCTGCTAGCGAAACACTTCAGCTCCAACACGGCTCCTCCTTCTGTGCTTTTCAACAGCCCTGCAGGCCCCCAGCCCCAGCCCGCTGCGCTGGTGGGCCGGGGAGCTGGAGGCATTTTCCCAGCGCTCTGATCTAACAGCACCAGTGGGACTGTTTCCAGCACGCTGCCACTGGAGGGCTTATCGGCCTCCCTCCCTATCTCCCACCACCCCGGCCTGATAAACGAGGGGCTGGTGGCAGCCGGGGGAAGCGCCCAGAGCAGGGGCTGGAGCTGGGGACTGGCCAAACACAAAGGTGGCAGGGCTGGGGTGCTTCTCCCGTGAGCCCCTCCCTGTCAATGAGGATGTTGATACCTGTGACTATGGAAATCTTAAGATCAATTCAAGCAATTAGAGCCATTGCTCAATCCATGTAACCAAACAAAAGGGAAACCATTGTCACTTAGGAAACAATTAGTTGTAAGCTAAGGAGCTCTGGAACAATCTCATTTTAAAGAGCTGGGCCTTGGAAGAACAGATGTGCAAAAAAGATAAGAGAGTTACAAGGTGATCCCAAAACCGGCCTTGAGGGATAAGGTATATGTGATACCCGGAGTGATTCTGAAGACCTCTGAGGACAGCCACCCCGAGGTGTCAACAAACATGGGGGAAAGACCTTAGCATATGCTAACGAGTTCCCAAGGAAGATCCCTGCCTGTGAGAAGCACTACTGGGAAAGATACTGAATATGTCTATGAACATAGTAGAAGTACTTGCTAGTTTTGTCTTTTGGGTGTGCACCTTAGGTGGAGCTATCCCCCGTGCACCCAGCGCTGCAATAAAGAATGCCTGCTTTCTAAAACTTCCAAATAAGCCTTAGAGAGTGAACTATTTTGCCGCTTTCCAGTAACAGTGTGGTGGAGGGGAAGCAGCAGAGCAGGCCCTTCCCCACAGGGTAACAGAGAGCAAAGGGTCATACTGGGGAGCAACCAGCTTCCAGGCCCGGGGCAAAGGGAATGCCCAATGGAGAGGTGATGGGAGCATTGTGGGAGCAAGGAAACACATCCCCACAAAACTCAGAGGCACACCAGAGTGGCTCTAATATTTCTTGCCAGGTGGAAAGTAACTGCTGACACCTGCCTATCTTGGGCAGGAACAGGTTTTCCCTAAATTAGCCTAATTAGCAGGGCATAAAAAGCAGCTCACCTGGGGCTGTGTCCCTCTCTGCTTTGTGTTGGAGGGGTGGCTCTGAGCTGCAATAGCCTGGGAGCATCTGGGATGTCCTGGATGCTGAAGGTGTGTCTCCCTTACCCACTGAGCAGAAAAGTTCAAAAAGACTTGTTTTTTTTTTTTTTTAATCTTCAGGAAAGATGCCCTGGTGTGTCCCTATGGACACCTGAGCAGTCCCTGTGCATCCCTGGGGGTCCCTCAGCTGCTCCCTGGCTGGCCTTCAGCTGCTGTGGGTGTGGGACATTCAGCTATTGCTCTCTAGTGGCTCCGGGCCTGGGGAAGGCTGGCTCCCCCCACCCCTGGCACCGGGGATGCTCGGGTCCTGCTTCCGGTCTCCCCCACTCCGGGACACCCGGGCCCGGCATCGTGGGTGTGATCGCACCTGGCAGCAGCTTGCCCACGCCCGGAGGTGGCTCACCCACTCGGTGGCACCTTGTCCCTTCATCTCATGGGGGCTGGACCGTACCAGGAACAGCTGGCGGTGGTGTTTTGGGGGTTTTTTTTGCCCAGGGTTTGGTGTGACAGACCTGGCTTGCAGCCCCCGGGCACGGCTGATGGGCGCTTACACCTCGCACTGGGTTGTTTCCCAGCCTGGGAGAAGGTTTTCCCCGAGCAAGGAACCTCATGTTGGAGATTTTGGAGAATAAATGAAATAGGGAGTTTGTCTCCAAATACTCCATAGCTTTCTTGTAATGCATTTTAAACCATTCAAGCTGGGAAGCGCGAGGCTTTGGTAAAATGCACGTACAGGAAACCCAAGAGGGAGGTAGTGAGACTGTGTGGGAGCCAGGGCCCAGCTCTGCAGCATGGCTGTGAGGCAAGAAATTGAGGCAACTAAGAGGCAAGCTGAGGGAATGGAAGGATATTTGTAAGGGGAATGGACTTTGCATAACTCCTGGGATTGAGGGAGGGTCCTCCCTGTGTGCAGGGCCTTGTGAAATGCTGGGGAATCCCCATCTGTTTTGGAGGGTTGTGGTGGGTTGACCCTGGCTGGGGGCCAGGTGCCCACCAGAGCTGCTCTATCATGTCCCTTGTTCACCAGACAGGGGAGAGAGAAAAAGTATAACAAAAAGCTTCTGGGTCGAGATAAGGACAGGGAGAGATCACTCGCTAGTTATCGTCACGAGCAAAACAGACTGAACTTAGAGAGGAAATTCACCTCATTTGTTACTAAGCGAAACAGAGTAGAGGAATGAGAAATAAAATCAAATCTGAAAACACCTGCCCCCACCCCTCCCATCTTCCCAGGCTCAACTTCACTCCTGGCTTCAACCTCTGCCCCCCCTCAGCAGCACAGAGGGACGGGGAATGGGGGTTAGGGTCAGTTCATCACACGTTGTTTCTGCTGCTTCTTCCTCCTCAGGGGGAGGACTCCTCTCGTCGTTGCCCTGCTCCAGCATGGAGGAGTCCCTCTCACGGGAGACAGTCCTTCACCAACTTCTCCAACGTGAGTCTCTCCCACGGGGTGCAGACCTTCAGGAGCAGACTGCTCCAGCGTGGGTCCCCCCACGGGGTCACAAGTCCTGCCAGCAAACCTGCTCTGGCGTGGGCTCCTCTCTCCACGGGTCCACAGCTCCTGCCAGGAGCTTGCTCCAGTGTGGGCTTCCCACGGGGCCACAGCCTCCTTCAGGTGCCTCCCCCTGCTCTGGTGTGGGGTCCTCCATGGGCTGCAGGTGGAATCTCTACACCCCCTCATCCTTCTCACAGAAGCCACCCCTGTAGCCCCCCACGCCCCCCCAGGCTACCAAAACCTTGCCATGCAAACCCAACACAGGTTGCTAACCAATTTGTGGCTGCTGATTATGTCCATTGTATAGCCCCAACCTGAAGTGAACGATGGAGTAAAGCTTGTAGTTGGCAGTGGGTGCAAGTAATATTTTATTTTCTGTCAAAATCATGTCCTTTGATTGAACTTTGTTCATTATAATCTAATTCTAATAGCAAAACACACCTCCATTCTAAAAGCTACCCACCTTTGAGGTATGAGCACCCCTCACTGGGCATGCTCCTTGAATTTCTCTAAGCATATAGGTTTAAATCGAAGCGAGAAAACTTTCTACCCATCACAATAAGGTAACCATGTGATGCAAATGTAATTTTGTAATGGTTTTGTAACCTAAGTGTATAAACGTATAAGGGATTAAAGGCTAGGTGTGCATGTTAGGAGGAGAGATCCCCCATGCACCCAGCGATGAATAAACCAATGTTGGCTTTCTAAACTGCATTTCTGTTTGGAAAGTTGTTATTGCCCTTTGAGCGGTAACAAGGGGGACCGGCATGAGTGAGGTGAGAGGTTCTGGGAGTGGAGAAATAAGCAGGGCTCCTAAGCTTCCTTTCATGGTTCTTGGCAGTTTGTCTCTCTTTTTTTTTTCCCTTTTTGAAGGGAAAACACTGAGAAAAGCAACAGTCTGTGGAAACAGAGCATTTTGAAGAAAAGTATATGGTGGGAGTTAAAACTAAATCTTAAAACTAAAACATGCAGATACCTATTAGAGAGGTCTGTGTGGATACCAGAGCTCCTGCGAAGGAGCTCAAATACCCAACCAGCATGTTTCCAGCCAGCTGAGACCTCTGGCCACCGGTGGCCTGGGGGAGCGAGGGAGGGAGGGAGGGAGAAGTGAGTTTTCTTACCAGCTGGGGAAAAAAGGCAGTGAAGCCTATGGATGGAGACGGACTGCAGGGTCAGATGCCAAAGCAGCCTTCCTAGGGCTGCTGGTCAGACCCCTGACAAGCCCCGGTACCCTGGGAGGCAGCAGCCAGCCCTGCAGCCTGCTAGCGAAACACTTCAGCTCCAACACGGCTCCTCCTTCTGTGCTTTTCAACAGCCCTGCAGCCCCCCAGCCCCAGCCCGCTGCGCTGGTGGGCCGGGGAGCTGGAGGCATTTTCCCAGCGCTCTGATCTAACAGCACCAGTGGGACTGTTTCCAGCACGCTGCCACTGGAGGGCTTATCGGCCTCCCTCCCTATCTCCCACCACCCCGGCCTGATAAACGAGGGGCTGGTGGCAGCCGGGGGAAGCGCCCAGAGCAGGGGCTGGAGCTGGGGACTGGCCAAACACAAAGGTGGCAGGGCTGGGGTGCTTCTCCCGTGAGCCCCTCCCTGTCAATGAGGATGTTGATACCTGTGACTATGGAAATCTTAAGATCAATTCAAGCAATTAGAGCCATTGCTCAATCCATGTAACCAAACAAAAGGGAAACCATTGTCACTTAGGAAACAATTAGTTGTAAGATAAGGAGCTCTGGAACAATCTCATTTTAAAGAGCTGGGCCTTGGAAGAACAGATGTGCAAAAAAAGATAAGAGAGTTACAAGGTGATCCCAAAACCGGCCTTGAGGGATAAGGTATATGTGATACCCGGAGTGATTCTGAAGACCTCTGAGGACAGCCACCCCGAGGTGTCAACAAACATGGGGGAAAGACCTTAGCATATGCTAACGAGTTCCCAAGGAAGATCCCTGCCTGTGATAAGCACTACTGGGAAAGATACTGAATATGTCTATGAACATAGTAGAAATACTTGCTAGTTTTGTCTTTTGGGTGTGCACCTTAGGTGGAGCTATCCCCCGTGCACCCAGCGCTGCAATAAAGAATGCCTGCTTTCTAAAACTTCCAAATAAGCCTTAGAGAGTGAACTATTTTGCCGCTTTCCAGTAACAGTGTGGTGGAGGGGAAGCAGCAGAGCAGGCCCTTCCCCACAGGGTAACAGAGAGCAAAGGGTCATACTGGGGAGCAACCAGCTTCCAGGCCCGGGGCAAAGGGAATGCCCAATGGAGAGGTGATGGGAGCATTGTGGGAGCAAGGAAACACATCCCCACAAAACTCAGAGGCACACCAGAGTGGCTCTAATATTTCTTGCCAGGTGGAAAGTAACTGCTGACACCTGCCTATCTTGGGCAGGAACAGGTTTTCCCTAAATTAGCCTAATTAGCAGGGCATCAAAAGCAGCTCACCTGGGGCTGTGTCTCTCTCTGCTTTGTGTTGGAGGGGTGGCTCTGAGCTGCAATAGCCTGGGAGCATCTGGGATGTCCTGGATGCTGAAGGTGTGTCTCCCTTACCCACTGAGCAGAAAAGTTCAAAAAGACTTGTTTTTTTTTTTTTAATCTTCAGGAAAGATGCCCTGGTGTGTCCCTATGGACACCTGAGCAGTCCCTGTGCATCCCTGGGGGTCCCTCAGCTGCTCCCTGGCTGGCCTTCAGCTGCTGTGGGTGTGGGACATACAGCTATTGCTCTCTAGTGGCTCCTGGCCTGGGGAAGGCTGGCTCCCCCCACCCCTGGCACCGGGGATGCTCGGGTCCTGCTTCCGGTCTCCCCCACTCCGGGACACCCGGGGCCGGCATCGTGGGTGTGATCGCACCCGGCAGCAGCTTGCCCACGCCCGGAGGTGGCTCACCCACTCGGTGGCACCTTGTCCCTTCATCTCATGGGGGCTGGACCGTACCAGGAACAGCTGGCGGTGGTGTTTTGGGGTTTTTTTTGCCCAGGGTTTGGTGTGACAGACCTGGCTTGCAACCCCCGGGCACGGCTGATGGGCACTTACACCTCGCACTGGGTTGTTTCCCAGCCTGGGAGAAGGTTTTCCCCGAGCAAGGAGCCTCATGTTGGAGATTTTGGAGAATAAATGAAATAGGGAGTTTGTCTCCAAATACTCCATAGCTTTCTTGTAATGCATTTTAAACCATTCAAGCTGGGAAGCGCGAGGCTTTGGTAAAATGCACGTACAGGAAACCCAAGAGGGAGGTAGTGAGACTGTGTGGGAGCCAGGGCCCAGCTCTGCAGCATGGCTGTGAGGCAAGAAATTGAGGCAACTAAGAGGCAAGCTGAGGGAATGGAAGGACATTTGTAAGGGGAATGGACTTTGCATAACTCCTGGGATTGAGGGAGGGTCCTCCCTGTGTGCAGGGCCTTGTGAAATGCTGGGGAATCCCCATCTGTTTTGGAGGGTTGTGGTGGGTTGACCCTGGCTGGGGGCCAGGTGCCCACCAGAGCTGCTCTATCATGTCCCTTGTTCACCAGACAGGGGAGAGAGAAAAAGTCTAACAAAAAGCTTCTGGGTCGAGATAAGGACAGGGAGAGATCACTCGCTAGTTATCGTCACGAGCAAAACAGACTGAACTTAGAGAGGAAATTCACCTCATTTGTTACTAAGCGAAACAGAGTAGAGGAATGAGAAATAAAATCAAATCTGAAAACACCTGCCCCCACCCCTCCCATCTTCCCAGGCTCAACTTCACTCCTGGCTTCAACCTCTGCCCCCCCTCAGCAGCACAGGGGGACGGGGAATGGGGGTTAGGGTCAGTTCATCACACGTTGTTTCTGCCGCTTCTTCCTCCTCAGGGGGAGGACTCCTCTCGTCGTTCCCCTGCTCCAGCATGGAGGAGTCCCTCTCACGGGAGACAGTCCTTCACCAACTTCTCCAACGTGAGTCTCTCCCACGGGGTGCGGACCTTCAGGAGCAGACTGCTCCAGCGTGGGTCCCCCACGGGGTCACAAGTCCTGCCAGCAAACCTGCTCTGGCGTGGGCTCCTCTCTCCACGGGTCCACAGCTCCTGCCAGGAGCTTGCTCCAGTGTGGGCTTCCCACGGGGCCACAGCCTCCTTCAGGTGCCTCCCCCTGCTCTGGTGTGGGGTCCTCCATGGGCTGCAGGTGGAATCTCTACACCCCCTCATCCTTCTCACAGAAGCCACCCCTGTAGCCCCCCACGCCCCCCCCAGGCTACCAAAACCTTGCCATGCAAACCCAACACAGGTTGCTAACCAATTTGTGGCTGCTGATTATGTCCATTGTATAGCCCCAACCTGAAGTGAACGATGGAGTAAAGCTTGTAGTTGGCAGTGGGTGCAAGTAATATTTTATTTTCTGTCAAAATCATGTCCTTTGATTGAACTTTGTTCATTATAATCTAATTCTAATAGCAAAACACACCTCCATTCTAAAAGCTACCCACCTTTGAGGTATGAGCACCCCTCACTGGGCATGCTCCTTGAATTTCTCTAAGCATATAGGTTTAAATCGAAGCGAGAAAACTTTCTACCCATCACAATAAGGTAACCATGTGATGCAAATGTAATTTTGTAATGGTTTTGTAACCTAAGTGTATAAACGTATAAGGGATTAAAGGCTAGGTGTGCATGTTAGGAGGAGAGATCCCCCATGCACCCAGCGATGAATAAACCAATGTTGGCTTTCTAAACTGCATTTCTGTTTGGAAAGTTGTTATTGCCCTTTGAGCGGTAACAAGGGGGACCGGCATGAGTGAGGTGAGAGGTTCTGGGAGTGGAGAAATAAGCAGGGCTCCTAAGCTTCCTTTCATGGTTCTTGGCAGTTTGTCTCTCTTTTTTTTTTCCCTTTTTGAGGGCAAACACTGAGAAAAGCAACAGTCTGTGGAAACAGAGCATTTTGAAGAAAAGTATATGGTGGGAGTTAAAACTAAATCTTAAAACTAAAACATGCAGATACCTATTAGAGAGGTCTGTGTGGATACCAGAGCTCCTGCGAAGGAGCTCAAACACCCAACCAGCATGTTTCCAGCCAGCTGAGACCTCTGGCCACCGGTGGCCTGGGGGAGCGAGGGAGGGAGGGAGGGAGAAGTGAGTTTTCTTACCAGCTGGGGAAAAAAGGCAGTGAAGCCTATGGATGGAGACGGACTGCAGGGTCAGATGCCAAAGCAGCCTTCCTAGGGCTGCTGGTCAGACCCCTGACAAGCCCCGGTACCCTGGGAGGCAGCAGCCAGCCCTGCAGCCTGCTAGCGAAACACTTCAGCTCCAACACGGCTCCTCCTTCTGTGCTTTTCAACAGCCCTGCAGCCCCCCAGCCCCAGCCCGCTGCGCTGGTGGGCCGGGGAGCTGGAGGCATTTTCCCAGCGCTCTGATCTAACAGCACCAGTGGGACTGTTTCCAGCACGCTGCCACTGGAGGGCTTATCGGCCTCCCTCCCTATCTCCCACCACCCCGGCCTGATAAACGAGGGGCTGGTGGCAGCCGGGGGAAGCGCCCAGAGCAGGGGCTGGAGCTGGGGACTGGCCAAACACAAAGGTGGCAGGGCTGGGGTGCTTCTCCCGTGAGCCCCTCCCTGTCAATGAGGATGTTGATACCTGTGACTATGGAAATCTTAAGATCAATTCAAGCAATTAGAGCCATTGCTCAATCCATGTAACCAAACAAAAGGGAAACCATTGTCACTTAGGAAACAATTAGTTGTAAGATAAGGAGCTCTGGAACAATCTCATTTTAAAGAGCTGGGCCTTGGAAGAACAGATGTGCAAAAAAAGATAAGAGAGTTACAAGGTGATCCCAAAACCGGCCTTGAGGGATAAGGTATATGTGATACCCGGAGTGATTCTGAAGACCTCTGAGGACAGCCACCCCGAGGTGTCAACAAACATGGGGGAAAGACCTTAGCATATGCTAACGAGTTCCCAAGGAAGATCCCTGCCTGTGAGAAGCACTACTGGGAAAGATACTGAATATGTCTATGAACATAGTAGAAATACTTGCTAGTTTTGTCTTTTGGGTGTGCACCTTAGGTGGAGCTATCCCCCGTGCACCCAGCGCTGCAATAAAGAATGCCTGCTTTCTAAAACTTCCAAATAAGCCTTAGAGAGTGAACTATTTTGCCGCTTTCCAGTAACAGTGTGGTGGAGGGGAAGCAGCAGAGCAGGCCCTTCCCCACAGGGTAACAGAGAGCAAAGGGTCATACTGGGGAGCAACCAGCTTCCAGGCCTGGGGCAAAGGGAATGCCCAATGGAGAGGTGATGGGAGCATTGTGGGAGCGAGGAAACACATCCCCACAAAACTCAGAGGCACACCAGAGTGGCTCTAATATTTCTTGCCAGGTGGAAAGTAACTGCTGACACCTGCCTATCTTGGGCAGGAACAGGTTTTCCCTAAATTAGCCTAATTAGCAGGGCATAAAAAGCAGCTCACCTGGGGCTGTGTCTCTCTCTGCTTTGTGTTGGAGGGGTGGCTCTGAGCTGCAATAGCCTGGGAGCATCTGGGATGTCCTGGATGCTGAAGGTGTGTCTCCCTTACCCACTGAGCAGAAAAGTTCAAAAAGACTTGGTTTTTTTTTTTTAATCTTCAGGAAAGATGCCCTGGTGTGTCCCTATGGACACCTGAGCAGTCCCTGTGCATCCCTGGGGGTCCCTCAGCTGCTCCCTGGCTGGCCTTCAGCTGCTGTGGGTGTGGGACATACAGCTATTGCTCTCTAGTGGCTCCTGGCCTGGGGAAGGCTGGCTCCCCCCACCCCTGGCACCGGGGATGCTCGGGTCCTGCTTCCGGTCTCCCCCACTCCGGGACACCCGGGGCCCGGCATCGTGGGTGTGATCGCACCCGGCAGCAGCTTGCCCACGCCCGGAGGTGGCTCACCCACTCGGTGGCACCTTGTCCCTTCATCTCATGGGGGCTGGACCGTACCAGGAACAGCTGGCGGTGGTGTTTTGGGGTTTTTTTTGCCCAGGGTTTGGTGTGACAGACCTGGCTTGCAACCCCCGGGCACGGCTGATGGGCACTTACACCTCGCACTGGGTTGTTTCCCAGCCTGGGAGAAGGTTTTCCCCGAGCAAGGAGCCTCATGTTGGAGATTTTGGAGAATAAATGAAATAGGGAGTTTGTCTCCAAATACTCCATAGCTTTCTTGTAATGCATTTTAAACCATTCAAGCTGGGAAGCGCGAGGCTTTGGTAAAATGCACGTACAGGAAACCCAAGAGGGAGGTAGTGAGACTGTGTGGGAGCCAGGGCCCAGCTCTGCAGCATGGCTGTGAGGCAAGAAATTGAGGCAACTAAGAGGCAAGCTGAGGGAATGGAAGGACATTTGTAAGGGGAATGGACTTTGCATAACTCCTGGGATTGAGGGAGGGTCCTCCCTGTGTGCAGGGCCTTGTGAAATGCTGGGGAATCCCCATCTGTTTTGGAGGGTTGTGGTGGGTTGACCCTGGCTGGGGGCCAGGTGCCCACCAGAGCTGCTCTATCATGTCCCTTGTTCACCAGACAGGGGAGAGAGAAAAAGTCTAACAAAAAGCTTCTGGGTCGAGATAAGGACAGGGAGAGATCACTCGCTAGTTATCGTCACGAGCAAAACAGACTGAACTTAGAGAGGAAATTCACCTCATTTGTTACTAAGCGAAACAGAGTAGAGGAATGAGAAATAAAATCAAATCTGAAAACACCTGCCCCCACCCCTCCCATCTTCCCAGGCTCAACTTCACTCCTGGCTTCAACCTCTGCCCCCCCTCAGCAGCACAGGGGGACGGGGAATGGGGGTTAGGGTCAGTTCATCACACGTTGTTTCTGCCGCTTCTTCCTCCTCAGGGGGAGGACTCCTCTCGTCGTTCCCCTGCTCCAGCATGGAGGAGTCCCTCTCACGGGAGACAGTCCTTCACCAACTTCTCCAACGTGAGTCTCTCCCACGGGGTGCGGACCTTCAGGAGCAGACTGCTCCAGCGTGGGTCCCCCACGGGGTCACAAGTCCTGCCAGCAAACCTGCTCTGGCGTGGGCTCCTCTCTCCACGGGTCCACAGCTCCTGCCAGGAGCTTGCTCCAGTGTGGGCTTCCCACGGGGCCACAGCCTCCTTCAGGTGCCTCCCCCTGCTCTGGTGTGGGGTCCTCCATGGGCTGCAGGTGGAATCTCTACACCCCCTCATCCTTCTCACAGAAGCCACCCCTGTAGCCCCCCACGCCCCCCCAGGCTACCAAAACCTTGCCATGCAAACCCAACACAGGTTGCTAACCAATTTGTGGCTGCTGATTATGTCCATTGTATAGCCCCAACCTGAAGTGAACGATGGAGTAAAGCTTGTAGTTGGCAGTGGGTGCAAGTAATATTTTATTTTCTGTCAAAATCATGTCCTTTGATTGAACTTTGTTCATTATAATCTAATTCTAATAGCAAAACACACCTCCATTCTAAAAGCTACCCACCTTTGAGGTATGAGCACCCCTCACTGGGCATGCTCCTTGAATTTCTCTAAGCATATAGGTTTAAATCGAAGCGAGAAAACTTTCTACCCATCACAATAAGGTAACCATGTGATGCAAATGTAATTTTGTAATGGTTTTGTAACCTAAGTGTATAAACGTATAAGGGATTAAAGGCTAGGTGTGCATGTTAGGAGGAGAGATCCCCCATGCACCCAGCGATGAATAAACCAATGTTGGCTTTCTAAACTGCATTTCTGTTTGGAAAGTTGTTATTGCCCTTTGAGCGGTAACAAGGGGGACCAGCATGAGTGAGGTGAGAGGTTCTGGGAGTGGAGAAATAAGCAGGGCTCCTAAGCTTCCTTTCATGGTTCTTGGCAGTTTGTCTCTCTTTTTTTTTTCCCTTTTTGAGGGCAAACACTGAGAAAAGCAACAGTCTGTGGAAACAGAGCATTTTGAAGAAAAGTATATGGTGGGAGTTAAAACTAAATCTTAAAACTAAAACATGCAGATACCTATTAGAGAGGTCTGTGTGGATACCAGAGCTCCTGCGAAGGAGCTCAAACACCCAACCAGCATGTTTCCAGCCAGCTGAGACCTCTGGCCACCGGTGGCCTGGGGGAGCGAGGGAGGGAGGGAGGGAGAAGTGAGTTTTCTTACCAGCTGGGGAAAAAAGGCAGTGAAGCCTATGGATGGAGACGGACTGCAGGGTCAGATGCCAAAGCAGCCTTCCTAGGGCTGCTGGTCAGACCCCTGACAAGCCCCGGTACCCTGGGAGGCAGCAGCCAGCCCTGCAGCCTGCTAGCGAAACACTTCAGCTCCAACACGGCTCCTCCTTCTGTGCTTTTCAACAGCCCTGCAGCCCCCCAGCCCCAGCCCGCTGCGCTGGTGGGCCGGGGAGCTGGAGGCATTTTCCCAGCGCTCTGATCTAACAGCACCAGTGGGACTGTTTCCAGCACGCTGCCACTGGAGGGCTTATCGGCCTCCCTCCCTATCTCCCACCACCCCGGCCTGATAAACGAGGGGCTGGTGGCAGCCGGGGGAAGCGCCCAGAGCAGGGGCTGGAGCTGGGGACTGGCCAAACACAAAGGTGGCAGGGCTGGGGTGCTTCTCCCGTGAGCCCCTCCCTGTCAATGAGGATGTTGATACCTGTGACTATGGAAATCTTAAGATCAATTCAAGCAATTAGAGCCATTGCTCAATCCATGTAACCAAACAAAAGGGAAACCATTGTCACTTAGGAAACAATTAGTTGTAAGATAAGGAGCTCTGGAACAATCTCATTTTAAAGAGCTGGGCCTTGGAAGAACAGATGTGCAAAAAAAGATAAGAGAGTTACAAGGTGATCCCAAAACCGGCCTTGAGGGATAAGGTATATGTGATACCCGGAGTGATTCTGAAGACCTCTGAGGACAGCCACCCCGAGGTGTCAACAAACATGGGGGAAAGACCTTAGCATATGCTAACGAGTTCCCAAGGAAGATCCCTGCCTGTGAGAAGCACTACTGGGAAAGATACTGAATATGTCTATGAACATAGTAGAAATACTTGCTAGTTTTGTCTTTTGGGTGTGCACCTTAGGTGGAGCTATCCCCCGTGCACCCAGCGCTGCAATAAAGAATGCCTGCTTTCTAAAACTTCCAAATAAGCCTTAGAGAGTGAACTATTTTGCCGCTTTCAGTGTGGTGGAGGGGAAGCAGCAGAGCAGGCCCTTCCCCACAGGGTAACAGAGAGCAAAGGGTCATACTGGGGAGCAACCAGCTTCCAGGCCCGGGGCAAAGGGAATGCCCAATGGAGAGGTGATGGGAGCATTGTGGGAGCAAGGAAACACATCCCCACAAAACTCAGAGGCACACCAGAGTGGCTCTAATATTTCTTGCCAGGTGGAAAGTAACTGCTGACACCTGCCTATCTTGGGCAGGAACAGGTTTTCCCTAAATTAGCCTAATTAGCAGGGCATCAAAAGCAGCTCACCTGGGGCTGTGTCCCTCTCTGCTTTGTGTTGGAGGGGTGGCTCTGAGCTGCAATAGCCTGGGAGCATCTGGGATGTCCTGGATGCTGAAGGTGTGTCTCCCTTACCCACTGAGCAGAAAAGTTCAAAAAGACTTGTTTTATTTTTTTTTTTAATCTTCAGGAAAGATGCCCTGGTGTGTCCCTATGGACACCTGAGCAGTCCCTGTGCATCCCTGGGGGTCCCTCAGCTGCTCCCTGGCTGGCCTTCAGCTGCTGTGGGTGTGGGACATTCAGCTATTGCTCTCTAGTGGCTCCGGGCCTGGGGAAGGCTGGCTCCCCCCACCCCTGGCACCGGGGATGCTCGGGTCCTGCTTCCGGTCTCCCCCACTCCGGGACACCCGGGCCCGGCATCGTGGGTGTGATCGCACCCGGCAGCAGCTTGCCCACGCCCGGAGGTGGCTCACCCACTCGGTGGCACCTTGTCCCTTCATCTCATGGGGGCTGGACCGTACCAGGAACAGCTGGCGGTGGTGTTTTGGGGGTTTTTTTGCCCAGGGTTTGGTGTGACAGACCTGGCTTGCAGCCCCCGGGCACGGCTGATGGGCGCTTACACCTCGCACTGGGTTGTTTCCCAGCCTGGGAGAAGGTTTTCCCCGAGCAAGGAACCTCATGTTGGAGATTTTGGAGAATAAATGAAATAGGGAGTTTGTCTCCAAATACTCCATAGCTTTCTTGTAATGCATTTTAAACCATTCAAGCTGGGAAGCGCGAGGCTTTGGTAAAATGCACGTACAGGAAACCCAAGAGGGAGGTAGTGAGACTGTGTGGGAGCCAGGGCCCAGCTCTGCAGCATGGCTGTGAGGCAAGAAATTGAGGCAACTAAGAGGCAAGCTGAGGGAATGGAAGGACATTTGTAAGGGGAATGGACTTTGCATAACTCCTGGGATTGAGGGAGGGTCCTCCCTGTGTGCAGGGCCTTGTGAAATGCTGGGGAATCCCCATCTGTTTTGGAGGGTTGTGGTGGGTTGACCCTGGCTGGGGGCCAGGTGCCCACCAGAGCTGCTCTATCATGTCCCTTGTTCACCAGACAGGGGAGAGAGAAAAAGTATAGCAAAAAGCTTCTGGGTCGAGATAAGGACAGGGAGAGATCACTCGCTAGTTATCGTCACGAGCAAAACAGACTGAACTTAGAGAGGAAATTCACCTCATTTGTTACTAAGCGAAACAGAGTAGAGGAATGAGAAATAAAATCAAATCTGAAAACACCTGCCCCCACCCCTCCCATCTTCCCAGGCTCAACTTCACTCCTGGCTTCAACCTCTGCCCCCCCTCAGCAGCACAGGGGGACGGGGAATGGGGGTTAGGGTCAGTTCATCACACGTTGTTTCTGCCGCTTGTTCCTCCTCAGGGGGAGGACTCCTCTCGTCGTTCCCCTGCTCCAGCATGGAGGAGTCCCTCTCACGGGAGACAGTCCTTCACCAACTTCTCCAACGTGAGTCTCTCCCATGGGGTGCGGACCTTCAGGAGCAGACTGCTCCAGCGTGGGTCCCCCACGGGGTCACAAGTCCTGCCAGCAAACCTGCTCTGGCGTGGGCTCCTCTCTCCACGGGTCCACAGCTCCTGCCAGGAGCTTGCTCCAGTGTGGGCTTCCCACGGGGCCACAGCCTCCTTCAGGTGCCTCCCCCTGCTCTGGTGTGGGGTCCTCCATGGGCTGCAGGTGGAATCTCTACACCCCCTCATCCTTCTCACAGAAGCCACCCCTGTAGCCCCCCACGCCCCCCCAGGCTACCAAAACCTTGCCATGCAAACCCAACACAGGTTGCTAACCAATTTGTGGCTGCTGATTATGTCCATTGTATAGCCCCAACCTGAAGTGAACGATGGAGTAAAGCTTGTAGTTGGCAGTGGGTGCAAGTAATATTTTATTTTCTGTCAAAATCATGTCCTTTGATTGAACTTTGTTCATTATAATCTAATTCTAATAGCAAAACACACCTCCATTCTAAAAGCTACCCACCTTTGAGGTATGAGCACCCCTCACTGGGCATGCTCCTTGAATTTCTCTAAGCATATAGGTTTAAATCGAAGCGAGAAAACTTTCTACCCATCACAATAAGGTAACCATGTGATGCAAATGTAATTTTGTAATGGTTTTGTAACCTAAGTGTATAAACGTATAAGGGATTAAAGGCTAGGTGTGCATGTTAGGAGGAGAGATCCCCCATGCACCCAGCGATGAATAAACCAATGTTGGCTTTCTAAACTGCATTTCTGTTTGGAAAGTTGTTATTGCCCTTTGAGCGGTAACAAGGGGGACCGGCATGAGTGAGGTGAGAGGTTCTGGGAGTGGAGAAATAAGCAGGGCTCCTAAGCTTCCTTTCATGGTTCTTGGCAGTTTGTCTCTCTTTTTTTTTTCCCTTTTTGAGGGCAAACACTGAGAAAAGCAACAGTCTGTGGAAACAGAGCATTTTGAAGAAAAGTATATGGTGGGAGTTAAAACTAAATCTTAAAACTAAAACATGCAGATACCTATTAGAGAGGTCTGTGTGGATACCAGAGCTCCTGCGAAGGAGCTCAAATACCCAACCAGCATGTTTCCAGCCAGCTGAGACCTCTGGCCACCGGTGGCCTGGGGGAGCGAGGGAGGGAGGGAGGGAGAAGTGAGTTTTCTTACCAGCTGGGGAAAAAAGGCAGTGAAGCCTATGGATGGAGACGGACTGCAGGGTCAGATGCCAAAGCAGCCTTCCTAGGGCTGCTGGTCAGACCCCTGACAAGCCCCGGTACCCTGGGAGGCAGCAGCCAGCCCTGCAGCCTGCTAGCGAAACACTTCAGCTCCAACACGGCTCCTCCTTCTGTGCTTTTCAACAGCCCTGCAGGCCCCCAGCCCCAGCCCGCTGCGCTGGTGGGCCGGGGAGCTGGAGGCATTTTCCCAGCGCTCTGATCTAACAGCACCAGTGGGACTGTTTCCAGCACGCTGCCACTGGAGGGCTTATCGGCCTCCCTCCCTATCTCCCACCACCCCGGCCTGATAAACGAGGGGCTGGTGGCAGCCGGGGGAAGCGCCCAGAGCAGGGGCTGGAGCTGGGGACTGGCCAAACACAAAGGTGGCAGGGCTGGGGTGCTTCTCCCGTGAGCCCCTCCCTGTCAATGAGGATGTTGATACCTGTGACTATGGAAATCTTAAGATCAATTCAAGCAATTAGAGCCATTGCTCAATCCATGTAACCAAACAAAAGGGAAACCATTGTCACTTAGGAAACAATTAGTTGTAAGATAAGGAGCTCTGGAACAATCTCATTTTAAAGAGCTGGGCCTTGGAAGAACAGATGTGCAAAAAAAGAGAGTTACAAGGTGATCCCAAAACCGGCCTTGAGGGATAAGGTATATGTGATACCCGGAGTGATTCTGAAGACCTCTGAGGACAGCCACCCCGAGGTGTCAACAAACATGGGGGAAAGACCTTAGCATATGCTAACGAGTTCCCAAGGAAGATCCCTGCCTGTGAGAAGCACTACTGGGAAAGATACTGAATATGTCTATGAACATAGTAGAAATACTTGCTAGTTTTGTCTTTTGGGTGTGCACCTTAGGTGGAGCTATCCCCCGTGCACCCAGCGCTGCAATAAAGAATGCCTGCTTTCTAAAACTTCCAAATAAGCCTTAGAGAGTGAACTATTTTGCCGCTTTCAGTGTGGTGGAGGGGAAGCAGCAGAGCAGGCCCTTCCCCACAGGGTAACAGAGAGCAAAGGGTCATACTGGGGAGCAACCAGCTTCCAGGCCCGGGGCAAAGGGAATGCCCAATGGAGAGGTGATGGGAGCATTGTGGGAGCAAGGAAACACATCCCCACAAAACTCAGAGGCACACCAGAGTGGCTCTAATATTTCTTGCCAGGTGGAAAGTAACTGCTGACACCTGCCTATCTTGGGCAGGAACAGGTTTTCCCTAAATTAGCCTAATTAGCAGGGCATCAAAAGCAGCTCACCTGGGGCTGTGTCCCTCTCTGCTTTGTGTTGGAGGGGTGGCTCTGAGCTGCAATAGCCTGGGAGCATCTGGGATGTCCTGGATGCTGAAGGTGTGTCTCCCTTACCCACTGAGCAGAAAAGTTCAAAAAGACTTGTTTTATTTTTTTTTTTAATCTTCAGGAAAGATGCCCTGGTGTGTCCCTATGGACACCTGAGCAGTCCCTGTGCATCCCTGGGGGTCCCTCAGCTGCTCCCTGGCTGGCCTTCAGCTGCTGTGGGTGTGGGACATTCAGCTATTGCTCTCTAGTGGCTCCTGGCCTGGGGAAGGCTGGCTCCCCCCACCCCTGGCACCGGGGATGCTCGGGTCCTGCTTCCCGTCTCCCCCACTCCGGGACACCCGGGCCCGGCATCGTGGGTGTGATCGCACCCGGCAGCAGCTTGCCCACGCCCGGAGGTGGCTCACCCACTCGGTGGCACCTTGTCCCTTCATCTCATGGGGGCTGGACCGTACCAGGAACAGCTGGCGGTGGTGTTTTGGGGGTTTTTTTGCCCAGGGTTTGGTGTGACAGACCTGGCTTGCAGCCCCCGGGCACGGCTGATGGGCGCTTACACCTCGCACTGGGTTGTTTCCCAGCCTGGGAGAAGGTTTTCCCCGAGCAAGGAACCTCATGTTGGAGATTTTGGAGAATAAATGAAATAGGGAGTTTGTCTCCAAATACTCCATAGCTTTCTTGTAATGCATTTTAAACCATTCAAGCTGGGAAGCGCGAGGCTTTGGTAAAATGCACGTACAGGAAACCCAAGAGGGAGGTAGTGAGACTGTGTGGGAGCCAGGGCCCAGCTCTGCAGCATGGCTGTGAGGCAAGAAATTGAGGAAACTAAGAGGCAAGCTGAGGGAATGGAAGGACATTTGTAAGGGGAATGGACTTTGCATAACTCCTGGGATTGAGGGAGGGTCCTCCCTGTGTGCAGGGCCTTGTGAAATGCTGGGGAATCCCCATCTGTTTTGGAGGGTTGTGGTGGGTTGACCCTGGCTGGGGGCCAGGTGCCCACCAGAGCTGCTCTATCATGTCCCTTGTTCACCAGACAGGGGAGAGAGAAAAAGTATAGCAAAAAGCTTCTGGGTCGAGATAAGGACAGGGAGAGATCACTCGCTAGTTATCGTCACGAGCAAAACAGACTGAACTTAGAGAGGAAATTCACCTCATTTGTTACTAAGCGAAACAGAGTAGAGGAATGAGAAATAAAATCAAATCTGAAAACACCTGCCCCCACCCCTCCCATCTTCCCAGGCTCAACTTCACTCCTGGCTTCAACCTCTGCCCCCCCTCAGCAGCACAGGGGGACGGGGAATGGGGGTTAGGGTCAGTTCATCACACGTTGTTTCTGCCGCTTGTTCCTCCTCAGGGGGAGGACTCCTCTCGTCGTTCCCCTGCTCCAGCATGGAGGAGTCCCTCTCACGGGAGACAGTCCTTCACCAACTTCTCCAACGTGAGTCTCTCCCATGGGGTGCGGACCTTCAGGAGCAGACTGCTCCAGCGTGGGTCCCCCACGGGGTCACAAGTCCTGCCAGCAAACCTGCTCTGGCGTGGGCTCCTCTCTCCACGGGTCCACAGCTCCTGCCAGGAGCTTGCTCCAGTGTGGGCTTCCCACGGGGCCACAGCCTCCTTCAGGTGCCTCCCCCTGCTCTGGTGTGGGGTCCTCCATGGGCTGCAGGTGGAATCTCTACACCCCCTCATCCTTCTCACAGAAGCCACCCCTGTAGCCCCCCACGCCCCCCCAGGCTACCAAAACCTTGCCATGCAAACCCAACACAGGTTGCTAACCAATTTGTGGCTGCTGATTATGTCCATTGTATAGCCCCAACCTGAAGTGAACGATGGAGTAAAGCTTGTAGTTGGCAGTGGGTGCAAGTAATATTTTATTTTCTGTCAAAATCATGTCCTTTGATTGAACTTTGTTCATTATAATCTAATTCTAATAGCAAAACACACCTCCATTCTAAAAGCTACCCACCTTTGAGGTATGAGCACCCCTCACTGGGCATGCTCCTTGAATTTCTCTAAGCATATAGGTTTAAATCGAAGCGAGAAAACTTTCTACCCATCACAATAAGGTAACCATGTGATGCAAATGTAATTTTGTAATGGTTTTGTAACCTAAGTGTATAAACGTATAAGGGATTAAAGGCTAGGTGTGCATGTTAGGAGGAGAGATCCCCCATGCACCCAGCGCTGAATAAACCAATGTTGGCTTTCTAAACTGCATTTCTGTTTGGAAAGTTGTTATTGCCCTTTGAGCGGTAACAAGGGGGACCGGCATGAGTGAGGTGAGAGGTTCTGGGAGTGGAGAAATAAGCAGGGCTCCTAAGCTTCCTTTCATGGTTCTTGGCAGTTTGTCTCTCTTTTTTTTTTCCCTTTTTGAGGGCAAACACTGAGAAAAGCAACAGTCTGTGGAAACAGAGCATTTTGAAGAAAAGTATATGGTGGGAGTTAAAACTAAATCTTAACTAAAACATGCAGATACCTATTAGAGAGGTCTGTGTGGATACCAGAGCTCCTGCGAAGGAGCTCAAATACCCAACCAGCATGTTTCCAGCCAGCTGAGACCTCTGGCCACCGGTGGCCTGGGGGAGCGAGGGAGGGAGGGAGGGAGGGAGAAGTGAGTTTTCTTACCAGCTGGGGAAAAAAGGCAGTGAAGCCTATGGATGGAGACGGACTGCAGGGTCAGATGCCAAAGCAGCCTTCCTAGGGCTGCTGGTCAGACCCCTGACAAGCCCCGGTACCCTGGGAGGCAGCAGCCAGCCCTGCAGCCTGCTAGCGAAACACTTCAGCTCCAACACGGCTCCTCCTTCTGTGCTTTTCAACAGCCCTGCAGGCCCCCAGCCCCAGCCCGCTGCGCTGGTGGGCCGGGGAGCTGGAGGCATTTTCCCAGCGCTCTGATCTAACAGCACCAGTGGGACTGTTTCCAGCACGCTGCCACTGGAGGGCTTATCGGCCTCCCTCCCTATCTCCCACCACCCCGGCCTGATAAACGAGGGGCTGGTGGCAGCCGGGGGAAGCGCCCAGAGCAGGGGCTGGAGCTGGGGACTGGCCAAACACAAAGGTGGCAGGGCTGGGGTGCTTCTCCCGTGAGCCCCTCCCTGTCAATGAGGATGTTGATACCTGTGACTATGGAAATCTTAAGATCAATTCAAGCAATTAGAGCCATTGCTCAATCCATGTAACCAAACAAAAGGGAAACCATTGTCACTTAGGAAACAATTAGTTGTACGATAAGGAGCTCTGGAACAATCTCATTTTAAAGAGCTGGGCCTTGGAAGAACAGATGTGCAAAAAAAGATAAGAGAGTTACAAGGTGATCCCAAAACCGGCCTTGAGGGATAAGGTATATGTGATACCCGGAGTGATTCTGAAGACCTCTGAGGACAGCCACCCCGAGGTGTCAACAAACATGGGGGAAAGACCTTAGCATATGCTAACGAGTTCCCAAGGAAGATCCCTGCCTGTGAGAAGCACTACTGGGAAAGATACTGAATATGTCTATGAACATAGTAGAAATACTTGCTAGTTTTGTCTTTTGGGTGTGCACCTTAGGTGGAGCTATCCCCCGTGCACCCAGCGCTGCAATAAAGAATGCCTGCTTTCTAAAACTTCCAAATAAGCCTTAGAGAGTGAACTATTTTGCCGCTTTCCGGTAACAGTGTGGTGGAGGGGAAGCAGCAGAGCAGGCCCTTCCCCACAGGGTAACAGAGAGCAAAGGGTCATACTGGGGAGCAACCAGCTTCCAGGCCCGGGGCAAAGGGAATGCCCAATGGAGAGGTGATGGGAGCATTGTGGGAGCAAGGAAACACATCCCCACAAAACTCAGAGGCACACCAGAGTGGCTCTAATATTTCTTGCCAGGTGGAAAGTAACTGCTGACACCTGCCTATCTTGGGCAGGAACAGGTTTTCCCTAAATTAGCCTAATTAGCAGGGCATAAAAAGCAGCTCACCTGGGGCTGTGTCCCTCTCTGCTTTGTGTTGGAGGGGTGGCTCTGAGCTGCAATAGCCTGGGAGCATCTGGGATGTCCTGGATGCTGAAGGTGTGTCTCCCTTACCCACTGAGCAGAAAAGTTCAAAAAGACTTGTTTTATTTTTTTTTTTAATCTTCAGGAAAGATGCCCTGGTGTGTCCCTATGGACACCTGAGCAGTCCCTGTGCATCCCTGGGGGTCCCTCAGCTGCTCCCTGGCTGGCCTTCAGCTGCTGTGGGTGTGGGACATACAGCTATTGCTCTCTAGTGGCTCCTGGCCTGGGGAAGGCTGGCTCCCCCCACCCCTGGCACCGGGGATGCTCGGGTCCTGCTTCCGGTCTCCCCCACTCCGGGACACCCGGGCCCGGCATCGTGGGTGTGATCGCACCTGGCAGCAGCTTGCCCACGCCCGGAGGTGGCTCACCCACTCGGTGGCACCTTGTCCCTTCATCTCATGGGGGCTGGACCGTACCAGGAACAGCTGGCGGTGGTGTTTTGGGGGTTTTTTTGCCCAGGGTTTGGTGTGACAGACCTGGCTTGCAGCCCCCGGGCACGGCTGATGGGCGCTTACACCTCGCACTGGGTTGTTTCCCAGCCTGGGAGAAGGTTTTCCCCGAGCAAGGAACCTCATGTTGGAGATTTTGGAGAATAAATGAAATAGGGAGTTTGTCTCCAAATACTCCATAGCTTTCTTGTAATGCATTTTAAACCATTCAAGCTGGGAAGCGCGAGGCTTTGGTAAAATGCACGTACAGGAAACCCAAGAGGGAGGTAGTGAGACTGTGTGGGAGCCAGGGCCCAGCTCTGCAGCATGGCTGTGAGGCAAGAAATTGAGGCAACTAAGAGGCAAGCTGAGGGAATGGAAGGACATTTGTAAGGGGAATGGACTTTGCATAACTCCTGGGATTGAGGGAGGGTCCTCCCTGTGTGCAGGGCCTTGTGAAATGCTGGGGAATCCCCATCTGTTTTGGAGGGTTGTGGTGGGTTGACCCTGGCTGGGGGCCAGGTGCCCACCAGAGCTGCTCTATCATGTCCCTTGTTCACCAGACAGGGGAGAGAGAAAAAGTATAGCAAAAAGCTTCTGGGTCGAGATAAGGACAGGGAGAGATCACTCGCTAGTTATCGTCACGAGCAAAACAGACTGAACTTAGAGAGGAAATTCACCTCATTTGTTACTAAGCGAAACAGAGTAGAGGAATGAGAAATAAAATCAAATCTGAAAACACCTGCCCCCACCCCTCCCATCTTCCCAGGCTCAACTTCACTCCTGGCTTCAACCTCTGCCCCCCCTCAGCAGCACAGGGGGACGGGGAATGGGGGTTAGGGTCAGTTCATCACACGTTGTTTCTGCCGCTTCTTCCTCCTCAGGGGGAGGACTCCTCTCGTCGTTCCCCTGCTCCAGCATGGAGGAGTCCCTCTCACGGGAGACAGTCCTTCACCAACTTCTCCAACGTGAGTCTCTCCCACGGGGTGCGGACCTTCAGGAGCAGACTGCTCCAGCGTGGGTCCCCCACGGGGTCACAAGTCCTGCCAGCAAACCTGCTCTGGCGTGGGCTCCTCTCTCCACGGGTCCACAGCTCCTGCCAGGAGCTTGCTCCAGTGTGGGCTTCCCACGGGGCCACAGCCTCCTTCAGGTGCCTCCCCCTGCTCTGGTGTGGGGTCCTCCATGGGCTGCAGGTGGAATCTCTACACCCCCTCATCCTTCTCACAGAAGCCACCCCTGTAGCCCCCCCCGCCCCCCCAGGCTACCAAAACCTTGCCATGCAAACCCAACACAGGTTGCTAACCAATTTGTGGCTGCTGATTATGTCCATTGTATAGCCCCAACCTGAAGTGAACGATGGAGTAAAGCTTGTAGTTGGCAGTGGGTGCAAGTAATATTTTATTTTCTGTCAAAATCATGTCCTTTGATTGAACTTTGTTCATTATAATCTAATTCTAATAGCAAAACACACCTCCATTCTAAAAGCTACCCACCTTTGAGGTATGAGCACCCCTCACTGGGCATGCTCCTTGAATTTCTCTAAGCATATAGGTTTAAATCGAAGCGAGAAAACTTTCTACCCATCACAATAAGGTAACCATGTGATGCAAATGTAATTTTGTAATGGTTTTGTAACCTAAGTGTATAAACGTATAAGGGATTAAAGGCTAGGTGTGCATGTTAGGAGGAGAGATCCCCCATGCACCCAGCGCTGAATAAACCAATGTTGGCTTTCTAAACTGCATTTCTGTTTGGAAAGTTGTTATTGCCCTTTGAGCGGTAACAAGGGGGACCGGCATGAGTGAGGTGAGAGGTTCTGGGAGTGGAGAAATAAGCAGGGCTCCTAAGCTTCCTTTCATGGTTCTTGGCAGTTTGTCTCTCTTTTTTTTTTCCCTTTTTGAGGGCAAACACTGAGAAAAGCAACAGTCTGTGGAAACAGAGCATTTTGAAGAAAAGTATATGGTGGGAGTTAAAACTAAATCTTAAAACTAAAACATGCAGATACCTATTAGAGAGGTCTGTGTGGATACCAGAGCTCCTGCGAAGGAGCTCAAATACCCAACCAGCATGTTTCCAGCCAGCTGAGACCTCTGGCCACCGGTGGCCTGGGGGAGCGAGGGAGGGAGGGAGGGAGAAGTGAGTTTTCTTACCAGCTGGGGAAAAAAGGCAGTGAAGCCTATGGATGGAGACGGACTGCAGGGTCAGATGCCAAAGCAGCCTTCCTAGGGCTGCTGGTCAGACCCCTGACAAGCCCCGGTACCCTGGGAGGCAGCAGCCAGCCCTGCAGCCTGCTAGCGAAACACTTCAGCTCCAACACGGCTCCTCCTTCTGTGCTTTTCAACAGCCCTGCAGCCCCCCAGCCCCAGCCCGCTGCGCTGGTGGGCCGGGGAGCTGGAGGCATTTTCCCAGCGCTCTGATCTAACAGCACCAGTGGGACTGTTTCCAGCACGCTGCCACTGGAGGGCTTATCGGCCTCCCTCCCTATCTCCCACCACCCCGGCCTGATAAACGAGGGGCTGGTGGCAGCCGGGGGAAGCGCCCAGAGCAGGGGCTGGAGCTGGGGACTGGCCAAACACAAAGGTGGCAGGGCTGGGGTGCTTCTCCCGTGAGCCCCTCCCTGTCAATGAGGATGTTGATACCTGTGACTATGGAAATCTTAAGATCAATTCAAGCAATTAGAGCCATTGCTCAATCCATGTAACCAAACAAAAGGGAAACCATTGTCACTTAGGAAACAATTAGTTGTACGATAAGGAGCTCTGGAACAATCTCATTTTAAAGAGCTGGGCCTTGGAAGAACAGATGTGCAAAAAAAGATAAGAGAGTTACAAGGTGATCCCAAAACCGGCCTTGAGGGATAAGGTATATGTGATACCCGGAGTGATTCTGAAGACCTCTGAGGACAGCCACCCCGAGGTGTCAACAAACATGGGGGAAAGACCTTAGCATATGCTAACGAGTTCCCAAGGAAGATCCCTGCCTGTGAGAAGCACTACTGGGAAAGATACTGAATATGTCTATGAACATAGTAGAAATACTTGCTAGTTTTGTCTTTTGGGTGTGCACCTTAGGTGGAGCTATCCCCCGTGCACCCAGCGCTGCAATAAAGAATGCCTGCTTTCTAAAACTTCCAAATAAGCCTTAGAGAGTGAACTATTTTGCCGCTTTCCGGTAACAGTGTGGTGGAGGGGAAGCAGCAGAGCAGGCCCTTCCCCACAGGGTAACAGAGAGCAAAGGGTCATACTGGGGAGCAACCAGCTTCCAGGCCCGGGGCAAAGGGAATGCCCAATGGAGAGGTGATGGGAGCATTGTGGGAGCAAGGAAACACATCCCCACAAAACTCAGAGGCACACCAGAGTGGCTCTAATATTTCTTGCCAGGTGGAAAGTAACTGCTGACACCTGCCTATCTTGGGCAGGAACAGGTTTTCCCTAAATTAGCCTAATTAGCAGGGCATAAAAAGCAGCTCACCTGGGGCTGTGTCCCTCTCTGCTTTGTGTTGGAGGGGTGGCTCTGAGCTGCAATAGCCTGGGAGCATCTGGGATGTCCTGGATGCTGAAGGTGTGTCTCCCTTACCCACTGAGCAGAAAAGTTCAAAAAGACTTGTTTTATTTTTTTTTTTAATCTTCAGGAAAGATGCCCTGGTGTGTCCCTATGGACACCTGAGCAGTCCCTGTGCATCCCTGGGGGTCCCTCAGCTGCTCCCTGGCTGGCCTTCAGCTGCTGTGGGTGTGGGACATTCAGCTATTGCTCTCTAGTGGCTCCTGGCCTGGGGAAGGCTGGCTCCCCCCACCCCTGGCACCGGGGATGCTCGGGTCCTGCTTCCGGTCTCCCCCACTCCGGGACACCCGGGCCCGGCATCGTGGGTGTGATCGCACCCGGCAGCAGCTTGCCCACGCCCGGAGGTGGCTCACCCACTCGGTGGCACCTTGTCCCTTCATCTCATGGGGGCTGGACCGTACCAGGAACAGCTGGCGGTGGTGTTTTGGGGGTTTTTTTGCCCAGGGTTTGGTGTGACAGACCTGGCTTGCAGCCCCCGGGCACGGCTGATGGGCGCTTACACCTCGCACTGGGTTGTTTCCCAGCCTGGGAGAAGGTTTTCCCCGAGCAAGGAACCTCATGTTGGAGATTTTGGAGAATAAATGAAGTAGGGAGTTTGTCTCCAAATACTCCATAGCTTTCTTGTAATGCATTTTAAACCATTCAAGCTGGGAAGCGCGAGGCTTTGGTAAAATGCACGTACAGGAAACCCAAGAGGGAGGTAGTGAGACTGTGTGGGAGCCAGGGCCCAGCTCTGCAGCATGGCTGTGAGGCAAGAAATTGAGGCAACTAAGAGGCAAGCTGAGGGAATGGAAGGACATTTGTAAGGGGAATGGACTTTGCATAACTCCTGGGATTGAGGGAGGGTCCTCCCTGTGTGCAGGGCCTTGTGAAATGCTGGGGAATCCCCATCTGTTTTGGAGGGTTGTGGTGGGTTGACCCTGGCTGGGGGCCAGGTGCCCACCAGAGCTGCTCTATCATGTCCCTTGTTCACCAGACAGGGGAGAGAGAAAAAGTATAGCAAAAAGCTTCTGGGTCGAGATAAGGACAGGGAGAGATCACTCGCTAGTTATCGTCACGAGCAAAACAGACTGAACTTAGAGAGGAAATTCACCTCATTTGTTACTAAGCGAAACAGAGTAGAGGAATGAGAAATAAAATCAAATCTGAAAACACCTGCCCCCACCCCTCCCATCTTCCCAGGCTCAACTTCACTCCCAGCTTCAACCTCTGCCCCCCCTCAGCAGCACAGGGGGACAGGGAATGGGGGTTAGGGTCAGTTGATCACACGTTGTTTCTGGCGCTTGTTCCTCCTCAGGGGGAGGACTCCTCTCGTCGTTCCCCTGCTCCAGCATGGAGGAGTCCCTCTCATGGGAGACAGTCCTTCACCAACTTCTCCAACGTGAGTCTCTCCCACGGGGTGCGGACCTTCAGGAGCAGACTGCTCCAGCGTGGGTCCCCCACGGGGTCACAAGTCCTGCCAGCAAACCTGCTCTGGCGTGGGCTCCTCTCTCCACGGGTCCACAGCTCCTGCCAGGAGCTTGCTCCAGTGTGGGCTTCCCACGGGGCCACAGCCTCCTTCAGGTGCCTCCCCCTGCTCTGGTGTGGGGTCCTCCATGGGCTGCAGGTGGAATCTCTACACCCCCTCATCCTTCTCACAGAAGCCACCCCTGTAGCCCCCCACGCCCCCCCAGGCTACCAAAACCTTGCCATGCAAACCCAACACAGGTTGCTAACCAATTTGTGGCTGCTGATTATGTCCATTGTATAGCCCCAACCTGAAGTGAACGATGGAGTAAAGCTTGTAGTTGGCAGTGGGTGCAAGTAATATTTTATTTTCTGTCAAAATCATGTCCTTTGATTGAACTTTGTTCATTATAATCTAATTCTAATAGCAAAACACACCTCCATTCTAAAAGCTACCCACCTTTGAGGTATGAGCACCCCTCACTGGGCATGCTCCTTGAATTTCTCTAAGCATATAGGTTTAAATCGAAGCGAGAAAACTTTCTACCCATCACAATAAGGTAACCATGTGATGCAAATGTAATTTTGTAATGGTTTTGTAACCTAAGTGTATAAACGTATAAGGGATTAAAGGCTAGGTGTGCATGTTAGGAGGAGAGATCCCCCATGCACCCAGCGCTGAATAAACCAATGTTGGCTTTCTAAACTGCATTTCTGTTTGGAAAGTTGTTATTGCCCTTTGAGCGGTAACAAGGGGGACCGGCATGAGTGAGGTGAGAGGTTCTGGGAGTGGAGAAATAAGCAGGGCTCCTAAGCTTCCTTTCATGGTTCTTGGCAGTTTGTCTCTCTTTTTTTTTTCCCTTTTTGAGGGCAAACACTGAGAAAAGCAACAGTCTGTGGAAACAGAGCATTTTGAAGAAAAGTATATGGTGGGAGTTAAAACTAAATCTTAACTAAAACATGCAGATACCTATTAGAGAGGTCTGTGTGGATACCAGAGCTCCTGCGAAGGAGCTCAAATACCCAACCAGCATGTTTCCAGCCAGCTGAGACCTCTGGCCACCGGTGGCCTGGGGGAGCGAGGGAGGGAGGGAGGGAGAAGTGAGTTTTCTTACCAGCTGGGGAAAAAAGGCAGTGAAGCCTATGGATGGAGACGGACTGCAGGGTCAGATGCCAAAGCAGCCTTCCTAGGGCTGCTGGTCAGACCCCTGACAAGCCCCGGTACCCTGGGAGGCAGCAGCCAGCCCTGCAGCCTGCTAGCGAAACACTTCAGCTCCAACACGGCTCCTCCTTCTGTGCTTTTCAACAGCCCTGCAGGCCCCCAGCCCCAGCCCGCTGCGCTGGTGGGCCGGGGAGCTGGAGGCATTTTCCCAGCGCTCTGATCTAACAGCACCAGTGGGACTGTTTCCAGCACGCTGCCACTGGAGGGCTTATCGGCCTCCCTCCCTATCTCCCACCACCCCGGCCTGATAAACGAGGGGCTGGTGGCAGCCGGGGGAAGCGCCCAGAGCAGGGGATGGAGCTGGGGACTGGCCAAACACAAAGGTGGCAGGGCTGGGGTGCTTCTCCCGTGAGCCCCTCCCTGTCAATGAGGATGTTGATACCTGTGACTATGGAAATCTTAAGATCAATTCAAGCAATTAGAGCCATTGCTCAATCCATGTAACCAAACAAAAGGGAAACCATTGTCACTTAGGAAACAATTAGTTGTAAGATAAGGAGCTCTGGAACAATCTCATTTTAAAGAGCTGGGCCTTGGAAGAACAGATGTGCAAAAAAAGATAAGAGAGTTACAAGGTGATCCCAAAACCAGCCTTGAGGGATAAGGTATATGTGATACCCGGAGTGATTCTGAAGACCTCTGAGGACAGCCACCCCGAGGTGTCAACAAACATGGGGGAAAGACCTTAGCATATGCTAACGAGTTCCCAAGGAAGATCCCTGCCTGTGAGAAGCACTACTGGGAAAGATACTGAATATGTCTATGAACATAGTAGAAATACTTGCTAGTTTTGTCTTTTGGGTGTGCACCTTAGGTGGAGCTATCCCCCGTGCACCCAGCGCTGCAATAAAGAATGCCTGCTTTCTAAAACTTCCAAATAAGCCTTAGAGAGTGAACTATTTTGCCGCTTTCTGGTGACAGATTTTGGCACCGCAGATGGGACACTGCTCTGGAACATGGGCGGATCCGAGGGATCGCAGGACCTCCAGCCGGCACCGAGGGATTCTCGGGGAAAACCTGCGATCCCCGGACCAAAGAATTCTGAGCAAGGACCATCAACAAGGCAAAGGCATTCTTTCAGTATTATTTTCTGTTGCCTGTCCACGGGTCGTAGCGAAAGCTGCGCAGGGTTGGGCCGTATCCCTGGGGCAAAGGGAAAGTACCCTTTGATTGAAACTGAAGGGTGAGTCTCCTTCCCGAAAGGGAAGCTCAGATGTTTGTCTGTTGAACCTTGAATACGGCCGTGATCATAATGGTGTGGTTTTGTGTTTGTTGCTGTAGTGTTTGTAAGTGTGTAGTATTGTTGTAAAAAGCTGGGGTGAAATTGTTTTAGTGCCCTGTTTTTAAAATGGGAACTGGAACTTCTAAAAGGGAATTGATCTGAAAGAATTCTCCTCTTGGGTGCATTTTATTAAATTGGAAGCAAATAGCAGGACCCCCAGGAGGAGTGGCAAAGAGAGAGGATCTAATCAACTATTGTAATCAGTGGTGGCCATTGTATGGACTGAATGAGGGAGAAAAGTGGCTGGTTAATGGGACTTTTAGGATACTCTGTTCGAGTTGTTGTTATTCTTAAGAGGGGAAGGAAAATGGGATGAAGTTCCCCATGTTGATTTATTCTCTGCTTTACGAGATCATCCTGAATGGAGCAGGGAATGTAAATGAATAGGGAGAGATCCTTTGGTTCTGACCTGGGCAAAAGATAATCAGAAACTCTGTAAGCGTTGTTGTTCGGCGTGTAGTATGAGTCAATGGTGCGTCCAATACGGAGGAGCGGACGAGGAGGATGTTTCTGATGAAGGGGACTCTTTTGCTGGAAATGAGAAATTCAGTGCTATTGCAGGGAGAACGAGGGGAGGATGGGGAGGTCGAGTTGTGCAAGCTCTCAACCCGTGCACCCAGCGCTGCAATAAAGAATGCCTGCTTTCCAAACCTTCAGAATAAGTCTTAGAGAGTGAATTCTCTTGCCGCTTTCCGGTAACAGGACGGTGACAATCAGTTGGGCTGTATTAGGCAGGGCCGCTGTCAGGGGACTAGTGCCTGCCTTGAAGCGCCACTAATCGATGGTTAGCCGCCACTTCCCGTTTGGTTTGCAAACTGGCCACACTGGGGAGTTATGAGGGGACTGAGTTTGAATACTTCCCCCCTGTTCCTGCAGCTCTTTTATCACCGGAGCGATTCCCTCCCTCCCTCTCTCTCCCCGCAGTAAGGGACAGCCTTTCACACTCACGAGTTTAATCGGGGGAAGCGTAAGGGCAGTCTGTAAAAAGCCTTATCAGGGTTGACGGAACCCCAAACTTCCACTGCCTCCCTGCCGAGTCCGTCCAGGACTTCCCCTTCACTGAATCCGATCCCAGACTATTGGTGGGGAGCACTGCCAACACCATGGTGGTCTCGGTGGGGGTGGTGTCTGCCAGCAACCAGCACTTTACTCGGGCTGTAGGTTGGGGTTTGCCATATCCAAATACATCGGTAACCCATATCTGTTATGAATCAGGGACGATCCCACTCCGGCCTGCGGTATCGGCATTTAAAGCAGAGATTTGGGCCCCTGTGCCTAGCAGAAAAGTGACCGGAGTCTTCAAAGAGCCAAGGAGAAAGGCACAGAGCGGTTCTGGAGAAACAGCTTTTAATGGACAAAACACAAGAGAAAAGGTGCCATCAAAGCTACTCTAAACCCCCTCCCTCCCTCCCTCCCCCACCCCCAAATACACCACCCCTCCTCCCCCATCCCCCACTCCCCCCACCTCCTCCTCATCCCTGCTCCGGCTCTACTTCCCCCCCTGCCACCCCCGTGCTGCCTGCCAGAGCCCTGCGCTTGCTGGCCGGCTTTGGCAAGGCGCTCTGCCCCCGCTTCTTGCCCCGCTTCTCGCAGACGGCAGCCTGGGACGGTGGCAGGGCCATCCCCGCAGCCCCCCATGGCTCCTGGGGCTGCATCCCGATGGTGTAGAACTCTCCAAGGATGAGCATGGCGTCGGTGGTCTCAGGGACGCTGTAGTCGGGGGTGAGCAGCTCCTTGGGCGGGGTGAGCAGCTCCTTGGGCAGGGAGAGCGAGGCAAAGTCACAGTGGGGGGTGGCTGTGCCGGTGCCACCAAGCTCCCCAGGCACAGGGCTGCTGCCCAAACCATCCTGACTGACCCCCCGCTGCATCCAGGGAGACACCAAAGAGCCTTCGGGCCTCTTTGAGAAGCTCCTCCTCAGAGACTGCAAAGTCTCCATCCGGGTCCCCAGGGGCTTGGTTGTGGGGGCCAGCAGAGGGGCTGGGGGGGGGGGTCACGGCCCAGGGGGGATGTTGGTTCACCTGGCTTCTAGGAGGTGAAGCGGGAGAGATGGCCCCAAGCATTGGGGAAATTCTCTGGGACTTGGATTTCCTGGGCACGCATCAGCCAGGCGAGAGCAGGGACGCTTGCCTGGGCTTGCTGAAGCCCTGTGCCAAAAGTGCCCTGGGGACAGGGCTGATGGGGATGCTGGGCGTGCGCGGGGGCCGGGGATGGCGAAGGCGGCGGGGTGGCAGAGCAGCCGGGGGTGCCGTACCTGGTGGTGGTAGTGCCTGGGGGCCCTGGGGTGCCACGTGCAGTGAGGGTGGCCAGGCTGCGGGGAAGGGCTGCTGCTGGCGGGGCAGTGGGCACAGGTTGGCTGCGCCTGGAAGAGAGACAGGAGCGATGGCCGATGGTCACCTCCGCTCTTGCCCCCAAGAGTGTCCCTGGGGTGCAGGGGTCAGGGTGGGTCTGTACCTTGGAGGTAGAAGGTTTGGGGAAGGGCAAAAGTCTGGAGGAGTCGCGGTGCCGGGGGGTCCCGGGGGCCGCGTGGTGGGAGCCGCAGTGGTGGCGGCGCCATGTTGCGTTCTGGCTGTTGGCTGCTAAGGACTCTCTGGCGTCTCCCAGGAGGGAATGTGGGGTGTCCGCGTGTTCCGCCCCAACAGCCTCCCCAGCCCCTCCTGCCTGGGGAGGGAAAGGGTTCAGGGGGGGCCTTGCTGCGTTCCCAGAGCTGGCATGTCCTTGGGATTGGTGGGACTTGGTGGGACGAGTGCCACGCCTGGAGTGCTGGCATGGAGGCTGCAGGCTGTTCAGGAGGGGTAGGCAGGGCAGGCGAGGTGGAGGGGTCGCACTCTGTGGAAGGGAGAGGTTGGATGGTAGAGCCCTTCCAGTCAGCAAGGATGTGGTGGAGAGCCTCTGGGTGAGGCTGAGGGGCATGGAAAACAAAGCAGCTGTTGCAGCGGGTGTCTGCTACCGATGGCCCAGCCGGGATGCCCGCACTGCGGAGTTATTTGATAGGCCCTGAGGAGAAATCTCTGGACGAGCAGCCCTTGTCCTGATGGCAGATTTCGTCTTCCCAGACATCCGCTTGTTGTCCAAACAGCGGATTCGTTACGCGGTGTACACTAAGCCAATTCTCACACACATAGGAGACATATTGCTTTTTATTCAGGCCTGGGTGCTCGGTGGATTTCCACAAATCAAGCGCACCTAATGCCCGTTCCCTGTCATCTTTATACACAAACCTTCCAAATTAGGAGACTCCCAGTTACAACGATTGGTTCAGATTTCTTTTGGTAGTATGCAAACTAGAAGGCATGCTCGGTTCTTTTCTTGGCCTTTATCTTTGGGTAGGTGGCATAATTTGGGTAGGGGGCTCGTGGGTCGGTGGTTGCGGAGACCCTGGCCCAAATTACCTTTCACCTAGTCTCTCAATACTTCTGGCACTCCCCAATGGTTCCTCAGGGTCTGTTGATCAGACTAACGATGTATCGGGGTTATGCTTCTACCTCTTGACAAGCACGTCTTCCTTGACACCTTGTCTGGGTAAATAGGAACTGACAGAATGGTAGCACTGGACAATGGCCATCCTCAGGAGTCCCTAGCTGCTATTTACAAAACTCTCTGTGACATCCTGAACGGTGAAAAACTATCTGGAACATTCTTAACCGTGGAACTATGCAAAACTATTGGTAACATTTTAGCTGCAGATTCAGGATTAACTTTTAACCTCAATGAAGGATATCCTGGTCCGACTCAAAGCACGTGATGAAACTGTGAAAAAATCAAGGTGTGGAAGGATTATTCACTGTATAAAATCGTCTTATAGGCAGCGCGCTCTGTTGCCCTGTGGATAGTATCATGTCATCACCGGCACGACTGGTAATTTTCCGTTTCTTTCCTAGTACAAGGATGCATTTATGGAGGCAAATCCAGGGGTGCAGGTGGTGCCCCACAACGAAGCAACCTGTGGAACCCCAGACATCGCCTGTTACAAAGAGGAAAAAGCAGGCTCTGCAAAAGAGTTACCAAGCCTGAGGAAAGGGGCCAAAAGTGAAGCAATGGCACAGCATAACTTTGGGATGGCAGGTGAGATTTCCATCCCTGTTCCTCAAAGGGAACAGCCTCGTTTTGTTTGAGGGTGCGGTGTTGGAATCAAAGCGCAAGGCCAGTTTTCTTTACTGCAGACTGCGCTGTAGTGCAAATAGCTTTCGTGTCCCACATGGAGTTGCCAGGTGCGGTGGGTTGACCCTGGCTGGGGGCCAGGTGCCCACCAGAGCCGCTTTATTACTCCCCTCGTTCACCAGACAGGGGAAAAAAAGTATAACAAAAAGCTTCTGGGTCGAGATAAGGACAGGGAGTTTCTTAAGTCTTCTCCCTCCTCTCTCCGGCTGCAAAAGCTCCCTTTCTAACTGGTTTTTTTCCTTCTTAACTATGGTATCACAGAGGCGCTGATTGGCTTGGCCTTGGCCAGCGGCGGGTCCGTCTTGGAGCTGGCTGGCATTGGCTCTATGAGACACAGGGGAAGCTTCTGGCAGCTTCTCACAGAAGCCACCCCTGTAGCCCCCCCCGCTCCCAAAACCTTGCCACGCAAATCCAACACACTGTGCAATAAAGTTTAAAGGGCTTAGAATAGTCTGGAAGCCCCAAAGCTGGAGCTCGCGTTAATGCTCCCTTTAATGCACAAAAGGCTTTTTCTCGTTCAGGACCCCAAGCTATGGGTTCCCCCTCCTCATTTTTCATTGCCTCATTAAGAGGTTTCGCTATGTCACTAAATCCAGGAATCCACGGCCTACAAAATCCCACTTGTCCTAAAAATCCCCTTAATTGTTTCTTTGTTACTGGTCTGGGAATTTCTTGTCTAGCTCTTACCCGTTCTGGATCTACTTCTCTCCCTCCCTGGTTTAAGAATAAACCCCAGATCCTTCTTTACCTGGTGTTGACAGAGTTGCAGTTTGGATAGAGATGCACGGTGACCCTTGTTTGCAAGTTGGCTGCACAGATATTCAATATCCCACGTACAAGCTTCAGCCCTATGGCTTGCTAGTAACAGATCATCGACATCCTGAATCAAGACAGAACCGCCAGGAAATTTTAAATCTCTTCGATGGTTTCTGAGAACTTGAGAAAAAAATAGTTGGTGAACTAGTGAACCCTTGTGGCAAGTGTGTCCAAGTCAACTGTTTCCCTTGCCAAGTAAAAGCAAAAATGGATTGACTTTCTTCAGCAATGGCTATGCTAAAACCTGCTCCTGTTAAATCCAAACCAGTAACATATTGTGCCCATACAATACAGGTGTTTGGGTAAGAATGAAACTGGGGTCAGGGACAAGAGGGTGTGGGGAAATTACATGCTCATTTACTGCGCGGAGATCTCGAACAAATCTGTCTTGCGGATCCCCATCCTTATCTAATCGAAGTTTACTTACTGGCAAGATTGGAGTCTTAGATGGACTTTGGCGTTCCTTGAGTATTCCTTTTTCTAAGAAAACTGCAATCCGTTTTTGAGTACTCGGAATAGCCTCATCTGCAATCGGGTACTGTTTCATTGATGGAGGTGACCCTCCTTTTGTGTTCATTATTACCGGTTCTGCGGCTGACGGTAATCCTATCTCATCACCAGAGCTGCTCCACAGTTCCCGGGGAAGTGCTTCAAGTCCTTTTGGGATTTTAAAAGCCGACCAAATTCCTGCAAAAGATCACGTCCTAGCAAAGACACAGGTGAATTTGGAGGTACCACAAATCTTCCCCATACCCTTTTTTCTGCAATGATCATTGGAAGTGGCGTCGAAATAGATTTTATTTCTTGCCCAACAACCCCTCTTATAAGTACCTTTTCTTTAGAAATCCATGTTTGTGGGAGTGCATCATTCAAAAGGGACAAGGTTGCTCCTGTGTCTACTAAAAATTCAACAAAAAGTCCGTTTAGCTTTGCAGTAATTTGTCCGTACTCGTTTACCTTCACTCCTGCATTCGACATCTTCGCAGTCCTTCGGCAAGCATGGAGTTCAGCTTATTATTTTTCTGTTGTGAGAGAGGGCACGGTGGATACGGTGGATTTGATCCTCGTCCAGCACTTCCTGGGCGGAGTGGGCACTCCCGCTGGGCATGTCCTATCTTCCCGCAAGAAAAACACTCTAAAAGGTTGGGATTAGATTGGTTAGGGAAAGGAGGAAAGGGAGCCCTTTCCATCAGTCTTTTTCCGTCAGTTGTGGCTAAATTCCAGTTGGGGTCCTCAGTGGGCCAGGGATTTAATCCTTGACCTCTCTGAGCAATTTCTCAGTCCTTTTGAAGAATTTTCTCTCACTCATCCATCTGGAATAGTTCTCTCAGCAAAGTTTTCATGTCACTCCAGTTAGGTGTGTAATCAGTGACTATTCCAGCTAGCATTTGTGCACATCCATCTGCATCGTCTCTTCATCTTGGCATTTTACTTTGCCACATGATCAAGTCACCTTGTTTCCAAGGTTTGTGGCGCATCACAGCAGTCACTGCAGGGCCATCAGGAGGAGCTCCTGGTCGTGCTCTGGGATTTGGGATGTAATGCATTTTCGTGGCAAACATCCTGACCTGCTTGGGGAAGGTCAGTTTCCTCGGCCTCAGGGGCAGAGGGAAGCGAGCTTACCCGTAGTTTAGATGGCTTACGTCTTTGATAAGACCAATCCTACCAAATATACCAATAATCAATACTTGGACTTGCAGTATCTTCGAAAATGATCCTTCGAAATGTTAACTTATGGGGCTTAAAAGTTCCTTTGTGTGTGTGTGGGGGGGGTGCAAATATCCATAGGTCCTCCCCCTCGAGTTCGAGTTAGGAATGGCCATTCCTCCTGACACAACCCAATCAGTCTTGTCTTTTGTAAAGTCTGTGCCCCATAAATCTTACTCCAATTTTCTAAAACCTCAGCAAGGGGCGTCCCCCTTTCAATGCTGGGTGTAGTTCCCGTTTCTTAAATTTCTTTTCCTCTTACCAAAGCTTTAGCAAGTTTAAACACAAGAGTACTCCCAGTATTGTCTGGAATCACCCGTGTCCAAGTCTCTTAGGTGAACGCACCTATTTTTGTTATGCCAGCAATGAGCGTTGGTCACGGGTTTGTCCAGAGAATTAGCTGGTGCTCCTTCCTCTTGCGTCCTAGGGTCCCATCTGGGTCGCCATCTGTTAGAGGGTATGAGAAATGTACCAGACGTGAGTTGCCCTAGGTTTGCTTTCTTGCAGCGCTGGATGCACGGGGGAATCAGCTCCGCCCAACGTGCACGCAGGTGATTACCAACGCACAGGTTATATAGACTCAAAACATACATATTCACCATTTTTCTCAAAAAAAGGCAGCCCTGTGAGAATCATTTCTTGGAATTCATTTAGTAGTCTTATTCATATGTAGTCTCCTCCCCGTCACGCATGCTCAGTGATTTGAGTCGGTGGCCCTCAAGGGGTCTCTGGTGGTCGTCAGTGGTCGCGCAGCCGTGTTTGCTGGATGACCTGCTTCATGCAGGCATGCGCAGTGTCCTTGCTGTGGATGCACCTGTCCATAACAACTTACTTCATAAGATTCATATCTCCAAACCTATTGTCCAGTTTGGTAGGGACAGTACAAGGAACATAGCAGCATTGTACCTTGCCATGGTCAGTGAGCTTCATTACTTATTGCCTTGGTTACAAACTAATTTTCCCAATCTGATTCTATAGCTACATTAAGTTAAAATCTTACAAATATAATCAAATCATCCTAACTTTTATATAATCAACTTTTGATTGCTTTATCAAAATAGAGGTAACATTTCCCCCCTTTGAAAGTTTTGAAAATTATTTCAATACTTTCACTATACTAATCATTTTCTATGTTGGAGGAAACTCTGGGATTGCTTGTCTCTTTTGCTGTTCTGCAACAGCTTGGACGATCATATGAGTGAAAGAAGCTTCACGAGTAATTTGCTTTTTCAGATATGTTAACCGATTCATCATTTTCCAGGCTAATACATACAATATTGCTGACAAAATCAAACTGATCAAAACCAATATTAAGAGAATCACGATGGGGTGACACAACTTGTTTAGGATGCCTGTAGCAGTAGGTGACCATCCAAAAAGTGTGTCCCACCATCTAAGTTCTGCATCTCTCTGCACTCTTTCAAAAACTCGGTGTATTTCTTTCACATTGTGATGAACAGTTATTAGGGGTTTTTTGTCCGTTTTCCTTAATTTTTTTTCCAGAATTGCAATCAAATCCTTGCGTTGTAATAACTGTTTCACTAAAGCGAGATTCATTCCAATGGGTATAGGTAACAATTCATGAATCAACATGTAGTTAGACTGCAAAAGTTGGTGAGATGTGACTGGGGTCGAATAAGAAAAGTCACATCCATCAATCGTAGTAAAATTACAAACACAAAAATTTGAATGATTTTTAATCTCTACGACTACCTTATCTACATATAAAAAATCACAAACAGTCCTCAAACATACACAGCCCTTACCAATATATATAATAACTGTTTTAGGGTTCTCGTTAGGATGAACCTCAAAATGGCAAATATTTTGTTCAGTATCCAGACAAATATCTTGTGCCTCAATTGCATTACCTTCACAGACAAATCCTTGTTGTTCTCGCACGATGCAAGATTCCAAATTAACAGTTTGCCATTTTTCATTCATCTTTTGGGCCCATACTCTATGCTCGGAAGGATAGAGTATAGTTCCGTTGTGGTTCAACCCTAATGCAACAATGGGATAAATTGAGTATATAGTAGCATTAGATATAGTGAGCACAAAAGTTGTAGCCGTGTTTGTAACGGGATCCTAAGTAAAGTTTACCAGGCTCCACCAGGACTGGAGTTCTTTCTCAAAATCAGTAGCACTGTCCCAAACTATTTTCCTAATTTCAGTGGGGAGAGTGCCGCCTTCACCTTCTCTTATAATTGAGGCGGCTACCGACTGCATCCATAATTGAGCCTGGATACAACTAAGAGCCAAAGAGAGGTTATTTTGGATCACCCCAAGTGCGTCTGTAATTAATTCGTGGTCCCTTACATTTACTCTTTCCCATGTTGGTAATATATTTGACAACAGCCACTGGTTAGTTCCTAAAGCCAATAAAGAAGATCGTAAAGGTTGTTGTAATTTAGCCAAATCACTAATTGAGGCAGCCAGTTTGTTCATTATTACTTCTGAATCAATGCTATTTAAAACTCCCAATCCTGTTCCCAAAACACCGGTCAAGTCTCTCCGTGTCCTTTTCATAGTAAGAGTTCGTTTCTGCAGCCAGGTGGTCCATCCCTCATATGAAATTTTTAAGAAAGGTGAACAAGCTGGTTGAATATCTGAAACATTGTTTTGCATTGACAATTCCACTTGTTTGAGAGACCATGCCGGGTTAAACAACATTTGTTGCAAGCCTGTATTTCTAATCACATACGGTCCAATTTCAAAGATTTTCGAATTAAGCGCAACAATTGGTTGGGTAGTAGGTATTATGACGTCTATTTTAAGTTCTCCCCAGTATTTGGTGTTATTTTTACCACATATCACTCTAAAGATTTTCTAAAAGAAAATCACCTCAGTTACTGAGATTGAATTAAGTTTTTATTTTCCCTCTCCTTCAGGCCCATCCGAGGAAAATGGAAGAACAAATTGTATGGGGGACATTTGGGAGTTGAGGGGGTGTAGATGTGAGATGGGGTTTTTTTTCTTTGAATCGCTTTAAGACTTGAGTTACAGTAAGGCAGTTTCTCATCTGCTCTGCCAGTCAGCACAGTAAGCTTATCTGAACATCCCACTATTAGCCCAACTGAGCTACATGAATGTCACATTTGCAGTCGGTGCTTCCATTTCATTGGACTGTTTTACTGTTTTACAGCATAGCTCTGCTCTGAAAATGTTAGAGACTATAGCTAAACACTGAGAGAAGCTAATGGATGCTGTGTGCTTTTTTCCAACTTGAAGAGCATGGACAAGTTCAGAAATTTTGGATAGAGATGATATGAAGATGAATTAAGAACATAAATGAATTCAGGTGGAATTTCTCTGTATCTGCTAAAATGCTGCCTTTCTTCTTCCCCTTGAGGTAGAGTCCATTTAGTGGGAGACTGTTCTCTAAGTACTGGAGACCTTGAGCGTGAACGGTATCTTCTGGATGGGGGTGCCCTTGCCCTTGAACGGTGATAACCATCTGACCTTGACCTGCAACGATTGTTACGACTCTTCCCTTCGCCTCTTCTTGGATACGGTGGCGATCGCGAGTGGGAACGCGAGTGGGAACGACTAAATGAGTGAGAGCAGAAGGCAGTGTGGGAGAAGCACTGCAGGGAGACTTGGACCTTAAAGAAACCCAAACAAACCGACGAAAACAATAGAGGAAGTTAATTCAAACCAGTCACTGGGCTGGGAAAGAAGGCCTAAATCTTGGGGGACCTCAAGTCTGGTGGCCTCCTGGAGAAGAAACAATTACCGTGAGAGATTTGGTGCTTCTAGAGAGCAGTGCCTGCCTGGAGTCTGGTCCTCAAAAACCTTTGCAGAAAGGTATGTTGTGAAGGAGCAGCAAAAGAGCTTGCTAGTGACTCACACCAAAGGAACTCACTCGGGGGGGAAGACTGCTGCCCCTGCCCGGTTTTGGTTGGGAGGTGTCTGCAGGAATGGTGGGCTGGCTGGTGTCAGGTGTTTCAAAGGTGCTATGCGGCCACAGCACCACTTTGCATGGCAGAAGGTGACGTGGTAACTTTTGGTAGGCTGATGACAGGGGTGAGACAGACCAGCTGTTGGATGCATATTTGGCCTTTCCCAGGTCTAGAGCAGCAGCAGCAGCAGCAAGCTGTAAGGCATGACAGCTTGGGAACGACTGCTCTGAGTTCTGCGTCAGGTTTTGCCACCAGGAGCATCTCATGACACTTGTCTCAGCCCTGCCTCAGCATCCAGGGCCACCTTGGCCCCAAGTGTCACTGAATGGACAGGCAGCCTTGTGCCGGGTACCGCTGCAAGGCTGGGAAGTGGCAGTAACTCCTGCCCCTAGTCCTGCCCCAAATTCAGCCTCATGGCTATTCCCTGTCTCTCGCAGGTCCTTTGCAATCTACAGCACATGGGCAAGCAGCCTGAAGCACAACGCCCGACGCACAGAGCCTGGCTGTCTTCCTGCCGCCACTGGAGTCCCTTCCTGCGAGTGAGCTGCTCGCCCTCTTCTTTCTCTGCTCTGGATCTGCCACCACGAACTGAAGGGCCACTGGAGCTGGGGGGTCTACAGCCCTGATTTACCATTCCAGAGGTAAGGAGAGAAAGTGACCGTCCGAGGGTTTCATGGGGATGGGAGAGCAGAGCTAAAGGTAAAAATAGATTTCCTCTGATTTCCAATATAACCTACAAGTAATCCACAGAACATCAGATCATCCTTTCACCTCTGGCTAATAAGAAAGCCTTGTCACCTTCTGATCATCTGCTGCCATTTTTTCCCCCTTTTCTCCTGGCAAAACTTGTCAAATTCACTTTCCTCTAAACTGTTCATGGTTTTGGTCAATCTGCTTGCTCTGAGGAATCTATTTCATGGACAAACTCTAACCAGTTCTGCTCAGCATGAACTTCCAGAGTGCAGCCTGGAAACTGGTGACAACCCACTGACTTCAGTGCTAGAAAACTATTTTCTTGGACTTCACGCTTTTCCTATGCAACAGTGTGGTGGGTGGACCCTGGCTGGGGGCCAGGCGCCCACCAGAGCCGCTCTATCACTCCCCTGGTTTACCAAACAGGGGAGAAAAAGTATAACAAAAAGCTTCTGGGTCGAGATAAGGACAGGGAGAGATCACTCCCTAGTTTTCGTCACGAGCAAAACGGACTGAACTTAGAGAGGAAATTCATCTAACTTATTACTAAGCGAAACAGAGTAGAGGAATGAGAAATAAAATCAAATCTGAAAACACCTGCCCCCAGCCCTCCCATCTTCCCGGGCTCAACTCCCAGCTTCAACCTCTGCCCCCCCTCAGCAGCACAGGGGGACGGGGAATGGGGGTTATGGTCAGTTCATCACACGTTGTTTCTGCCGCTTGTTCCTCCTCAGGGGGAGGACTCCTCTCGTCGTTCCCCTGCTCCAGCATGGAGGAGTCCCTCTCATGGGAGACAGTCCTTCACCAACTTCTCCAACGTGAGTCTCTCCCACGGGGTGCGGACCTTCAGGAGCAGACTGCTCCAGCGTGGGTCCCCCACGGGGTCACAAGTCCTGCCAGCAAACCTGCTCTGGCGTGGGCTCCTCTCTCCACGGGTCCACAGCTCCTGCCAGGAGCTTGCTCCAGTGTGGGCTTCCCACGGGGCCACAGCCTCCTTCAGGTGCCTCCCCCTGCTCTGGTGTGGGGTCCTCCATGGGCTGCAGGTGGACTCTCTACACCCCCTCATCCTTCCTCCATGGGCTGCAGGGGGACAGCCTGCTTCACCATGGTGTCTGCAGAGTTTCTACATCTTCTCACTCCTCTTTCCGGCTGCAAAAGCTCCCTCTCTAACTGTTTTTTTCCTTTTTAAATATGTTATCACGGAGGTGCTGATGGGCTTGGCCTTGGCCAGTGGTGGGTCCATCTTGGAGCCGGTTGGCATTGGCTCTGTCAGACACAGGGGAAGCTTCTAGCAGCTTCTCACAGAAGCCACCCCTGTAGACCGCCCCCCCCCCCCCCCCCCCAGCTACCAAAACCTTCCCATGCAAACCCAACACAAGGGTGCTGGAAGAACTGTGCCCGGCACACTTTGCCCACCTTCCTCTTCACTCTCCCCCTGGATCTTAATGCAGAAGGAGCTTTTGGAAACCAAAATTATCCTGCTCTTCCCAGGGTACGTTCCCAAAGTGTCTTCCTGAAGATAATCCGTCCGCTAGCAGAGCCCTGGCATGGATGTTGCTATTCTGGTCCCTGCAGTAACAGGAACTGTTTGGCATGACTTGTCAGGACCTGCTTCATCCCAGACATGAGATCACAGTCTCATTTTTTATTGATAAATAAATACATTTCTTCCAGGGCTGGAGCCATGATGGAAGCATAACTGAAGGCTTTGTGAGTCTGCCGGCAGCCCGAGACCTCCTTGGTGCTGGGCAGGGGGAGAAGGTGCTGCAGGAGAGGATGGAATGTGTTGTCAGGCCAGACCTCCAGACCTGTCTGGAGGTGTTTGAGATCTTGGGCTCTTCCTCCAGCGCTGGTCTACTTGGGACAGGAACGGGCAGCAGTGCCGCACTGCCAGGCACTGGGACTGTGGTCCCTGTGTGTCCCTTTGCAGTGCCCAGTGCCTGATCAAGGGGAGAGAAAGGGCATTAGAGAAGACTTTAAAGTGTGGGGGATTTTTTTTGATATGAAGGCACCACTAAGGAAAGCTATATCTTTTTTTTTCTCCAAAGAAAAAAAAGGAGAGACTAAATGGGAGCACATCAACACATGCAAACCACGGCCTAGGGCACTGTGCACAAACATCAGCAGGCGTGCCAGGCAAGATGTAAATGAAATGTGGGCCCTGGTTTGCACAGAAAAAACCACAAGTGCAGAAAAGGGGGAGGGGGGGAGAAAAAGAGATACTGGGAAAAGAAAGTGCTACAGAAAAGTCAGGAGACCAGAAGGAAAAAACCAGGAACCAGTACAATAACAGGGAAAAAAACCCCAAAGCAACAAAAAACCCAACAGACTAAGAGAAAGCAAGAGGAAGAGAAGCCATTGCAAAGGATTATTGTTCTCGCCTGTTTTTTTCTTTCTCCATTACCTGAACCTGTCCCCAGGTGACTACAGGATTTCATTAAGTCACTGTGTGACCCCTAGAAGAGTTTTATGGCCCAGGACAGACCCCAGTGGCCATGATGACCCAAAGTCACTGGCCCACTAGCCAACAGATCTGCCGAAGCCCTGCCAGCACAGGGGACCCTGTGTCCACTGCGCTGAGCCCTCCAGGCTGCAGAGCAAGAGCCATCAGGGCTTCAGATGTTGCAGGGTCCTGGATGGGGTTTCCATTCCTCCCCTGGAAGGTGCTGCCCCTTCAGAGCAGAACAGGGTACAGGAGCATCCCTTAAAGCCCAGTTAAACGGCTGTCAGGAGCCCCTGGCTGATTTTGCAATGCAGGGGGCACTCGCACGTCCCCTTCCATGGGCCGAGTGGAGCCCGGACACAGTTACCAAAGTACCAAAGAAGAGAGAGGGAAAGCATTTTCACTGTTACTTTCATTTATTTATTTATTTTTTACTTGTCCAACCTTGAAAAGAACGAACGAGACAGCTAGAAGGGGCCTTAATGCTGAAGGCCAGCACTCCTTCCTGGCAGGCCTGTGGTGGTCTGCCTCTCCAGAGGAGCGGCTGTCTCTTACGTCTTTGCTTGACACACTGCTGTTCTTCGTGTGCCGCCGTGGAGCGTCTGGCTTCCTCTGCAGCCTCCCGTCGGGCAGCCTTCTCGTCTCCAGGCCGAAGAGACCCCGTCTCCAGGCCCCAGGGACCTCGGTGGCCCGCTGAGGGACTTCTCCTGGCGCAGCGGCTGAAGCTGTGACGCCATGTTGTCTTGTCCCCTTTTCTCGGGGCTCAGTGCAGAAGAGATGACACCCCTTCAGAAGGGGTGAGGGGTAGGGCAGAGGACGGGGGACGGGAAGGAAGCCTGCAGGCCGGCCAGGCGCGGAGGGTCAGCCTCCCGGCTAGCGCCGAGCGCGGAGGCAGGGCCGGCGGTAGGGCACTGGCTGGATGACCCTACGGCACCGCGTCGATGGTGGTGTGGAGGGGAGCCCTGGCACGATGTTGTGGTGCCAGGGGAGCCATCCTGGAGGTGGATCCACCTCCATCGGCTCCTCCTCGTCTTCAGGTGGATCCACCTCCATTGGCTCTGCACCATCAGCTACGTGGAAGAGGACCGCGTAGCTGATGGTGCCTCCCCTCTGACGCAGCCTCTTCCTCCGCGCCTCCTGCAGCTCCTCCTGTGGGCGCCCACACAGAGGTGAGCGCCCGCTCGCTTCGCATCCTTGAGCCTTCATTCTTCCAACCACTGGAGAGTCTGAGGACTCGAAAGCTCAGCGAATGTGGGACAAGTGCTGGGGGGCCAGTATTTATAGGGTCCGGAACAGAATGTGGTGAGGTAGCTTGTGACATCAGGAGGCCACTGTGATGGCTATGCAAATCTGCTGCCATTTTTCACTTTCCTCTAAACTGTTTGTGGTTTTGGTCAATCTGCTTGCTCTGAGGAATCTATTTCATGGACAATCTCTAACCAGTTCTGCTCAGCATGTAACTCAGGAGTCAAGAGTGCAGCCTGGAAACTGGTGACAACCCACTGACTTCAGTGCTAGAAAACTATTTTCTTGGACTTCACGCTTTTCATATGCAGCAGTAAAGGAAGAAAGTAGAAATTCCTGAGCTGGCCGTAGCATTGTTGTCGCTCAAGCATGTACTGCACATGGTAATGCACCTTTCTTGGATTTTGGTTGTTCAGATGAGGCGCCTCCAGCCTTTCTCTTTCTCCTTGGCACAGCTGAATTTCTCCTGTCAAAAGGAACAGGGCTGTATTGAGGGAGGAGGTTGAATTTCTTCTCAAATTCTTCTTCCAACTGTGCTAAGCTAAAGGGCAGGCAAAGCCAATCCAATTAAATGTAACTCCATTTCTGTAGAAAAAAAAATAATATCTTGTTTAGGAGAATGTCTGCCTATATACATTCCTGTCTACATAATGTAGAGAGAGAGGGAAAGAGATAAGCGCGCACACACGGTAAACATCATACTGTTAACCCAAGTTTGGGAGGAGAATGTACACTCCAGCTTCTGCATTTGTAACTCAGTACAAATTGATTAGTTGCGTATATGAAAATTAGAAAAAATACAGACATGGGTTTCACGCCGGGGACATTTAGCTCTGTTTGCTGCACAGATTGGTACAGGAGCTGTGTCTGCTCTGTGAGGGGAAGGAAAACAAGACCATAAAGAAACCAACCAATAAGATGGTTTGTAAAACCTCACGTGAAAGTCCTAACATTGGAATGGAAACAATAACAATTCAAAGCAGAGGAATCCGAGTGTCCCAGAACAGTAGCTTGTTTCCCACTTCTCTTACCCAGCAGAGAGATGCATCAGCCCCAGTGCGTGAGGATTTACAAGCGGTGACTCAGACTGCAGCGTGGGGCTCTGCAGGGCTACAGCCCCCTCTCCCTCCGGTGCTGCTTTGCCAGCACCCGTTTCTCCTGACTTTTGTGGTACCCACCCCACGGATAGATTTTCACTGGGCTTTTTGTCCTGCCGGCTCCATCTGTTTCTCAGCCCCAGCTCTGTCTGCTTGGGAAGGGCGACGTGAGGCTGTGCCCCCTTTGCCACTGCTGGCACTCTTCCTCCAGGTGCCACCGCTCTGCCAGGACCGGTCATCTCCGGTGACACATGCCACCCTGTTTGTGCTGTAGCCAGGACTGCCTCTGGTCTGCTCCCGTTTACAGCAGTATCGCTTCGGAGTAAGACCGTCCATGCCAGTGCTGTGCTTTGGGGGAGCTGCATTCAAGCCCTGACAAGGAAGAAGAAAAATCAGAGGTGGCATTCCAGATTTTTCAGTTTCAATGGGAAAAGACTCCCAAGGCAGGTTCCCTCCAATCCGTGGGCCAGTCTCGATGCACCAGGTGTTTTGGAGAGGATAGCACTGTTCTGGTGTCAGATTATGTTCTTCTGTCCTGACACCCACCAAGGCTTTGTTTTAAGATATTTAGGAACTGGATCACATTTCTGTGAACCTGCAACCACCTGCAGGCTTTGAAACCTGCCAGTTGCATGGCCTTGGGGTGCAAGTCGGAGGGGTTTTTCGGTTTGCGCGCTCCCATGCCCACTCCAGCAGTGGCACGGCTGATGGTGTGCCCCAGCTGAGGATGCCTCTGCAGATACGCCTCATTTTGCAGAGCCAAGAATAGGAACCCTGACAAGCATCAGCATTTCCAAACCTGAATCTAGATAAAGTTAGTGCCAGGTGAGAGGTGGGTGACAGGGTCTCAGCTTGGGCTGAGCCCATGCAGAGGAGCTGCTGCAAGGCAAGAGTCCCTTTTCCTCGATGACAAGTGGCTTGAAGGGTTTGCGTTCTCCGCTCCACAATAACTTGTAGTAAGCAGGGTGCAATCTGCTAAACCTTATTGCGATTGGTTGTTTTTCCTGGTGGAAAAAGGCTTTACAATGGGTAGAGATCATTATGAAAGGAGGACCACAGCCTTTCACACATGCTGGTCCTCCAGGTACGTGCAAAGAGAGGTCTGTGTGGATACCAGAGCTCCTGCGAAGGAGCTCAAACACCCAACCAGCATGTTTCCAGCCAGCTGAGACCTCTGGCCACCGGTGGCCTGGGGGAGCGAGGGAGGGAGGGAGGGAGAAGTGAGTTTTCTTACCAGCTGGGGAAAAAAGGCAGTGAAGCCTATGGATGGAGACGGACTGCAGGGTCAGATGCCAAAGCAGCCTTCCTAGGGCTGCTGGTCAGAGCCCTGACAAGCCCCGGTACCCTGGGAGGCAGCAGCCAGCCCTGCAGCCTGCTAGCGAAACACTTCAGCTCCAACACGGCTCCTCCTTCTGTGCTTTTCAACAGCCCTGCAGCCCCCCAGCCCCAGCCCGCTGCGCTGGTGGGCCGGGGAGCTGGAGGCATTTTCCCAGCGCTCTGATCTAACAGCACCAGTGGGACTGTTTCCAGCACGCTGCCACTGGAGGGCTTATCGGCCTCCCTCCCTATCTCCCACCACCCCGGCCTGATAAACGAGGGGCTGGTGGCAGCCGGGGGAAGCGCCCAGAGCAGGGGCTGGAGCTGGGGACTGGCCAAACACAAAGGTGGCAGGGCTGGGGTGCTTCTCCCGTGAGCCCCTCCCTGTCAATGAGGATGTTGATACCTGTGACTATGGAAATCTTAAGATCAATTCAAGCAATTAGAGCCATTGCTCAATCCATGTAACCAAACAAAAGGGAAACCATTGTCACTTAGGAAACAATTAGTTGTAAGCTAAGGAGCTCTGGAACAATCTCATTGTAAAGAGCTGGGCCTTGGAAGAACAGATGTGCAAAAAAAGATAAGAGAGTTACAAGGTGATCCCAAAACCGGCCTTGAGGGATAAGGTATATGTGATACCAGGAGTGAGTCTGAAGACCTCTGTGGACAGCCACCCCGAGGAGGTGTCAACAAACATGGGGGAAAGACCTTAGCATATGCTAACGAGTTCCCAAGGAAGATCCCTGCCTGTGATAAGCACTACTGGGAAAGATACTGAATATGTCTATGAACATAGTAGAAATACTTGCTAGTTTTGTCTTTTGGGTGTGCACCTTAGGTGGAGTTATCCCCCGTGCACCCAGCGCTGCAATAAAGAATGCCTGCTTTCTAAAACTTCCAAATAAGTCTTAGAGAGTGAACTATTTTGCCGCTTTCCAGTAACAGTGTGGTGGAGGGGAAGCAGCAGAGCAGGCCCTTCCCCACAGGGTAACAGAGAGCAAAGGGTCATACTGGGGAGCAACCAGCTTCCAGGCCCGGGGCAAAGGGAATGCCCAATGGAGAGGTGATGGGAGCATTGTGGGAGCGAGGAAACACATCCCCACAAAACTCAGAGGCACACCAGAGTGGCTCTAATATTTCTTGCCAGGTGGAAAGTAACTGCTGACACCTGCCTATCTTGGGCAGGAACAGGTTTTCCCTAAATTAGCCTAATTAGCAGGGCATAAAAAGCAGCTCACCTGGGGCTGTGTCTCTCTCTGCTTTGTGTTGGAGGGGTGGCTCTGAGCTGCAATAGCCTGGGAGCATCTGGGATGTCCTGGATGCTGAAGGTGTGTCTCCCTTACCCACTGAGCAGAAAAGTTCAAAAAGACTTGGGTTTTTTTTTTTTAATCTTCAGGAAAGATGCCCTGGTGTGTCCCTATGGACACCTGAGCAGTCCCTGTGCATCCCTGGGGGTCCCTCAGCTGCTCCCTGGCTGGCCTTCAGCTGCTGTGGGTGTGGGACATACAGCTATTGCTCTCTAGTGGCTCCGGGCCTGGGGAAGGCTGGCTCCCCCCACCCCTGGCACCGGGGATGCTCGGGTCCTGGTTCCGGTCTCCCCCACTCCGGGACACCCGGGCCCAGCATCGTGGGTGTGATCGCACCCGGCAGCAGCTTGCCCACGCCCGGAGGTGGCTCACCCACTCGGTGGCACCTTGTCCCTTCATCTCATGGGGGCTGGACCGTACCAGGAACAGCTGGCGGTGGTGTTTTGGGGTTTTTTTTGCCCAGGGTTTGGTGTGACAGACCTGGCTTGCAGCCCCCGGGCACGGCTGATGGGCACTTACACCTCGCACTGGGTTGTTTCCCAGCCTGGGAGAAGGTTTTCCCCGAGCAAGGAACCTCATGTTGGAGATTTTGGAGAATAAATGAAGTAGGGAGTTTGTCTCCAAATACTCCATAGCTTTCTTGTAATGCATTTTAAACCATTCAAGCTGGGAAGCGCGAGGCTTTGGTAAAATGCACGTACAGGAAACCCAAGAGGGAGGTAGTGAGACTGTGTGGGAGCCAGGGCCCAGCTCTGCAGCATTGCTGTGAGGCAAGAAATTGAGGAAACTAAGAGGCAAGCTGAGGGAATGGAAGGACATTTGTAAGGGGAATGGACTTTGCATAACTCCTGGGATTGAGGGAGGGTCCTCCCTGTGTGCAGGGCCTTGTGAAATGCTGGGGAATCCCCATCTGTTTTGGAGGGTTGTGGTGGGTTGACCCTGGCTGGGGGCCAGGTGCCCACCAGAGCTGCTCTATCATGTCCCTTGTTCACCAGACAGGGGAGAGAGAAAAAGTCTAACAAAAAGCTTCTGGGTCGAGATAAGGACAGGGAGAGATCACTCGCTAGTTATCGTCACGAGCAAAACAGACTGAACTTAGAGAGGAAATTCACCTCATTTGTTACTAAGCGAAACAGAGTAGAGGAATGAGAAATAAAATCAAATCTGAAAACACCTGCCCCCACCCCTCCCATCTTCCCAGGCTCAACTTCACTCCCAGCTTCAACCTCTGCCCCCCCTCAGCAGCACAGGGGGACGGGGAATGGGGGTTAGGGTCAGTTCATCACACGTTGTTTCTGCCGCTTCTTCCTCCTCAGGGGGAGGACTCCTCTCATTGTTCCCCTGCTCCAGCATGGAGGAGTCCCTCTCATGGGAGACAGTCCTTCACCAACTTCTCCAACGTGAGTCTCTCCCACGGGGTGCAGACCTTCAGGAGCAGACTGCTCCAGCGTGGGTCCCCCACGGGGTCACAAGTCCTGCCAGCAAACCTGCTCTGGCGTGGGCTCCTCTCTCCACGGGTCCACAGGTCCTGCCTGGAGCTTGCTCCAGTGTGGGCTTCCCACGGGGCCACAGCCTCCTTCAGGTGCCTCCCCCTGCTCTGGTGTGGGGTCCTCCATGGGCTGCAGGTGGAATCTCTACACCCCCTCATCCTTCTCACAGAAGCCACCCCTGTAGCCCCCCACGCCCCCCCAGGCTACCAAAACCTTGCCATGCAAACCCAACACAGGTTGCTAACCAATTTGTGGCTGCTGATTATGTCCATTGTATAGCCCCAACCTGAAGTGAACGATGGAGTAAAGCTTGTAGTTGGCAGTGGGTGCAAGTAATATTTTATTTTCTGTCAAAATCATGTCCTTTGATTGAACTTTGTTCATTATAATCTAATTCTAATAGCAAAACACACCTCCATTCTAAAAGCTACCCACCTTTGAGGTATGAGCACCCCTCACTGGGCATGCTCCTTGAATTTCTCTAAGCATATAGGTTTAAATCGAAGCGAGAAAACTTTCTACCCATCACAATAAGGTAACCATGTGATGCAAATGTAATTTTGTAATGGTTTTGTAACCTAAGTGTATAAACGTATAAGGGATTAAAGGCTAGGTGTGCATGTTAGGAGGAGAGATCCCCCATGCACCCAGCGATGAATAAACCAATGTTGGCTTTCTAAACTGCATTTCTGTTTGGAAAGTTGTTATTGCCCTTTGAGCGGTAACAAGGGGGACCGGCATGAGTGAGGTGAGAGGTTCTGGGAGTGGAGAAATAAGCAGGGCTCCTAAGCTTCCTTTCATGGTTCTTGACAGTTTGTCTCTCTTTTTTTTTTCCCTTTTTGAGGGCAAACACTGAGAAAAGCAACAGTCTGTGGAAACACAGCATTTTGAAGAAAAGTATATGGTGGGAGTTAAAACTAAATCTTAAAACTAAAATGTGCAGATACCTATTACTGGAAGAGATCCTCTTTCTGCAACTTGTGGAACTAGGTTTTCAGCTGGGAGGCGGGTGAGTCCACTTTCTGCAGGAAGGAGGGGTTTCCTCACCTGAGGGAGTGGGTGATTTTGCCTGGGTTTGGAGCAGCTTGGGCGCTCCCTCCCCCCCTTGCTCTGTGTGACTGGAAGGCTCCAGCTGGGCATACCACTTGTAACCTGTTCCTGGTGGGACTCCCCCAGGGGTGGGGTGCTGCCAGTACAGGCCTCAGGGCATTAAAGGGCCCTCCTAGGGTGAGGGATTGTTGCCGGAGCATTCTTTCAGCCTCCTGCAAGGCTAGACTGACCACAAAGAGGCCTTTCTCCCAGACCCAGTATCGCTTTTCTGCAGCTTTGAAGCTGCCTGAGTGAAACCCTCTGTTGCACGCTGCCACACGTGTAGAGATGCCCCAGGAAGGGCAAAACCCCGTTCCACCTGGAGCGGATCTGTGGGGTGTGCTGGGCCCAAAGCTTGCTATGCCCCTGCTTCAAAACCCAGTAATTTTGGGGCTTCCTCATGAAGAGGGGTCCAATCCCAGGAAGCTCTTTTGCACGTTAGATCGTACAGGGGACGAGCTGTGGCAGAGAAATCCGGACTGTGCTTCCTCCAGCATACCAGCAAGCCTAGGGTATGTTGCAGCTCCTTTTACTTTCCAGGTGAGTAATTCTTTTCCTTTTGGGTTTGTCCCACTGCAGTGGCATGGGACCCCCCCCCGATATATCATCAATGTCTTGGTACGTTTTAACTCCTGAATCCAAAAAATTTCACTCAATAGCCAATGTGACTATTAAGCAGGTATCCTTTATTGCAGCGCTGGGAGTCGCACGGGGATATTTCCACGAGTGTGCGTCTCGACGAGGCACAAATTGTACGTGATTTATATTACAAAGAGTTACATATTCATCAGGTTTCCGATAAATTTAGTACATATTCATTATTATTCCGGGAACTCCTGAATATATGCTAATGTCCTGATACGCCTGCGCAGTTTCTTTCTCAGGTGGTCGTCAGGGGTCGTCCTCCTCAAATCTTCCTCTTTCTCCTCTTCTTCAGCGTACACAGTTGGGTGACCTCTTCTTCATGATCTCCGTTTTGCAAGCTCAGCAACCTCGTTATCTGTCCTGCCCGGATGGTCCCAGGCTTGTTGGCATATTGGGCCCCCTTTATCAGGTTGCCTCAAACTTTGTGTCTTTTTTCTAGTTCACACCCAAGGACTGTTCCCCTATTTACGGCTTCTCTTATCCCATTTCTACATTCCAACTCTTTTACTAATTGTTTTCTTTCGTACTGGAGCATGAGAGAGGCGAAGCCTGAGTTTGTGGGGCCTGACTCAAGTGTTGCCAAGTTATATGTTGTGTTTTAAAATTGGTCTAGGCTAATTAGTTTCCCTAATTCATTCCTTTTTGAAAATCAGAGGCTGTGTTTCCATTGCCGTGGAGTGAAAAAGTCACACGAGTGCCTTGGTATCAAGACACCCACCTCAGCATAGTTGTGGGGTTCTCCTGTGCATAACTTCACCTGCTTCCTAGTAGACACGGTGCTGCCCAAGCTCGGGGGTTTCCAGTGCTCAACCCAGCTTGGCCTGAGCCACATCAGGAGTTTCTACCCTGTGCAGCAAGAATTTCAGAAACTTAGGACAAAGCGTTCTGTCCCTGCTGTTCTGCTCACACATACCTTGGTGTAAGAGAGATTGGTAATTGGCAAGGAAAGAATTCCTTGTTGATTTGAGAAATCTCCAAGTGACCCACAGAGAACCCAGTCATCTGGAGGGTACGTCCCTACTGAGCACGTGGCCCGTGGACTGAGCTGCGAGATAGGGAAGCTCCTGATGTCGGCTTCAAAGCAAGCCTCCTCCATCTGGTTTTGCTCCAGGTGGCTGCTTGGTTGCCATTTGTTTTCAAAAGACACTAGCACTGGGAATTCAGCTTGGGGGCTTGGAGAGGGAGAGAAGAAGCAAGCATGTCTTTCCCAAGGGCAACTGCTTGGTGCTGGGAAGGACGCCCCTCTGTAGCAGCGTCAGCGTAGCTTCCGGGTGATGCAAAGCTGAGAGGATCTCCCAAGTCAGTGCTGCAGGAACGTGGCAGTTTGAGGACCGACCGTGTTACAGCTCTTCTTTTGCATATCACTGTTGCTCAGGCAGGGTGAGAGCTTTGGTTTCCATTCCTGTTATCTCCAGGAGGAGATGGCCATGGGAACCACCGCTGCTTATGCAGTTCCATGCAAAACAAGTCTGTGACATGAGAAGAAAGATTTGGAAGACTTTTTTACTGCCTTCCAAATGATTTTGCACACTCAAGTAAAAGAAAATCCTCTCAGTTACTGAGATTGAATTAACTTTTTATTTTCCCTCTCCTTCAGGCCCATCCGAGGAAAATGGAGGAACAAATTGTATGGGGGACATTTGGGAGTTGAGGGGGTGTAGGTGTGAGATTTCAAGTAGTTTGTGCGTGGCAATAGTGAGAGAGCCTGTATTGTTCCATTGCATTTAGGGCTAACTGCCTGCTGCTGATCCTCCCTCAGCTCTCCCAGACGCACATCAGTCTGTACAGCCTTAGCACATATGTTGGAGAAAGAACAGAGGGTGCAGAAAATTAGCAGAATGAGCTTTTTTTAACACCTTCATTGTATCATATTACGCCTGGGGGCCAGGCGCCCACCAGAGCCGCTCTATCACTCCCCTGGTTTACCAAACAGGGGAGAAAAAGTATAACAAATAGCTTCTGGGTCGAGATAAGGACAGGGAGAGATCACTCACTAATTATCATCATGAGCGTAAGAGACTGAACTTAGAGAGGAAATTCATCTAATGTATTACTAAAGGAAACAGAGTAGAGGAATGAGAAATAAAATCAAATCTTAAAACACCTGCCCCCACCCCTCCCATCTTCCCGGGCTCAACTTCACTCCCGGCTTCAACCTCTGCTCCCCCTCAGCGGCACAGGGGGACGGGGAATGGGGGTTAGGGTCAGTTGATCACACGTTGTTTCTGCCGCTTCTTCCTCCTCAGGGGGAGGACTCCTCTCATCGTTCCCCTGCTCCAGCATGGAGGAGTCCCTCTCACGGGAGACAGTCCTTCACCAACTTCTCCAACGTGAGTCTCTCCCACGGGGTGCGGACCTTCAGGAGCAGACTGCTCCAGCGTGGGTCCCCCACGGGGTCACAAGTCCTGCCAGCAAACCTGCTCTGGCGTGGGCTCCTCTCTCCACGGGTCCACAGCTCCTGCCTGGAGCTTGCTCCAGTGTGGGCTTCCCACGGGGCCACAGCCTCCTTCAGGTGCCTCCCCCTGCTCTGGTGTGGGGTCCTCCATGGGCTGCAGGTGGACTCTCTACACCCCCTCATCCTTCCTCCATGGGCTGCAGGGGGACAGCCTGCTTCACCATGGTGTCTGCAGAGTTTCTACATCTTGTCACTCCTCTTTCCGGCTGCAAAAGCTCCCTCTCTAACTGTTTTTTTCCTTTTTAAATATGTTATCACGGAGGTGCTGATGGGCTTGGCCTTGGCCAGTGGTGGGTCCATCTTGGAGCCGGTTGGCATTGGCTCTGTCAGACACAGGGGAAGCTTCTAGCAGCTTCTCACAGAAGCCACCCCTGTAGACCGCCCCCCCGCCCCCCCCCCAGCTACCAAAACCTTCCCATGCAAACCCAACACAAGGGTGCTGGAAGAACTGTGCCCGGCACACTTTGCCCACCTTCCTCTTCACTCTCCCCCTGGATCTTAATGCAGAAGGAGCTTTTGGAAACCAAAATTATCCTGCTCTTCCCAGGGTACGTTCCCAAAGTGTCTTCCTGAAGATAATCCGTCCGCTAGCAGAGCCCTGGCATGGATGTTGCTATTCTGGTCCCTGCAGTAACAGGAACTGTTTGGCATGACTTGTCAGGACCTGCTTCATCCCAGACATGAGATCACAGTCTCATTTTTTATTGATAAATAAATACATTTCTTCCAGGGCTGGAGCCATGATGGAAGCATAACTGAAGGCTTTGTGAGTCTGCCGGCAGCCCGAGACCTCCTTGGTGCTGGGCAGGGGGAGAAGGTGCTGCAGGAGAGGATGGAATGTGTTGTCAGGCCAGACCTCCAGACCTGTCTGGAGGTGTTTGAGATCTTGGGCTCTTCCTCCAGCGCTGGTCTACTTGGGACAGGAACGGGCAGCAGTGCCGCACTGCCAGGCACTGGGACTGTGGTCCCTGTGTGTCCCTTTGCAGTGCCCAGTGCCTGATCAAGGGGAGAGAAAGGGCATTAGAGAAGACTTTAAAGTGTGGGGGATTTTTTTTGATATGAAGGCAAGGATACTAAGGAAAGCTATATCTTTTTTTTTCTCCAAAGAAAAAAAAGGAGAGACTAAATGGGAGCACATCAACACATGCAAACCACGGCCTAGGGCACTGTGCACAAACATCAGCAGGCGTGCCAGGCAAGATGTAAATGAAATGTGGGCCCTGGTTTGCACAGAAAAAAACCACAAGTGCAGAAAAGGGGGAGGGGGGGAGAAAAAGAGATACTGGGAAAAGAAAGTGCTACAGAAAAGTCAGGAGACCAGAAGGAAAAAACCAGGAACCAGTACAATAACAGGGAAAAAAACCCCAAAGCAACAAAAAACCCAACAGACTAAGAGAAAGCAAGAGGAAGAGAAGCCATTGCAAAGGATTATTGTTCTCGCCTGTTTTTTTCTTTCTCCATTACCTGAACCTGTCCCCAGGTGACCACAGGATTTCATTAAGTCACTGTGTGACCCCTAGAAGAGTTTTATGGCCCAGGACAGACCCCAGTGGCCATGATGACCCAAAGTCACTGGCCCACTAGCCAACAGATCTGCCGAAGCCCTGCCAGCACAGGGGACCCGGTGTCCACTGCTCTGAGCCCTCCAGGCTGCAGAGCAAGAGCCATCAGGGCTTCAGATGTTGCAGGGTCCTGGATGGGGTTTCCATTCCTCCCCTGGAAGGTGCTGCCCCTTCAGAGCAGAACAGGGTACAGGAGCATCCCTTAAAGCCGAGTTAAACGGCTGTCAGGAGCCCCTGGCTGATTTTGCAATGCAGGGGGCACTCGCGCGTCCCCTTCCATGGGCCGAGTGGAGCCCGGACACAGTTACCAAAGTACCAAAGAAGAGAGAGGGAAAGCATTTTCACTGTTACTTTCATTTATTTATTTATTTTTTACTTGTCCAACCTTGAAAAGAACGAACGAGACAGCTAGAAGGGGCCTTAATGCTGAAGGCCAGCACTCCTTCCTGGCAGGCCTGTGGTGGTCTGCCTCTCCAGAGGAGCGGCTGTCTCTTACGTCTTTGCTTGACACACTGCTGTTCTTCGTGTGCCGCCGTGGAGCGTCTGGCTTCCTCTGCAGCCTCCCGTCGGGCAGCCTTCTCGTCTCCAGGCCGAAGAGACCCCGTCTCCAGGCCCCAGGGACCTCGGTGGCCCGCTGAGGGACTTCTCCTGGCACAGCGGCTGAAGCTGTGACGCCATGTTGTCTTGTCCCCTTTTCTCGGGGCTCAGTGCAGAAGAGATGACACCCCTTCAGAAGGGGTGAGGGGTAGGGCAGAGGACGGGGGACGGGAAGGAAGCCTGCAGGCCGGCCAGGCGCGGAGGGTCAGCCTCCCGGCTAGCGCCGAGCGCGGAGGCAGGGCCGGCGGTAGGGCACTGGCCGGATGACCCTACGGCACCGCGTCGATGGTGGCGTGGAGGGGAGCCCTGGCACGATGTTGTGGTGCCAGGGGAGCCATCCTGGAGGTGGATCCACCTCCATCGGCTCCTCCTCGTCTTCAGGTGGATCCACCTCCATTGGCTCTGCACCATCAGCTACGTGGAAGAGGACCGCGTAGCTGATGGTGCCTCCCCTCTGACGCAGCCTCTTCCTCCGCGCCTCCTGCAGCTCCTCCTGTGGGCGCCCACGCAGAGGTGAGCGCCCGCTCGCTTCGCGTCTTTGTGCCTTCATCCTTCCAACTAGTGGGGAGTCTGAGGACTCGAAAGCTCAGCGAATGTGGGACAAGTGCTGGGGGGCCAGTATTTATAGGGTCCGGAACAGAATGTGGTGAGGTAGCTTGTGACATCAGGAGGCCACTGTGATGGCTATGCAAATCTGCTGCCATTTTTCACTTTCCTTTAAACTGTTCGTGGTTTTGGTCAATCTGCTTGCTCTGAGGAATCTATTTCATGGACAAACTCTAACCAGTTCTGCTCAGCATGAAACTCGGGAGTCAAGAGTGCAGCCTGGAAACTGGTGACAACCCACTGACTTCAGTGCTAGAAAACTATTTTCTTGGACTTCACGCTTTTCATATGCAGCAGTAAAGGAAGAAAGTATAAATTCCTGAGGTGGCCGTAGCATTGTTGTTGCTCAAGCATGTATTGCACATGGTAATGCACCTTTCTTGGATTTTGGTTGTTCAGATGAGGCGCCTCCAGCCTTTCTCTTTCTCCTTGGCACAGCTGAATTTCTCCTGTCAAAAGGAACAGGGCTGTATTGAGGGAGGAGGTTGAATTTCTTCTCAAATTCTTCTTCCAACTGTGCTAAGCTAAAGGGCAGGCAAAACCAATCCAATTAAATGTAACTCTATTTCTGTAGAAAAAAAAATAATATCTTGTTTAGGAGAATGTGTGCATATGTACATTCCTGTCTCCCTAATGTAGAGAGAGAGGGAAAGAGAGAAGCGCGCACACACGGTAAACATCATACTGTGAACCCAAGTTTGGGAGGAGGATGTACACTCCAGCTTCTGCATTTGTAACTCAGTACAAATTGATTAGTTGCGTATATTAAAATTAGAAAAAATACAGACATGGGTTTCACGCCGGGGACATTTAGCTCTGTTTGCTGCACAGATTGGTACAGGAGCTGTGTCTGCTGTGTGAGGGGAAGGAAAACAAGACCATAAAGAAACCAACCAGTAACATGGTTTGTAAAACCTCACGTGAAAGTCCTAACATTGGAATGGAAACAATAACAATTCAAAGCAGAGGAATCCGAGTGTCCCAGAACAGTAGCTTGTTTCCCACTTCTCTTACCCAGCAGAGAGATGCATCAGCCCCAGTGCGTGAGGATTTACAAGCGGTGACTCAGACTGCAGCGTGGGGCTCTGCAGGGCTACAGCCCCCTCTCCCTCCGGTGCTGCTTTGCCAGCACCCGTTTCTCCTGACTTTTGTGGTACCCACCCCACGGATAGATTTTCACTGGGCTTTTTGTCCTGCCGGCTCCATCTGTTTCTCAGCCCCAGCTCTGTCTGCTTGGGAAGGGCGACGCGAGGCTGTGCCCCCTTTGCCACTGCTGGCACTCTTCCTCCAGGTGCCACCGCTCTGCCAGGACCGGTCATCTCCGGTGACACATGCCACCCTGTTTGTGCTGTAGCCAGGACTGCCTCTGGTCTGCTCCCGTTTACAGCAGTATCGCTTCGGAGTAAGACCGTCCATGCCAGTGCTGTGCTTTGGGGGAGCTGCATTCAAGCCCTGACAAGGAAGAAGAAAAATCAGAGGTGGCATTCCAGATTTTTCAGTTTCAATGGGAAAAGACTCCCAAGGCAGGTTCCCTCCAATCCGTGGGCCAGTCTCGATGCACCAGGTGTTTTGGAGAGGATAGCACTGTTCTGGTGTCAGATTATGTTCTTCTGTCCTGACACCCACCAAGGCTTTGTTTTAAGATATTTAGGAACTGGATCACATTTCTGTGAACCCTGCAACCACCTGCAGGCTTTGAAACCTGCCAGTTGCATGGTCTTGGGGTGCAAGTCGGAGGGGTTTTTCGGTTTGCGCGCTCCCGTGCCCGCTCCAGCAGTGGCACGGCTGATGGTGTGCCCCAGCTGAGGATGCCTCTGCAGGTACGCCTCATTTTGCAGAGCCAAGAATAGGAACCCTGACAAGCATCAGCATTTCCAAACCTGAATCTAGATAAAGTTAGTGCCAGGTGAGAGGTGGGTGACAGGGTCTCAGCTTGGGCTGAGCCCATGCAGAGGAGCTGCTGCAAGGCAAGAGTCCCTTTTCCTCGATGACAAGTGGCTTGAAGGGTTTGCGTTCTCCGCTCCACAATAACTTGTAGTAAGCAGGGTGCAATCTGCTAAACCTTATTGCGATTGGTTGTTTTTCCTGGTGGAAAAAGGCTTTACAATGGGTAGAGATCATTATGAAAGGAGGACCACAGCCTTTCACACATGCTGGTCCTCCAGGTACATGCAAAGAGAGGTCTGTGTGGATACCAGAGCTCCTGCGAAGGAGCTCAAACACCCAACCAGCATGTTTCCAGCCAGCTGAGACCTCTGGACACCAGTGGCCTGGGGGAGCGAGGGAGGGAGGAGGGAGGGAGAAGTGAGTTTTCTTACCAGCTGGGGAAAAAAGGCAGTGAAGCCTATGGATGGAGACGGACTGCAGGGTCAGATGCCAAAGCAGCCTTCCTAGGGCTGCTGGTCAGAGCCCTGACAAGCCCCGGTACCCTGGGAGGCAGCAGCCAGCCCTGCAGCCTGCTAGCGAAACACTTCAGCTCCAACACGGCTCCTCCTTCTGTGCTTTTCAACAGCCCTGCAGCCCCCCAGCCCCAGCCCGCTGCGCTGGTGGGCCGGGGAGCTGGAGGCATTTTCCCAGCGCTCTGATCTAACAGCACCAGTGGGACTGTTTCCAGCACGCTGCCACTGGAGGGCTTATCGGCCTCCCTCCCTATCTCCCACCACCCCGGCCTGATAAACGAGGGGCTGGTGGCAGCCGGGGGAAGCGCCCAGAGCAGGGGATGGAGCTGGGGACTGGCCAAACACAAAGGTGGCAGGGCTGGGGTGCTTCTCCCGTGAGCCCCTCCCTGTCAATGAGGATGTTGATACCTGTGACTATGGAAATCTTAAGATCAATTCAAGCAATTAGAGCCATTGCTCAATCCATGTAACCAAACAAAAGGGAAACCATTGTCACTTAGGAAACAATTAGTTGTAAGATAAGGAGCTCTGGAACAATCTCATTTTAAAAAGAGAAGAACAGATGTGCAAAAAAAGATAAGAGAGTTACAAGGTGATCCCAAAACCGGCCTTGAGGGATAAGGTATATGTGATACCAGGAGTGAGTCTGAAGACCTCTGAGGACAGCCACCCCGAGGTGTCAACAAACATGGGGGAAAGACCTTAGCATATGCTAACGAGTTCCCAAGGAAGATCCCTGCCTGTGAGAAGCACTACTGGGAAAGATACTGAATATGTCTATGAACATAGTAGAAGTACTTGCTAGTTTTGTCTTTTGGGTGTGCACCTTAGGTGGAGTTATCCCCCGTGCACCCAGCGCTGCAATAAAGAATGCCTGCTTTCTAAAACTTCCAAATAAGTCTTAGAGAGTGAACTATTTTGCCGCTTTCTGGTGACAGATTTTGGCACCGCAGATGGGACACTGCTCTGGAACATCGGCGGATCCGAGGGATCGCACGACCTCCAGCCGGCACCGAGGGATTCTCGGGGAAAACCTGCGATCCCCGGACCAAAGAATTCTGAGCAAGGACCATCAACAAGGCAAAGGCATTCTTTCAGTATTATTTTCTGTTGCCTGTCCACGGGTCGTAGCGAAAGCTGCGCAGGGTTGGGCCGTATCCCTGGGGCAAAGGGAAAGTACCCTTTGATTGAAACTGAAGGGTGAGTCTCCTTCCCGAAAGGGAAGCTCAGAAGTTTGTCTGTTGAACGTTGAATACGGCCGTGATCGTAATGGTGTGGTTTTGTGTTTGTTGCTGTAGTGTTTGTAAGTGTGTAGTATTGTTGTAAAAAGCTGGGGTGAAATTGTTTTAGTGCCCTGTTTTTAAAATGGGAACTGGAACTTCTAAAAGGGAATTGATCTGAAAGAATTCTCCTCTTGGGTGCATTTTATTAAATTGGAAGCAAATAGCAGGACCCCCAGGAGGAGTGGCAAAGAGAGAGGATCTAATCAACTATTGTAATCAGTGGTGGCCATTGTATGGACTGAATGAGGGAGAAAAGTGGCTGGTTAATGGGACTTTTAGGATACTCTGTTCCAGTTGTTGTTATTCTTAAGAGGGGAAGGAAAATGGGATGAAGTTCCCCATGTTGATTTATTCTCTGCTTTACGAGATCATCCTGAATGGAGCAGGGAATGTAAATGAATAGGGAGAGATCCTTTGGTTCTGACCTGGGCAAAAGATAATCAGAAACTCTGTAAGCGTTGTTGTTCGGCGTGTAGTATGAGTCAATGGTGCGTCCAATACGGAGGAGCGGACGAGGAGGATGTTTCTGATGAAGGGGACTCTTTTGCTGGAAATGAGAAATTCAGTGCTATTGCAGGGAGAACGAGGGGAGGATGGGGAGGTCGAGTTGTGCAAGCTCTCAAGCCGTGCACCCAGCGCTGCAATAAAGAATGCCTGCTTTCCAAACCTTCAGAATAAGTCTTAGAGAGTGAATTCTCTTGCCGCTTTCCGGTAACAGGACGGTGACAATCAGTTGGGCTGTATTAGGCAGGGCCGCTGTCAGGGGACTAGTGCCTGCCTTGAAGCGCCACTAATCGATGGTTAGCCGCCACTTCCCGTTTGGTTTGCAAACTGGCCACACTGGGGAGTTATGAGGGGACTGAGTTTGAATACTTCCCCCCTGTTCCTGCAGCTCTTTTATCACCGGAGCGATTCCCTCCCTCCCTCTCTCTCCCCGCGGTAAGGGACAGCCTTTCACACTCACGAGTTTAATCGGGGGAAGCGTAAGGGCAGTCTGTAAAAAGCCTTATCAGGGTTGACGGAACCCCAAACTTCCACTGCCTCCCTGCCGAGTCCGTCCAGGACTTCCCCTTCACTGAATCCGATCCCAGACTATTGGTGGGGAGCACTGCCAACACCATGGTGGTCTCGGTGGGGGTGGTGTCTGCCAGCAACCAGCACTTTACTCGGGCTGTAGGTTGGGGTTTGCCATATCCAAATACATCGGTAACCCATATCTGTTATGAATCAGGGACGATCCCACTCCGGCCTGCGGTATCGGCATTTAAAGCAGAGATTTGGGCCCCTGTGCCTAGCAGAAAAGTGACCGGAGTCTTCAAAGAGCCAAGGAGAAAGGCACAGAGCGGTTCTGGAGAAACAGCTTTTAATGGACAAAACACAAGAGAAAAGGTGCCATCAAAGCTACTCTAACCCCCCTCCCTCCCTCCCTCCCCCACCCCCAAATACACCACCCCTCCTCCCCCATCCCCCACTCCCCCCACCTCCTCCTCATCCCTGCTCCGGCTCTACTTCCCCCCCTGCCACCCCCGTGCTGCCTGCCAGAGCCCTGCGCTTGCTGGCCGGCTTTGGCAAGGCGCTCTGCCCCCGCTTCTTGCCCCGCTTCTCGCAGACGGCAGCCTGGGACGGTGGCAGGGCCATCCCCGCAGCCCCCCATGGCTCCTGGGGCTGCATCCCGATGGTGTAGAACTCTCCAAGGATGAGCATGGCGTCGGTGGTCTCAGGGACGCTGTAGTCGGGGGTGAGCAGCTCCTTGGGCGGGGTGAGCAGCTCCTTGGGCAGGGAGAGCGAGGCAAAGTCACAGTGGGGGGTGGCTGTGCCGGTGCCACCAAGCTCCCCAGGCACAGGGCTGCTGCCCAAACCATCCTGACTGACCCCCCGCTGCATCCAGGGAGACACCAAAGAGCCTTCGGGCCTCTTTGAGAAGCTCCTCCTCAGAGACTGCAAAGTCTCCATCCGGGTCCCCAGGGGCTTGGTTGTGGGGGCCAGCAGAGGGGCTGGGGGGGGGGGTCACGGCCCAGGGGGGATGTTGGTTCACCTGGCTTCTAGGAGGTGAAGCGGGAGAGATGGCCCCAAGCATTGGGGAAATTCTCTGGGACTTGGATTTCCTGGGCACGCATCAGCCAGGCGAGAGCAGGGACGCTTGCCTGGGCTTGCTGAAGCCCTGTGCCAAAAGTGCCCTGGGGACAGGGCTGATGGGGATGCTGGGCGTGCGCGGGGGCCGGGGATGGCGAAGGCGGCGGGGTGGCAGAGCAGCCGGGGGTGCCGTACCTGGTGGTGGTAGTGCCTGGGGGCCCTGGGGTGCCACGTGCAGTGAGGGTGGCCAGGCTGCGGGGAAGGGCTGCTGCTGGCGGGGCAGTGGGCACAGGTTGGCTGCGCCTGGAAGAGAGACAGGAGCGATGGCCGATGGTCACCTCCGCTCTTGCCCCCAAGAGTGTCCCTGGGGTGCAGGGGTCAGGGTGGGTCTGTACCTTGGAGGTAGAAGGTTTGGGGAAGGGCAAAAGTCTGGAGGAGTCGCGGTGCCGGGGGGTCCCGGGGGCCGCGTGGTGGGAGCCGCAGTGGTGGCGGCGCCATGTTGCGTTCTGGCTGTTGGCTGCTAAGGACTCTCTGGCGTCTCCCAGGAGGGAATGTGGGGTGTCCGCGTGTTCCGCCCCAACAGCCTCCCCAGCCCCTCCTGCCTGGGGAGGGAAAGGGTTCAGGGGGGGCCTTGCTGCGTTCCCAGAGCTGGCATGTCCTTGGGATTGGTGGGACTTGGTGGGACGAGTGCCACGCCTGGAGTGCTGGCATGGAGGCTGCAGGCTGTTCAGGAGGGGTAGGCAGGGCAGGCGAGGTGGAGGGGTCGCACTCTGTGGAAGGGAGAGGTTGGATGGTAGAGCCCTTCCAGTCAGCAAGGATGTGGTGGAGAGCCTCTGGGTGAGGCTGAGGGGCATGGAAAACAAAGCAGCTGTTGCAGCGGGTGTCTGCTACCGATGGCCCAGCCGGGATGCCCGCACTGCGGAGTTATTTGATAGGCCCTGAGGAGAAATCTCTGGACGAGCAGCCCTTGTCCTGATGGCAGATTTCGTCTTCCCAGACATCCGCTTGTTGTCCAAACAGCGGATTCGTTACGCGGTGTACACTAAGCCAATTCTCACACACATAGGAGACATATTGCTTTTTATTCAGGCCTGGGTGCTCGGTGGATTTCCACAAATCAAGCGCACCTAATGCCCGTTCCCTGTCATCTTTATACACAAACCTTCCAAATTAGGAGACTCCCAGTTACAACGATTGGTTCAGATTTCTTTTGGTAGTATGCAAACTAGAAGGCATGCTCGGTTCTTTTCTTGGCCTTTATCTTTGGGTAGGTGGCATAATTTGGGTAGGGGGCTCGTGGGTCGGTGGTTGCGGAGACCCTGGCCCAAATTACCTTTCACCTAGTCTCTCAATACTTCTGGCACTCCCCAATGGTTCCTCAGGGTCTGTTGATCAGACTAACGATGTATCGGGGTTATGCTTCTACCTCTTGACAAGCACGTCTTCCTTGACACCTTGTCTGGGTAAATAGGAACTGACAGAATGGTAGCACTGGACAATGGCCATCCTCAGGAGTCCCTAGCTGCTATTTACAAAACTCTCTGTGACATCCTGAACGGTGAAAAACTATCTGGAACATTCTTAACCGTGGAACTATGCAAAACTATTGGTAACATTTTAGCTGCAGATTCAGGATTAACTTTTAACCTCAATGAAGGATATCCTGGTCCGACTCAAAGCACGTGATGAAACTGTGAAAAAATCAAGGTGTGGAAGGATTATTCACTGTATAAAATCGTCTTATAGGCAGCGCGCTCTGTTGCCCTGTGGATAGTATCATGTCATCACCGGCACGACTGGTAATTTTCCGTTTCTTTCCTAGTACAAGGATGCATTTATGGAGGCAAATCCAGGGGTGCAGGTGGTGCCCCACAACGAAGCAACCTGTGGAACCCCAGACATCGCCTGTTACAAAGAGGAAAAAGCAGGCTCTGCAAAAGAGTTACCAAGCCTGAGGAAAGGGGCCAAAAGTGAAGCAATGGCACAGCATAACTTTGGGATGGCAGGTGAGATTTCCATCCCTGTTCCTCAAAGGGAACAGCCTCGTTTTGTTTGAGGGTGCGGTGTTGGAATCAAAGCGCAAGGCCAGTTTTCTTTACTGCAGACTGCGCTGTAGTGCAAATAGCTTTCGTGTCCCACATGGAGTTGCCAGGTGCGGTGGGTTGACCCTGGCTGGGGGCCAGGTGCCCACCAGAGCCGCTTTATTACTCCCCTCGTTCACCAGACAGGGGAAAAAAAGTATAACAAAAAGCTTCTGGGTCGAGATAAGGACAGGGAGTTTCTTAAGTCTTCTCCCTCCTCTCTCCGGCTGCAAAAGCTCCCTTTCTAACTGGTTTTTTTCCTTCTTAACTATGGTATCACAGAGGCGCTGATTGGCTTGGCCTTGGCCAGCGGCGGGTCCGTCTTGGAGCTGGCTGGCATTGGCTCTATGAGACACAGGGGAAGCTTCTGGCAGCTTCTCACAGAAGCCACCCCTGTAGCCCCCCCCGCTCCCAAAACCTTGCCACGCAAATCCAACACACTGTGCAATAAAGTTTAAAGGGCTTAGAATAGTCTGGAAGCCCCAAAGCTGGAGCTCGCGTTAATGCTCCCTTTAATGCACAAAAGGCTTTTTCTCGTTCAGGACCCCAAGCTATGGGTTCCCCCTCCTCATTTTTCATTGCCTCATTAAGAGGTTTCGCTATGTCACTAAATCCAGGAATCCACGGCCTACAAAATCCCACTTGTCCTAAAAATCCCCTTAATTGTTTCTTTGTTACTGGTCTGGGAATTTCTTGTCTAGCTCTTACCCGTTTTGGATCTACTTCTCTCCCTCCCTGGTTTAAGAATAAACCCCAGATCCTTCTTTACCTGTTGTTGACAGAGTTGCAGTTTGGATAGAGATGCACGGTGACCCTTGTTTGCAAGTTGGCTGCACAGATATTCAATATCCCACGTACAAGCTTCAGCCCTATGGCTTGCTAGTAACAGATCATCGACATCCTGAATCAAGACAGAACCGCCAGGAAATTTTAAATCTCTTCGATGGTTTCTGAGAACTTGAGAAAAAAATAGTTGGTGAACTAGTGAACCCTTGTGGCAAGTGTGTCCAAGTCAACTGTTTCCCTTGCCAAGTAAAAGCAAAAATGGATTGACTTTCTTCAGCAATGGCTATGCTAAAACCTGCTCCTGTTAAATCCAAACCAGTAACATATTGTGCCCATACAATACAGGTGTTTGGGTAAGAATGAAACTGGGGTCAGGGACAAGAGGGTGTGGGGAAATTACATGCTCATTTACTGCGCGGAGATCTCGAACAAATCTGTCTTGCGGATCCCCATCCTTATCTAATCGAAGTTTACTTACTGGCAAGATTGGAGTCTTAGATGGACTTTGGCGTTCCTTGAGTATTCCTTTTTCTAAGAAAACTGCAATCCGTTTTTGAGTACTCGGAATAGCCTCATCTGCAATCGGGTACTGTTTCATTGATGGAGGTGACCCTCCTTTTGTGTTCATTATTACCGGTTCTGCGGCTGACGGTAATCCTATCTCATCACCAGAGCTGCTCCACAGTTCCCGGGGAAGTGCTTCAAGTCCTTTTGGGATTTTAAAAGCCGACCAAATTCCTGCAAAAGATCACGTCCTAGCAAAGACACAGGTGAATCTGGAGGTACCACAAATCTTCCCCATACCATTTTTTCTGCAATGATCATTGGAAGTGGCGTCGAAATAGATTTTATTTCTTGCCCAACAACCCCTCTTATAAGTACCTTTTCTTTAGAAATCCATGTTTGTGGGAGTGCATCATTCAAAAGGGACAAGGTTGCTCCTGTGTCTACTAAAAATTCAACAAAAAGTCCGTTTAGCTTTGCAGTAATTTGTCCGTACTCGTTTACCTTCACTCCTGCATTCGACATCTTCGCAGTCCTTCGGCAAGCATGGAGTTCAGCTTATTATTTTTCTGTTGTGAGAGAGGGCACGGTGGATACGGTGGATTTGACCCTCGTCCAGCACTTCCTGGGCGGAGTGGGCACTCCCGCTGGGCATGTCCTATCTTCCCGCAAGAAAAACACTCTAAAAGGTTGGGATTAGATTGGTTAGGGAAAGGAGGAAAGGGAGCCCTTTCCATCAGTCTTTTTCCCGTCAGTTGTGGCTAAATTCCAGTTGGGGTCCTCAGTGGGCCAGGGATTTAATCCTTGACCTCTCTGAGCAATTTCTCAGTCCTTTTGAAGAATTTTCTCTCACTCATCCATCTGGAATAGTTCTCTCAGCAAAGTTTTCATGTCACTCCAGTTAGGTGTGTAATCAGTGACTATTCCAGCTAGCATTTGTGCACATCCATCTGCATCGTCTCTTCATCTTGGCATTTTACTTTGCCACATGATCAAGTCACCTTGTTTCCAAGGTTTGTGGCGCATCACAGCAGTCACTGCAAGGCCATCAGGAGGAGCTCCTGGTCGTGCTCTGGGATTTGGGATGTAATGCAGTTTCATGGCAAACATCCTGACCTGCTTGGGGAAGGTCAGTTTCCTCGGCCTCAGGGGCAGAGGGAAGCGAGCTTACCCGTAGTTTAGATGGCTTACGTCTTTGATAAGACCAATCCTACCAAATATACCAATAATCAATACTTGGACTTGCAGTATCTTCGAAAATGATCCTTCGAAATGTTAACTTATGGGGCTTAAAAGTTCCTTTGCGGGGGGGGTGTGTGCAAATATCCATAGGTCCTCCCCCTCGAGTTCGAGTTAGGAATGGCCATTCCTCCTGACACAACCCAATCAGTCTTGTCTTTTGTAAAGTCTGTGCCCCATAAATCTTACTCCAATTTTCTAAAACCTCAGCAAGGGGCGTCCCCCTTTCAATGCTGGGTGTAGTTCCCGTTTCTTAAATTTCTTTTCCTCTTACCAAAGCTTTAGCAAGTTTAAACACAAGAGTACTCCCAGTATTGTCTGGAATCACCCGTGTCCAAGTCTCTTAGGTGAACGCACCTATTTTTGTTATGCCAGCAATGAGCGTTGGTCACGGGTTTGTCCAGAGAATTAGCTGGTGCTCCTTCCTCTTGCGTCCTAGGGTCCCATCTGGGTCGCCATCTGTTAGAGGGTATGAGAAATGGACCAGACGTGAGTTGCCCTAGGTTTGCTTTCTTGCAGCGCTGGATGCACGGGGGAATCAGCTCCGCCCAACGTGCACGCAGGTGATTACCAACGCACAGGTTATATAGACTCAAAACATACATATTCACCATTTTTCTCAAAAAAAGGCAGCCCTATGAGAATCATTTCTTGGAATTCATTTACGTAGTCTCCTCCCCGTCACGCATGCTCAGTGATTTGAGTCGGTGGCCCTCAAGGGGTCTCTGGTGGTCGTCAGTGGTCGCGCAGCCGTGTTTGCTGGATGACCCTCTTCTTGCAGGCACGCGCAGTATCCTCGCCGTGGATGCACCTGTCCGTAACAGCTTACTTCATAAGATTAATATTCCCGGGCCTAGTGTCCGGTTGGGTAGGGACTGTACGTGGAACGTAGGAGCATTGTACATTGCCATGGTCAGTTAGCTTCATTACCTGTTACCTTGATTACAAACTAATTATTCCAAGCTAATCATTCTGTAGTTTCTGTCTCACGGCCTCTATGCCACCATTACATTTTCCCCTTTTTGGAAGTTTCCTTCCAGGCCTTGAGTAGCTTTCTGGTTAGCATTGTCACCGAAATCCGGGAATAAACCTCGTAACACCAATGTAGTGTTAAAAGGCAGGCATTCTTTATTGCGGCGCTGGATGCACAGGGGACAGCTCCACCCAATGTGCATGCCAGGTGATCACCAACACACAGGTTATGTAGCATCAAAACATACATATTCATCGTTTTTCTCAGAAAGGGCAGTCCTATGATAATCATTTCTTGGAATCCATTTCCATATTCTCCTCCCCGTCACGCATGCTCAGTGATTTGAGTCGGTGGTCCTCAAGGGTCTCTGGTGGTCGTCAGTGGTCTTGCACCTGTGTCCGCTGGATGACCCTCTTCTTGCAGGCATGCGCAGTGTCCTTGCTGTGGATGCACCCGGCCATAACGACTTACTTCATAAGATTAATATCTCCAAACCTATTGTTCAGTTTGGTAGCCACTGTACAAGGAACATAGCAGCATTGTACCTTGCCATGGTCAGTGAGCTTCATTACTTATTGCCTTGGTTACAAACTAATTTTCCCAATCTGATTCTATAGCTACATTAAGTTAAAATCTTACAAATAGAATCAAATCATCCTAACTTTTATATAATCAACTTTTGATTGCTTTATCAAAATAGATGTAACATTTCCCCCCTTTGAAAGTTTTGAAAATTATTTCAATACTTTCACTATACTAATCATTTTCTATGTTGGAGGAAACTCTGGGATTGCTTGTCTCTTTTGCTGTTCTGCAACAGCTTGGACGATCATATGAGTGAAAGAAGCTTCACGAGTAATTTGCTTTTTCAGATATGTTAACCGATTCATCATTTTCCAGGCTATGACATACAATATTGCTGACAAGGTCAAACTGATCAAAACCAATATTAAGAGAATCACGATGGGGTGACACAACTTGTTTAGGATGCCTGTAGCAGTAGGTGACCATCCAAAAAGTGTGTCCCACCATCTAAGTTCTGCATCTCTCTGCGCTCTTTCAAAAACTCGGTGTATTTCTTTCACATTGTGATGAACAGTTATTAGGGGTTTTTTGTCCATTTTCCTTATTTTTTTTCCAGAATTGCAATCAAATCCTTGCGTTGTAGTAACTGTTTCACTAAAGCGAGATTCATTCCAATGGGTATAGGTAACAATTCATGAATCAACATGTAGTTAGACTGCAAAAGTTGGTGAGATGTGACTGGGGTCGAATAAGAAAAGTCACATCCATCAATCGTAGTAAAATTACAAACACAAAAATTTGAATGATTTTTAATCTCTACGACTACCTTATCTACATATAAAAAATCACAAACAGTCCTCAAACATACACAGCCCTTACCAATATATATAATAACTGTTTTAGGGTTCTCGTTAGGATGAACCTCAAAATGGCAAATATTTTGTTCAGTATCCAGACAAATATCTTGTGCCTCAATTGCATTACCTTCACAGACAAATCCTTGTTGTTCTCGCACGATGCAAGATTCCAAATTAACAGTTTGCCATTTTTCATTCATCTTTTGGGCCCATACTCTATGCTCGGAAGGCTAGAGTATAGTTCCGTTGTGGTTCAACCCTAATGCCCCAATGGGATAAATTGAGTATATAGTAGCATTAGATATAGTGAGCACAAAAGTTGTAGCTGTGTTTGTAACGGGATCCTAAGTAAAGTTTACCAGGCTCCACCAGGACTGGAGTTCTTTCTCAAAATCAGTAGCACTGTCCCAAACTATTTTCCTAATTTCAGTGGGGAGAGTGCCGCCTTCACCTTCTCTTATAATTGAGGCGGCTACCGACTGCATCCATAATTGAGCCTGGATACAACTAAGAGCCAAAGAGAGGTTATTTTGGATCACCCCAAGTGCGTCTGTAATTAATTCGTGGTCCCTTACATTTACTCTTTCCCATGTTGGTAATATATTTGACAACAGCCACTGGTTAGTTCCTAAAGCCAATAAAGAAGATCGTAAAGGTTGTTGTAATTTAGCCAAATCACTAATTGAGGCAGCCAATTTGTTCATTATTACTTCTGAATCAATGCTATTTAAAACTCCCAATCCTGTTCCCAAAACACCGGTCAAGTCTCTCCGTGTCCTTTTCATAGTAAGAGTTCGTTTCTGCAGCCAGGTGGTCCATCCCTCATATGAAATTTTTAAGAAAGGTGAACAAGCTGGTTGAATATCTGAAACATTGTTTTGCATTGACAATTCCACTTGTTTGAGAGACCATGCCGGGTTAAACAACATTTGTTGCAAGCCTGTATTTCTAATCACATACGGTCCAATTTCAAAGATTTTCGAATTAAGCGCAACAATTGGTTGGGTAGTAGGTATTATGACGTCTATTTTAAGTTCTCCCCAGTATTTGGTGTTATTTTTACCACATATCACTCTATGGGAGTATTGTACAGCAGTCAAATTTAACCAAGAGTCTAAATTTTGATTTTTACACAAAATCGGGCCATGTGGTCCAATTTCATAACTGTTTATAGGTTCAATGCGAGATTCAGTGATTAATCTGCCTCTTATTGTGATGTCATTTCCTTGTGGTACCATAAAAGAGGGGGTGACTTCACCTTTACTAGTTAACGTAAAGAGAGTATCTGTATCAGCGTGCGTGACTACTGCAACAAGCATCACTAGGGGTTTAGTTACAGCATTTATTTGGAATTGAAATGTAAGGCCTAATAGTCCTCCTGTCAATGGATTAGGTCGCCAATCGCACACCACATCAACTGGTTTAGTTAAAGTAAAATTATGCCAACAATCTCCTTGTTCCTTAATACAGGATTTGGTGATTTCAACATTATTGGTACTAGGGTCTAAGGAGTAGTTACCAACATTCTGTTGGCGGCAACACGCAATGAGAGAATCTTGTTTGTTACATTTCCATTCAGTGGTGGGACAGAGTCTCATTGTAATATTAGAAGTAGGGTCTAATAGATTTCCGGAGATGGTAATTGAAGAAGCTTTCTCATGAAGAGATCCTTCCATCTTTCTGCATCCTACTTGAATTCTTTCTCCAATTGTTCCAGTTAAGACACGGACCCAGTCCTTTCTGTCCCATTCCCACTCAGGTGGGTGGTAAACTTCAGATTCGTGCATTACTACAGTGGCTAAATTTGGGGAACGGTCTTTGGGATATGGTCCCACACTCCAGGTATATTGGACAATAGCTTGGGACCATGGCCATTCTGTATTTCTTTGGCTACAAATTAGTGATGAAATACAAAAAAGTGTTATCAGTCTAATCAAACAATTCATAATATTCATAATTCAATAGATAACAGGCTAAAGAAACTGGTCCTTAGAATTTTTACACAGTCTAAGTTTCAAAGGTCCCTCTTGCGTAGATGTCCACTGATCTGGCGGTGCCTTCTTTACTCGAGTGTAGTGAATCCAAGGCTCCACTCCTTCTACCTGGATCGCGGTATAAGTTGTTAACAGTACCTGGAAAGGTCCCTTCCACTTTTCCTGGAGTGGTTCAGAACCCCATGTCCTTATATACACAAAGTCAGCCGGCTGCTATGGATGTACAGGCGTATCAAGAGCAAGCGGCCTGGTCAGCACAATATATCTTCTAAGCGCTTCGAGGGTCTTTCCTAAAGAAATCAGATATGGTTTTAAATCTATTTCCCCTGTTACCCTCATGTCCCCTGGGATTAAGGGAGTTGGGTAGGGTTTGCCATATAATATTTCATATGGACTTACACCGTCTTTAGACCTTGGTTGGATTCTTATTCTTAACAGAGCTAATGGCAAAGCCTGTGGCCTTTTCAGAGATGTTTCTTGGCAAATTTTACTCATTTGTCTTTTCAAGGTCTGGTTCATCCTTTCAATTTTCCCGCTTGATTGCGGTCTCCAGGGAGTATGCAAATCCCAATTTATCCCTAGGATTTTACTTACTTGTTGGACTATTTCCGCTACAAAATGTGGTCCTCTGTCAGAAGATACGCCCAATGGTACCCCAAATCTCGGTATTATTTCTTTTAGTAATATTTTGACCACTTCTCTTGCTTTGTTGGTGCGGCAAGGAAAAGCCTCCGGCCATCCAGAAAACGTATCAATCAATACCAACAAATATCTATACCCATTCTGTCTAGGTAACTCAGAGAAATCGACTTGCCAATAATCTCCTGGGGAATTACCCTGCTTTGTTACTCCTAAAGGTGCTTTCCTCTGGTTTAAGGGATTATTTTTAAGACAAATTGGACACTTAGCTATTATTGATTTAATTATTCCTGTCATTCCTACACATACTACAGATGTTCTCAAATTTGTAACCATAGCGTCCACACCCCAATGTGTCTGCTCATGTTCTTCCTTTGCAAGCTCTGTCATAACTTGTGGGGTCACTATTACCTGATTCTCTGGTGTTACGCACCATCCTTCTGCATTTCGGGATGCCTTTAAGTTCTCTGCCAGTTGTTCGTCTAGCTTACTGTATCTTGCTTTTAAATTTGGAATTTTTATCTGTTTTACTGGTACTCATGCAAGGATACCTCGTTCTGCAGCCTCCTTTGCAGCTTTATCCGCCAATCGATTGCCTATATTTATAGCAGTTTGACCAAACTGATGAGCCTTGCAATTCATTACAGCCACTTCCTTTGGTTTCTGTACATCTTGCAAAAGTTGAAGAACTTCCTCCTTATATTTTATAGGTGAGCCCTGGGCTGACAACAGTCCTCTTTCTTTCCAGATGGCTCCATGAGCGTGGATCACACCAAATGCCTATTTAGAATCCGTCCAAATGTTTACCCTTTTCCCTTCTGCCATCCGTAAAGCCTGCTTCAGCGCCACCAATTCTGCTTTCTGCGCTGATGGATTTGCAGGTAGTGTCCCTGACTCCAATACCTTGTCGGTGGTAACAACAGCATATCCGGCTATTCGCCTTCCCTCTTGCACAAAGCTGCTTCCATCCGTAAACAGTTCCAGATCAGGATCCTTCAAAGGTTCGTCCTTCAGGTCCGGTCTGCTGGAATAAACTTGTTCAATAGTTACCAAGCAATCGTGTTCCAATTTCTCAGTAGGATTTTCTGTTGTCAGGAACATTGCTGGATTTACAATTGCTGTGGCTTTTAATTCCACATCATCTTGTTCCAATAGGACAACCTGGTATTTCAACATTCTGCTAGGGGATAGCCAGTGACCCCCCTTTTGTTCCAAGACAGTTATAACCATGTGTGGTACATATACCACTATCTTTTGGCCCATGGTTAATTTTCGGGCTTCCTGAATCAGCAGCACTGTCGCTGCCACGGCACGCAAACATCCCGGCCATCCTTTACTCACGTTGTCAAGTTGTTTAGAGAAGTATCCCACTGGTCGCTTCCAGGATCCCAGCCGTTGCGCCAGCACTCCAAGGGCCAGATGTTGCCTCTCGTGAACAAACAGTGTTTTTGTCTTACCGGCTTGGCTCCAGGTTTTAAAGGCACCTTTACCGGTTCTGCCAGTTTGGATCATCCTGGAACTTCACTTGCCCATACCAAGGGAGTGACTGCATTGTCCACCGCTTCTGGCATTTGTTCTTCTTTGGAGGAATTCTGTAACATAAATACTCTCGCCTCTATGGCTTTTGATTCTGGTATTAGTAATCTGATTTCTCCATCTTTAAAAATTATTTGTGCATCTAATTTGCTTAATAAATCTTGTCCCAATAAGGGCAACGGACATTTGGGCATGTACAAAAATTGATGTGTTTTACCTACTATTTTCCCAGCTTAAATTTTAACGGTTTCAAGAAAGGCCAGTTCTCTTTTCGCCCCGTCGCACCAACACCCTCTGCTGATTTATGGCTGAGTTTCACTTTACACATTTATTATTCTCAGTCAAGATTGCCAGAATTTTTCCATCCCTTTGCATTTGTCTGACTTCTTTTTCTTTTTCTCCGTTGTTATACACAGTCCAGGCTACTTCAAGCATTTTACCTAAGTCTCTGGACTCAGCCCCTTCCAGTTTCTGGAGTTTTTTTTCTAGGGCTGATTGTCCCATAAATATAGAGGCCAATTGTGTAGCTTCTTCCGTGGTGTTTTTTGTTTGTGGTTTTGTTTGTGGGTTGCTTTTTTTTGTTTGGTGTTGGTTTTGGTTGATTTTTTGGGGGGGGGGGGTCCAAATTAGTGTATTTTCTAGCAGTCACCTTCAGTCTTTCCATAAAGGCTGAAGGGGACTCATTTAATTCTTGTCTCACTTCATAAAGTTTAGACCGATCAATTGCTTTTGGCATTGCATATCTATCACCAAACAAAATCCACTTCTGAGATCTAGTCAGCATCCCTCTGGGTCCCGCTTGATTAGGGTCCCACTCAGGATTTGTGGATGGAAAATTCTGGTGCGCTGTCCCTTGTATAATCCCATTAGCGTGAGCTCCTTCTACTTGTTTTCTGGCCGTATTTAATACCATTTTCTTTGCAGTATCTTCCAACAAAATATCCAATATTCAACCAATAATTCAACATCGTCATCTTCAAATTCACGTTTAAGACACCGTTTACCATTATCACAAGCTGAGCAATCTTTTTCCAAATTTTATCAGGTTCCTGCCCCTTTAATGCCATTATCGCGGAACCAGGTGAAAACAATTCACATTGCCTTTGCCATTCCGGATGATTTCGCAATGTGAAAACCAGATCTACATATGCCATTTCGTTCCATTTACCTTCCCTTTTACAAAATAACATTAATTGCAAAATGGTGTTATATTGCAATGTCCCATTTTCCGGCCACTTTTCCCCATTTTCTAAAGTGTCTAGTGGCCACCAATGATGACAATATTCAATCAACTGTTTCCGAGTCAAAGGATCAACATTTCCCAGATCTTTCCAGTGCTCCAAAATGCATCCCAGTGGTGTTTTTCGTGGGCTTGGTTTCTTACTCGGAAAAGTGCCCATCTCCCAGGGACTTAGTGGTTGTGATTGTGCACTATCACAAGCACTCAGTCAGAGGGACCCCAACCCGTGTTAGAGCTCCCTCAGGGAATTCCCCTGCCACCGGAAATCCCAGGGATTTCTCCTGCCACCAGAAATCCCAACCTTGGAGGCTTCCCCTCCCCTCTGGGCCCTGCTCCACAGGCTTTCGCCTAGCAGAGACTTTTCCCTGAGACGTCTCTCCAGCCCAACTCTGCGCAGCTTTCACCGCGCCTTACGAGCAGGCCTCCCGTGCTCTTCACGTGGGCCTGTCCCAATGTGGGCCTGTCCCGATACGGGCCTGTCCCGGAGCCACGTGGTCCTTACATAAGGTACCTTCACATACTTCAATTAAATGAGAATGCCTTTACCTCTCCCAGGGGTCTTGCTCAAAGCTCTTCGGTCCGGGGATCGGAGGTTCTCCCCGAGAATTCCCCGGTGCCGGCTGGAGGTCCTGCGATCCCACGGATCCGTCGAGGTTCAAAAGCAGTGTCCCACCTGGGTCGCCAAAACTGTCACCGAAATCCGGGAATAAACCTCGTAACACCAATGTAGTGTTAAAAGGCAGGCATTCTTTATTGCGGCGCTGGATGCACGGGGGATAGCTCCACCCAACGGGCATGCCAGGTAATCACCAACACACAGGTTATATAGCATCAAAACATACATATTCATCGTTTTTCTCAGAAAGGGCAGTCCTATGATAATCATTTCTTGGAATCCATTTCCATATTCTCCTCCCCGTCACACATGCTCAGTGATTTGGGTCGGTGGTCCTCAAGGGGTCTCTGGTGGTCGTCAGTGGTCTTGCACCTGTGTCCGCTGGATGACCCTCTTCTTGCAGGCATGCGCATTGTCCTTGCTGTGGATGCACCTGTCCATAACGACTTACTTCATAAGATTCATATCTCCAAACCTATTGTTCAGTTTGGTAGGGACTGTATGTGGAACGTAGGAGCATTGTACCTTGCCATGGTCAGTGAGCTTCATTACTTATTACCTTGGTTACAAACTAATTATCTCAACCTGATCCTATAGTTTCTGTTTCACGGCCCCTATCCCACGGTTACAGTCCTGTTGGCAAGAGTCAGCTGGAAGCAAGGGACATGGTCTCAGCAGCCCCACAAGAACTGGATGCTGTTGTCCTTCTCTCGCACCAAGCAGCATCCCTCTCTCCTGCCCACATCTCTGCGTGTCCCTCCTGACCTGCTGAGGATCAGCACCACCCTGCACCTTCATCTCCAAGGTGGGAACAAGGAGCAGATCTTCTCTGTCCACCTAACCTTTTTCTCTTTAGCCTGGGAAGGACCTGAAACGATCCTATGTTTAGGCATGTCCACCAGCAGTGGAAGATCAGTGCTGAGCAGAGCCGCCGCAGCTGCCTTGCCGTGCCGCTCAGAGGCAACCTTCCTTCCTGCTCCCATTCCCCAGCATCTCCTTGGCCTTCGGGCAGCTTTCAAAGCTCACAGGCAGGCAACGCCGAGCCATGGGAACGCCCCGCTCCTACTTTCTCCCTAATATTTCCACAGTGAGTAAATCTCCATCCTTTTAGGGCTCTCAAATCTATTATGTTTACATTTGCAGTGGATTCCCTGGCCCTGTTATTAATGAAAACCTCCAGGAAAGCTCCTCAAATACAGCTTTGACTTTCTGCCCAGGAGCTGTGGACAAGGGGAAAAAAAAAAATAAAAAATAAGGCAACATTAATAAAGCAGGAGGTTTCTATTAAGTCTGAGGGACTGGATGCTCTGGCTTTCTTGGATGCTGAAATCCTCTAGTGCGAGCTAAATCTCATACACTTCATTTTCCCAATCTCTCCTTCAATATATTTTAAGAGAACATTGCTAGTAGCAGAGTAAATAATGCCCTAACTGCAAACGTGGGGTCTGCAGGGTGGTGTGGGGTCAGCCTATGGGCTGTGGCACTCTCCACTGTGCTCTGCTTGTGGTCTCAGCCCTCACTCCGTAATCAGGGGGTTGAGCTTGAAGAGGTTTTAATTAGCCGCGAATACAAATAACAAGCAATTCCTTGGAGGCTGGGGAAGGAAGTGGGTGAGCTAACGTTATGGAGATGTGCACTGAGTCACAAAATAGGCAAATCAACGAGCTCTGTAACCAACACCACTATATTCCTCACCCCCTGGCTTTTTAACGAGTAAGATTGGGGTGTTAAATTCTGATTCGCATTATACGAGCAACCCATATTCTCTAAAGTTGAGTATTAACCTTTTTAATCCTTTTTGGCCTCTATTTTCAATGGGTATTATTTTTGTCTTACCGGATTTGTTCCAGGTCTAAGGATAATTCTTATGGGTTCCGCTCTTCTGGATCTACCCGGGACCTCATTAGCCCATACCAAAGGTGTCGCTGCATTCTTCACCTCCTCGGGAATTCCTTTGTTAGTCTTCGGTTGTTCCTGCAACATCAAAACTCTTGCCTCGATGGCTTGAGATTCAGGGATTATGTATCATCGCTCAATTGTCTTTGATAAGTATTTAACAGAATAAGTCACCCCAGTATCTACAAGAAAATCTATTTTCCATTTCCCCAGCTCTACTGTAGCCAGGGGTTCTGCTGGGGAGGTTTCCCCCGGTCCCCTTCAGGACTTAGTTCAGGGGAACTGACGTGGAAAGGGAGCTGCTTCTTGATCGTATGGTGCCTCCTCCAGAACCTCTGCACTGACAGGAATAGGACCCCTAAAACGGTCCTTACTCTTTCCAATGTCCCAGTTCTTTCCAATAGGCACACTGATGATCTCCTAAGGTATCCCTGGGTTTTTGTGCTGGAGGGGCCTCGCCTCTCCCCCCATAGTATTGCCGTCCTCCCCTGAAGTTGCTGTTTGCTGACGCTCCCTGCAGTGCAGCTCTCAGGTTACCCTCTCTTTCCCTGTCTCTCCGTGCCTGTCTCCGCTCTCCTTCGTTTTCTCCTTGCTCTTCTCTAACTTTCTGCTCTTGCTCCCTGTTATCAAAACCCAGCCATGCAACCTCCGACATCTCTCAGTAATTCCAAATCCTCCTCCTCCTCACGCCCGCACTTCAAACCCCGTTGCCCCGTACTACAAGCAGAGCAACACCTTCACAGCCTCCCGCTGCCTTTTCCTGCTTTTCTAATGCTGATGCCAGGGGGTCTTGCAGGGTAAACCCACAGTCCTTCAGCCACTCAGGATGATTTCACAGGGTGAAATACACATCAACATAAGGTACCTCATGCCATTTCTTCTCCCTTCTACAAAACAACATCAATTGTAACATTGTCCTTTTATTCCAAATTTTTATTCTTGGGCCATTTTTCCTGATCATCCAAATTATCCATCGGTCGCCAGTGATTATAATATTTTATCAGAGTTCTCTTATCTGTTACACCTCCCGGTGAACCTTCTGTTTCTTGCCAGTGTCTCAGTATGCATCCTAATGGACTCTTCTTCAAGATTCATCCGCTCTGATCGCTTCTCATTTTACTCGTTTAAATGTCTATCTTGCCAACCACGAACAATCTTTACTATTTCGGTAGCACGCTCCTTCTTTTCCCAAGGGGTCCACACTTTACACTTACTTAGCACACTCTACGGCTGTCCCAGATTGCATTCACAATCTCTGTTTATACCATAAACGGTCAAAAATAATTATTGGTTTACACTATTTTTCAGGTTGTAAAAGGCAATATTCTGGTTCCCACATTTACCAACAATTCTACTTCAGGGGCTGCACCATTCAGATTTTTAGTTAGTCTTTTAACACGGCAATAAAGGACATCCAAACTTACACGGCAATGCTACTATTAATCTAAGCTAATTACCCACAATATTGGGCCCCCTTTATCAGGTTGCCTCAAACTTTGTGTCTTTTTTCTAGTTCACACCCAAGGACTGTTCCCCTATTTATGGCTTCTCTTATCCCGTTTCTACATTCCAACTCTTTTACTAATTGTTTTCTTTCGTACTGGAGCATGAGAAAGGCGAAGCCTGAGTTTGTGGGGCCTGACTCAAGTGTTGCCAAGTTATACGTTGTGTTTTAAAATTGGTCTAGGCTAATTAGTTTCCCTTATTCATTCCTTTTTGAAAATCAGAGGCTGTGTTTACCTTGCCGGGGAGTAAAAAAGTCACACGAGTGCCTTGGTACCAAGAAGCCACCTCAGCATAGTTGTGGGGTTCTCCTGTGCATAACTTCACCTGCTTCCTAGTAGACACGGTGCTGCCCAAGCTCGGGGGTTTCCAGTGCTCAACCCAGCTTGGCCTGAGCCACATCAGGAGTTTCTACCCTGTGCAGCAAGAATTTCAGAAACTTAGGACAAAGCGTTCCGTCCCTGCTGTTCTGCTCACACATACCTTGGTGTAAGAGAGATTGGTAATTGGCAAGGAAAGAATTCCTTGTTGATTTGAGAAATCTCCAAGTGACCCACAGAGAACCCAGTCATCTGGAGGGTACGTCCCTACTGAGCACGTGGCCCGTGGACTGAGCTGCGAGATAGGGAAGCTCCTGATGTCGGCTTCAAAGCAAGCCTCCTCCATCTGGTTTTGCTCCAGGTGGCTGCTTGGTTGCCATTTGTTTTCAAAAGACACTAGCACTGGGAATTCAGCTTGGGGGCTTGGAGAGGGAGAGAAGAAGCAAGCATGTCTTTCCCAAGGGCAACTGCTTGGTGCTGGGAAGGACGCCCCTCTGTAGCAGCGTCAGCGTAGCTTCCGGGTGATGCAAAGCTGAGAGGATCTCCCAAGTCAGTGCTGCAGGAACGTGGCAGTTTGAGGACCGACCGTGTTACAGCTCTTCTTTTGCATATCACTGTTGCTCAGGCAGGGTGAGAGCTTTGGTTTCCATTCCTGTTATCTCCAGGAGGAGATGGCCATGGGAACCACCGCTGCTTATGCAGTTCTGTGCAAAACAAGTCTGTGACATGAGAAGAAAGATTTGGAAGACTTTTTTACTGCCTTCCAAATGATTTTGCACACTCAAGTAAAAGAAAATCATCTCAGTTACTGAGACTGAATTAACTTTTTATTTTCCCTCTCCTTCAGGCCCATCCGAGGAAAATGGAAGAACAAATTGTATGGGGGACATTTGGGAGTTGAGGGGGTGTAGATGTGAGATGGGTTTTTTTTTCTTTTAATCGCTTTAAGACTTGAGTTACAGTAAGGCAGTTTCTCATCTGCTCTGCCAGTCAGCACAGTACGCTTATCTGAACATCCCACTATTAGCCCAACTGAGTTACATGAATGTCACATTTGCAGTCGGTGCTTCCATTTCATTGGACTGTTTTACTGTTTTACAGCATAGCTCTGCTCTGAAAATGTTAGAGACTATAGCTAAACACTGAGACATGCTAATGGATGCTGTGTGCTTTTTTCCAACTTAAAGAGCATGGACAAGTTCAGAAATTTTTGATAGAGATGATATGAAGATGAATTAAGAACATAAATGAATTCAGGTGGAATTTCTCTGTATCTGCTAAAATGCTGCCTTTCTTCTTCTCCTTGAGGTAGAGTCCCTTTAGTGGAAGACTGTTCTCTAAGTACTGGAGACCTTGAGCGTGAACGGTATCTTCTGGATGGGGGTGCCCTTGCCCTTGAACGGTGATAACCATCTGACCTTGACCTGCAACGATTGTTACGACTCTTCCCTTCGCCTCTTCTTGGATACGGTGGCGATCGCGAGTGGGAACGAGAGTGGGAACGACTAAATGAGTGAGAGCAGGAGGCAGTGTGGGAGAAGCACTGCAGGGAGACTTGGACCTTAAAGAAACCCAAACAAACCGACGAAAACAATAGAGGAAGTTAATTCAAACCAGTCACTGGGCTGGGAAAGAAGGCCTAAATCTTGGGGGACCTCAAGTCTGGTGGCCTCCTGGAGAAGAAACAATTACCGTGAGAGATTTGGTGCTTCTAGACAACAGCGCCTGCCTGGAGTCTGGTCGTCAAAAACCTTTGCAGAAAGGTATGTTGTGAAGGAGCACCAAAAGAGCTTGCTAGTGACTCACACCAAAGGAACTCACTCGGGGGGAAGACTGCTGCCCCTGCCCGGTTTTGGTTGGGAGGTGTCTGCAGGAATGGTGGGCTGGCTGGTGTCAGGTGTTTCAAAGGTGCTATGTGGCCACAGCACCACTTTGCATGGCAGAAGGTGACGTGGTAACTTTTGGTAGGCTGATGACAGGGGTGAGACAGACCAGCTGTTGGATGCATATTTGGCCTTTCCCAGGTCTAGAGCAGCAGCAGCAGCAGCAGCAGCAAGCTGTAAGGCATGACAGCTTGGGAACGACTGCTCTGAGTTCTGCGTCAGGTTTTGCCACCAGGAGCATCTCATGACACTTGTCTCAGCCCTGCCTCAGCATCCAGGGCCACCTTGGCCCCAAGTGTCACTGAATGGACAGGCAGCCTTGTGCCGGGTACCGCTGCAAGGCTGGGAAGTGGCAGTAACTCCTGCCCCTAGTCCTGCCCCAAATTCAGCCTCATGGCTATTCCCTGTCTCTCGCAGGTCCTTTGCAATCTACAGCACATGGGCAAGCAGCCTGAAGCACAACGCCCGATGCACAGAGCCTGGCTGTCTTCCTGCCGCCACTGGAGTCCCTTCCTGCGAGTGAGCTGCTCGCCCTCTTCTTTCTCTGCTCTGGATCTGCCACCACGAACTGAAGGGCCACTGGAGCTGGGGGGTCTACAGCCCTGATTTACCATTCCAGAGGTAAGGAGAGAAAGTGACCGTCCGAGGGTTTCATGGGGATGGGAGAGCAGAGCTAAAGGTAAAAATAGATTTCCTCTGATTTCCAATATAACCTACAAGTAATCCACAGAACATCAGATCATCCTTTCACCTCTGGCTAATAAGAAAGCCTTGTCACCTCTTGATCATCTGCTGCCATTTTTTCCCCCTTTTCTCCTGGCAAAACTTGTCAAATTCGCTTTCCTCTAACCTGTTCATGGTTTTGGTCAATCTGCTTGCTCTGAGGAATCTATTTCATGGACAAACTCTAACCAGTTCTGCTCAGCATGAACTTCCAGAGTGCAGCCTGGAAACTGGTGACAACCCACTGACTTCAGTGCTAGAAAACTATTTTCTTGGACTTCATGCTTTTCATATGCAGCAGTAAAGTAAGAAAGTACAAATTCCTGAGGTGGCCGTAGCATTGTTGTTGCTCAAGCGTGTATTGCACATGGTAATGCACCTTTCTTGGATTTTGGTTGTTCAGATGAGGCGCCTCCAGCCTTTCTCTTTCTCCTTGGCACAGCTGAATTTCTCCTGTCAAAAGGAACAGGGCTGTATTGAGGGAGGAGGTTGAATTTCTTCTCAAATGCTTCTTCCAACTGTGCTAAGCTAAAGGGCAGGCAAAGCCAATCCAATTAAATGTAACTCCATTTCTGTAGAAAAAAAAATAATATCTTGTTTAGGAGAATGTCTGCCTATATACATTCCTGTCTACATAATGTAGAGAGAGAGGGAAAGAGATAAGCGCGCACACACGGTAAACATCATACTGTTAACCCAAGTTTGGGAGGAGAATGTACACTCCAGCTTCTGCATTTGTAACTCAGTACAAATTGATTAGTTGCGTATATGAAAATTAGAAAAAATACAGACATGGGTTTCACGCCGGGGACATTTAGCTCTGTTTGCTGCACAGATTGGTACAGGAGCTGTGTCTGCTCTGTGAGGGGAAGGAAAACAAGACCATAAAGAAACCAACCAATAAGATGGTTTGTAAAACCTCACGTGAAAGTCCTAACATTGGAATGGAAACAATAACAATTCAAAGCAGAGGAATCCGAGTGTCCCAGAACAGTAGCTTGTTTCCCACTTCTCTTACCCAGCAGAGAGATGCCTCAGCCCCAGTGCGTGAGGATTTACAAGCGGTGACTCAGACTGCAGCGTGGGGCTCTGCAGGGCTACAGCCCCCTCTCCCTCCGGTGCTGCTTTGCCAGCACCCGTTTCTCCTGACTTTTGTGGTACCCACCCCACGGATAGATTTTCACTGGGCTTTTTGTCCTGCCGCTGTCACCGAAATCCGGGAATAAACCTCGTAACACCAATGTAGTGTTAAAAGGCAGGCATTCTTTATTGCAGCGCTGGATGCACGGGGGATAGCTCCACCCAACGTGCATGCCAGGTGATCACCAACACACAGGTTATATAGAATCAAAATATACATATTCATTATATTTCCAAGAAAAGGCAGTCCTATGATAATCATTTCTGGGAAATCATTTCCATATTCTCCTCCCCGTCACGCATGCTCAGTGATTTGAGTCGGTGGTCCTCAAGGGTCTCTGGTGGTCGTCAGTGGTCTTGCACCTGTGTCTGCTGGATGACCTCCTTCATGCAGGCATGCGCAGTACCCTTGTTGTAGGTGCATCTACCCATAGCAACTTACTTTATAAGATTAATATTCCCGGGCCTATTGTCCGGTTGGGTAGGGACTGTACAAGGAACATAGCAGCATTGTACCTTGCCATGGTCAGTTAGCTTCATTACCTATTACCTTGGTTACAAACTAATTTTCCCAATCTGATTCTATAGCTACCTTATAACTTTAAGTTACAAATATAATCAAATCATCCTAACTTTTATATAATCAACTTTTGATTGCTTTGTCAAAATATATGTGACATTTCCCCCCTTTGAAAGTTTTGAAAATTATTTCAATACTTTCACTATACTAATCATTTTCTATGTTGGAGGAAACTCTGGGATTGCTTGTCTCTTTTGCTGTTCTGCAACAGCTTGGACGATCATATGAGTGAAAGAAGCTTCACGAGTAATTTGCTTTTTCAGATATGTTAACCGATTCATCATTTTCCAGGCTAATACATACAATATTGCTGACAAAATCAAACTGATCAAAACCAATATTAAGAGAATCACGATGGGGTGACACAACTTGTTTAGGATGCCTGTAGCAGTAGGTGACCATCCAAAAAGTGTGTCCCACCATCTAAGTTCTGCATCTCTCTGCACTCTTTCAAAAACTCGGTGTATTTTTTTCACATTGTGATGAACAGTTATTAGGGGTTTTTTGTCCGTTTTCCCTAATTTTTTTCAGAATTGCAATCAAATCCTTGTGTTGTAATAATTGTTTTACTAAAGTGAGATTCATTCCAATGGGTATGGGTAATAATTCATGAATCAACATGTAATTGGACTGCAAAAGTTGGTGAGATGTGACTGGGGTCGAATAAGAAAAGTCACATCCATCAATCGTAGTAAAATTACAAACACAAAAATTTGAATGATTTTTAATCTCTACGACTACCTTATCTACATATAAAGAATCACAAACAGTCCTCAAACATACACAGCCCTTACCAATATATATAATAACTGTTTTAGGGTTCTCGTTAGGATGAACCTCAAAATGGCAAATATTTTGTTCAGTATCCAGGCAAATATCTTGTGTTTCAATTGCATTACCTTCACAGACAAATCCTTGTTGTTCTCGCACGATGTAAGATTCCAAATTAACAGTTTGCCATTTTTCATTCATCTTTTGGGCCCATACTCTATGCTCGGAAGGCTAGAGTATAGTTCCGTTGTGGTTCAACCCTAATGCGACAATGGGATAAATTGAGTATATAGTAGCATTAGATATAGTGAGCACAAAAGTTGTAGCTGTGTTTGTAACGGGATCCTAAGTAAAGTTTACCAGGCTCCACCAGGACTGGAGTTCTTTCTCAAAATCAGTAGCACTGTCCCAAACTATTTTCCTAATTTCAGTGGGAAGAGTGCCGCCTTCACCTTCTCTTATAATTGAGGCGGCTACCGACTGCATCCATAATTGAGCCTGGATACAACTAAGAGCCAAAGAGAGGTTATTCTGGACCACCCCAAGTGCGTCTGTAACTAATTTGTGGTCCCTTACATTTACTCTTTCCCATGTTGGTAATATATTTGACAACAGCCACTGGCTAGTTCTTAGAGCCAATAAAGAAGATCGTAAAGGTTGTTGTAATTTAGCCAAATCACTAATTGAGGCAGCCAGTTTGTTCATTATTACTTCTGAATCAATGCTATTTAAAACTCCCAATCCTGTTCCCAAAACACCGGTCAAGTCTCTCCGTGTCCTTTTCATAGTAAGAGTTCGTTTCTGCAGCCAGGTGGTCCATCCCTCATATGAAATTTTTAAGAAAGGTGAACAAGCTGGTTGAATATCTGAAACATTGTTTTGCATTGACAATTCCACTTGTTTGAGAGACCATGCCGGGTTAAACAACATTTGTTGCAAGCCTGTATTTCTAATCACATACGGTCCAATTTCAAAGATTTTCGAATTAAGCGCAACAATTGGTTGGGTAGTAGGTATTATGACGTCTATTTTAAGTTCTCCCCAGTATTTGGTGTTATTTTTACCACATATCACTCTATGGGAGTATTGTACAGCAGTCAAATTTAACCAAGAGTCTAAATTTTGATTTTTACACAAAATCGGGCCATGTGGTCCAATTTCATAACTGTTTATAGGTTCAATGCGAGATTCAGTGATTAATCTGCCTCTTATTGTGATGTCATTTCCTTGTGGTACCATAAAAGAGGGGGTGACTTCACCTTTACTAGTTAACGTAAAGAGAGTATCTGTATCAGCGTGCGTGACTACTGCAACAAGCATCACTAGGGGTTTAGTTACAGCATTTATTTGGAATTTAAATGTAAGGCCTAATAGTCCTCCTGTCAATGGATTAGGTTGCCAATCGCACACCACATCAACTGGTTTAGTTAAAGTAAAATTATATCAACAATCTCCTTGTTCCTTAATACAGGATTTGGTGATTTCAACATTATTGGTACTAGGGCCTAAGGAGTAGTTACCGACATTCTGTTGACAGCAACACGTAATGAGAGAATCTTGTTTGTTACATTTCCATTCAGTGGTGGGACAGAGTCTCATTGTAATATTAGAACTAGGGTCTAATAGATTTCCGGAGATGGTAATTGAGGAAGCTTTCTCATGAAGAGATCCTTCCATCTTTCTACATCCTACTTGAATTCTTTCTCCAATTGTTCCAGTTAAGACACGGACCCAGTCCTTTCTGTCCCGTTCCCACTCAGGTGGGTGGTAAACTTCAGATTCATGCATTACTACAGTGGCTAAATTTGGGGAACGGTCTTTGGGATATGGTCCCACACTCCAGGTATATTGGACAATAGCTTGGGACCATGGCCATTCTGTATTTCTTTGGCTACAAATTAGTGATGAAATACAAAAAAGTGTTATCAGTCTAATCAAACAATTCATAATATTCATAATTCAATAGATAACAGGCTAAAGAAACTGGTCCTTAGAATTTTTACACAGTCTAAGTTTCAAAGGTCCCTCTTGCGTAGATGTCCACTGATCTGGCGGTGCCTTCTTTACTCGAGTGTAGTGAATCCAAGGCTCCACTCCTTCTACCTGGATCGCGGTATAAGTTGTTAACAGTACCTGGAAAGGTCCCTTCCACTTCTCCTGGAGTGGTTCAGAACCCCATGTCCTTATATACACAAAGTCAGCTGGCTGCTATGGATGTACAGGCGTATCAAGAGCAAGCGGCCTGGTCAGCACAATATATCTTCTAAGCGCTTCGAGGGTCTTTCCTAAAGAAATCAGATATGGTTTTAAATCTATTTCCCCTGTTACCCTCATGTCCCCTGGGATTAAGGGAGTTTGGTAGGGTTTGCCATATAATATTTCATATGGACTTACACCGTCTTTAGACCTTGGTTGGATTCTTATTCTTAACAGAGTTAATGGCAAAGCCTGTGGCCTTTTCAAAGATGTTTCTTGGCAAATTTTACTCATTTGTCTTTTCAAGGTCTGGTTCATCCTTTCAATTTTCCCGCTTGATTGCGGTCTCCAGGGAGTATGCAAATCCCAATTTATCCCTAGGATTTTACTTACTTGTTGGACTATTTCCGCTACAAAATGTGGTCCTCTGTCAGAAGATACGCCCAATGGTACCCTAAATCTCGGTATTATTTCTTTTAGTAATATTTTGACCACTTCTCTTGCTTTGTTGGTGCGGCAAGGAAAAGCCTCCGGCCATCCAGAAAACGTATCAATCAATACTAATAAATATCTATACCCATTCTGTCTAGGTAACTCAGAGAAATCGACTTGCCAATAATCTCCTGGGGAATTACCCTGCTTTGTTACTCCTAAAGGTGCTTTCCTCTGGTTTAAGGGATTATTTTTAAGACAAATTGGACACTTAGCTATTATTGATTTAATTATTCCTGTCATTCCTACACATACTACAGATGTTCTCAAATTTGTAACCATAGCATCCACACCCCAATGTGTCTGCTCATGTTCTTCCTTTGCAAGCTCTGTCATAATTTGTGGGGTCACTATTACCTGATTCTCTGGTGTTACCCACCATCCTTCCGCATTTTGGGATGCCTTTAAGTTTTCTGCCAGTTGTGCGTCTAGTTTACTGTATCTTGCTTTTTAATTTGGAATTTTTATCTGTTTTACTGGTACTAATGCAAGGATACCTCGTTCTGCAGCCTCTTTTGCAGCTTTATCCGCCAATCGATTGCCTATATTTATAGCAGTTTGACCAAACTGATGAGCCTTGCAATGCATTGCAGCCACTTCCTTTGGTTTCTGTACATCTTGCAAAAGTTGAAGAACTTCCTCCTTATATTTTATAGGTGAGCCCTGGGCTGACAACAGTCCTCTTTCTTTCCAGATGGCTCCATGAGCGTGGATCACACCAAATGCCTATTTAGAATCTGTCCAAATGTTTACCCTTTTCCCTTCTGCCATCCGTAAAGCCTGCTTCAGCGCCACCAATTCTGCTTTCTGCGCTGATGGATTTGCAGGTAGTGTCCCTGACTCCAATACCTTGTCGGTGGTAACAACAGCATATCCGGCTATTCGCCTTCCCTCTTGCACAAAGCTGCTTCCATCCGTAAACAGTTCCAGATCAGGATCCTTCAAAGGTTCGTCCTTCAGGTCCGGTCTGCTGGAATAAACTTGTTCAATAGTTACCAAGCAATCGTGTTCCAATTTCTCAGTAGGATTTTCTGTTGTCAGGAACATTGCTGGATTTACAAGTGCTGTGGCTTTTAATTCCACATCATCTTGTTCCAATAGGACAACCTGGTATTTCAACATTCTGCTAGGGGATAGCCAGTGACCCCCCTTTTGTTCCAAGACAGTTATAACCATGTGTGGTACATATACCACTATCTTTTGGCCCATGGTTAATTTTCGGGCTTCCTGAATCAGCAGCACTGTCGCTGCCACGGCACGCAAACATCCCGGCCATCCTTCACTCACGTTGTCAAGTTGTTTAGAGAAGTATCCCACTGGTCGCTTCCAGGATCCCAGCCGTTGCGCCAGCACTCCAAGGGCCAGATGTTGCCTCTCGTGAACAAACAGTGTTTTTGTCTTACCGGCTTGGCTCCAGGTTTTAAAGGCACCTTTACCGGTTCTGCCAGTTTGGATCATCCTGGAACTTCACTTGCCCATACCAAGGGAGTGACTGCATTGTCCACCGCTTCTGGAATTTGTTCTTCTTTGGAGGAATTCTGTAACATAAATACTCTCGCCTCTATGGCTTTTGATTCTGGTATTAGTAATCTGATTTCTCCATCTTTAAAAATTATTTGTGCATCTAATTTGCTTAATAAATCTTGTCCCAATAAGGGCAACGGACATTTGGGCATGTACAAAAATTGATGTGTTTTACCTACTATTTTCCCAGCTTAAATTTTAACGGTTTCAAGAAAGGCCAGTTCTCTTTTCGCCCCGTCGCACCAACACCCTCTGCTGATTTATGGCTGAGTTTCACTTTACACATTTATTATTCTCAGTCAAGATTGCCAGAATTTTTCCATCCCTTTGCATTTGTCTGACTTCTTTTTCTTTTTCTCTGTTGTTATACACAGTCCAGGCTACTTCAAGCATTTTACCTAAGTCTCTGGACTCAGCCCCTTCCAGTTTCTGGAGTTTTTCTTCTAGGGCTGATTGTCCCATAAATATAGAGGCCAATTGTATAGCTTCTTCCGTGGTGGTTTTTGTTTGTGGTTTTGTTTGTGGGTTTTTTTTTTTGTTTGGTGTTGGTTTTGGTTGGTTTGGGGTTTTTTTGGGTCCAAATTAGTGTATTTTCTAGCAGTCACCTTCAGTCTTTCCATAAAGGCTGAAGGGGACTCATTTAATTCTTGTCTCACTTCATAAAGTTTAGACCGATTAATTGCTTTTGGCATTGCATATCTATCACCAAACAAAATCCACTTCTGAGATCTAGTCAGCATCCCTCTGGGTCCCGCTTGATTAGGGTCCCACTCAGGATTTGTGGATGGAAAATTCTGGTCTGCTGTCCCTTGTATAATCCCATTAGCATGAGCTCCTTCTACTTGTTTTCTGGCCGTATTTAATACCATTTTCTTTGCAGTATCTTCCAACAAAATATCCAATATTCAACCAATAATTCAACATCATCATCTTCAAATTCACGTTTAAGACACCGTTTACCATTATCACAAGCTGAGCAATCTTTTTCCAAATTTTATCAGGTTCCTGCCCCTTTAATGCCATTATCGCGGAACCAGGTGAAAACAGTTCACATTGCCTTTGCCATTCCGGATGATTTCGCAATGTGAAAACCAGATCTACGTATGCCATTTCGTTCCATTTACCTTCCCTTTTACAAAATAACATTAATTGCAAAATGGTGTTATATTGCAATGTCCCATTTTCCGGCCACTTTTCCCCATTTTCTAAAGTGTCTAGTGGCCACCAATGATGACAATATTCAATCAACTGTTTCCGAGTCAAAGGATCAACATTTCCCAGATCTTTCCAGTGCTCCAAAATGCATCCCAGTGGTGTTTTTCGTGGGCTTGGTTTCTTACTCGGAAAAGTGCCCATCTCCCAGGGACTTAGTGGTTGTGATTGTGCACTATCACAAGCACTCAGTCAGAGGGACCCCAACCCGTGTTAGAGCTCCCTCAGGGAATTCCCCTGCCACCGGAAATCCCAGGGATTTCTCCTGCCACCAGAAATCCCAACCTTGGAGGCTTCCCCTCCCCTCTGGGCCCTGCTCCACAGGCTTTCGCCTAGCAGAGACTTTTACCTGAGACGTCTCTCCAGCCCAACTCTGCGCAGCTTTCACCGCGCCTTACGAGCAGGCCTCCCGTGCTCTTCACGTGGGCCTGTCCCAATGTGGGCCTGTCCCGATACGGGCCTGTCCCGGAGCCACGGGGTCCTTACATAAGGTACCTTCACATACTTCAATTAAATGAGAATGCCTTTACCTCTCCCAGGGGTCTTGCTCAAAGCTCTTCGGTCCGGGGATCGGAGGTTCTCCCCGAGAATTCCCCGGTGCCGGCTGGAGGTCCTGCGATCCCACGGATCCGTCGAGGTTCAAAAGCAGTGTCCCACCTGGGTCGCCAAAACTGTCACCGAAATCCGGGAATAAACCTCGTAACACCAATGTAGTGTTAAAAGGCAGGCATTCTTTATTGCAGCGCTGGATGCACGGGGGATAGCTCCACCCAACGTGCATGCCAGGTGATCACCAACACACAGGTTATATAGCATCAAAACATACATATTCATCGTTTTTCTCAGAAAGGGCAGCCCTATGATAATCATTTCTTGGAATCCATTTCCATATTCTCCTCCCTGTCACGCATGCTCAGTGATTTGAGTCGGTGGTCCTCAAGGGGTCTCTGGTGGTCGTCCGTGGTCTTGCACCTGTGTCCGCTGGATGACCCTCTTCTTGCAGGCATGCGCAGTGTCCCTGCTGTGGATGCACCCGGCCATAACGACTTACTTCATAAGATTAATATCTCCAAACCTGTTGTTCAGTTTGGTAGGGACTGTACAAGGAACATAGCAGCATTGTAACTTGCCATGGTCAGTGAGCTTCATTACCTATTACCTTGGTTACAAACTAATTATCTCAACCTGATCCTATAGTTTCTGTTTCACGGCCCCTATCCCACGGTTACAGTCCTGTTGGCAAGAGTCAGCTGGAAGCAAGGGACATGGTCTCAGCAGCCCCACAAGAACTGGATGCTGTTGTCCTTCTCTCGCACCAAGCAGCATCCCTCTCTCCTGCCCACATCTCTGCGTGTCCCTCCTGACCTGCTGAGGATCAGCACCACCCTGCACCTTCATCTCCAAGGTGGGAACAAGGAGCAGATCTTCTCTGTCCACCTAACCTTTTTCTCTTTAGCCTGGGAAGGACCTGAAACCTCCAGGAAAGCTCCTCAAATACAGCTTTGACTTTCTGCCCAGGACCTGTGGACAAGGGGAAAAAAAAAAATAAAAAATAAGGCAACATTAATAAAGCAGGAGGTTTCTATTAAGTCTGAGGGACTGGACGCTCTGGCTTTCTTGGATGCTGAAATCCTCTAGTGCGAGCTAAATCTCATACACTTCATTTTCCCAATCTCTCCTTCAATATATTTTAAGAGAACATTGCTAGTAGCAGAGTAAATAATGCCCTAACTGCAAACGTGGGGTCTGCAGGGTGGTGTGGGGTCAGCCTATGGGCTGTGGCACTCTCCACTGTGCTCTGCTTGTGGTCTCAGCCCTCACTCCGTAATCAGGGGGTTGAGCTTGAAGAGGTTTTAATTAGCCGCGAATACAAATAACAAGCAGTTCCTTGGAGGCTGGGGAAGGAAGTGGGTGAGCTAACGTTATGGAGATGTGCACTGAGTCACAAAATAGGCAAATCAACGAGCTCTGTAACCAACACCACTATATTCCTCACCCCCTGGCTTTTTAACGAGTAAGATTGGGGTGTTAAATTCTGATTCGCATTATACGAGCAACCCATATTCTCTAAAGTTGAGTATTAACCTTTTTAATCCTTTTTGGCCTCTATTTTCAATGGGTATTATTTTTGTCTTACCGGATTTGTTCCAGGTCTAAGGATAATTCTTACGGGTTCCGCTCTTCTGGATCTACCCGGGACCTCATTAGCCCATACCAAAGGTGTCGCTGCATTCTTCACCTCCTCGGGAATTCCTTTGTTAGTCTTCGGTTGTTCCTGCCACATCAAAACTCTTGCCTCGATGGCTTGAGATTCAGGGATTAATAATTGAGCTTCCCCATCTTTAAAGGTGATCTGCATTTCGAATTTACTCCATAGGTGCCGTCCCAAGAGTGGTATAGGACATTCAGGCATATATAAAAATTGGGGAGTTACCCATTGTTTTCCGAGCTTAACATTTAAAGGATGGGAAAAGGCACGCTGTTCCGCTTTCCCTGTGGCACTCACAACGTTTACTGTATCATCGCTCAATTGTCTTTGATAAGTATTTAACAGAATAAGTCACCCCAGTATCTACAAGAAAATCTATTTTCCATTTCCCCAGCTCTACTGTAGCCAGGGGTTCTGCTGGGGAGGTTTCCCCTGGTCCCCTTCAGGACTTAGTTCAGGGGAACTGACGTGGAAAGGGAGCTGCTTCTTGATCGTATGGTGCCTCCTCCAGAACCTCTGCACTGACAGGAATAGGACCCCTAAAACGGTCCTTACTCTTTCCAATGTCCCAGTTCTTTCCAATAGGCACACTGATGATCTCCTAAGGTATCCCTGGTTTTTTGTGCTGGAGGGGCCTCGCCTCTCCCCCCATAGTATTGCCGTCCTCCCCTGAAGTTGCTGTTTGCTGACGCTCCCTGCAGTGCAGCTCTCAGGTTTCCCTCTCTTTCCCTGTCTCTCCGTGCCTGTCTCCGCTCTCCTTCGTTTTCTCCTTGCTCTTCTCTAACTTTCTGCTCTTGCTCCCTGTTATCAAAACCCAGCCATGCAACCTCCGACATCTCTCAGTAATTCCAAATCCTCCTCCTCATCACGCCCGCACTTCAAACCCCGTTGCCCCGTACTACAAGCAGAGCAACACCTTCACAGCCTCCCGCTGCCTTTTCCTGCTTTTCTAATGCTGATGCCAGGGGGTCTTGCAGGGTAAACCCACAGTCCTTCAGCCACTCAGGATGATTTCACAGGGTGAAATACACATCAACATAAGGTACCTCATGCCATTTCTTCTCCCTTCTACAAAACAACATCAATTGTAACATTGTCCTTTTATTCCAAATTTTTATTCTTGGGCCATTTTTCCTGATCATCCAATTTATCCATCGGTCACCAGTGATGATAATATTTTATCAGAGTTCTCTTATCTGTTACACCTCCCGGTGAACCTTCTGTTTCTTGCCAGTGTCTCAGTATGCATCCTAATGGACTCTTCTTCAAGATTCATCCGCTCTGATCGCTTCTCATTTTACTCGTTTAAATGTCTATCTTGCCAACCACGAACAATCTTTACTATTTCGGTAGCACGCTCCTTCTTTTCCCAAGGGGTCCACACTTTACACTTACTTAGCACACTCTACGGCTGTCCCAGATTGCATTCACAATCTCTGTTTATACCATAAACATTCAAAAATAATTATTGGTTTACACTATTTTTCAGGTTGTAAAAGGCAATATTCTGGTTCCCACATTTACCAACAATTCTACTTCAGGGGCTGCACCATTCAGATTTTTAGTTAGTCTTTTAACACGGCAATAAAGGACATCCAAACTTACACGGCAATGCTACTATTAATCTAAGCTAATTACCCACAATATTGGGCCCCCTTTATCAGGTTTCCTCAAACTTTGTGTCTTTTTTCTAGTTCCTACCCAAGGACTGTTCCCCTATTTATGGCTTCTCTTATCCCGTTTCTACATTCCAACTCTTTTACTAATTGTTTTCTTTCGTACTGGAGCATGAGAGAGGCGAAGCCTGAGTTTGTGGGGCCTGACTCAAGTGTTGCCAAGTTATACGTTGTGTTTTAAAATTGGTCTAGGCTAATTAGTTTCCCTAATTCATTCCCTTTTGAAAATCAGAGGCTGTGTTTACATTGCCATGGAGTAAAAAAGTCACACGAGTGCCTTGGCACCAAGAAGCCACCTCAGCATAGTTGTGGGGTTCTCCTCTGCATAACTTCACCTGCTTCCTAGTAGACACGGTGCTGCCCAAGCTCGGGGGTTTCCAGTGCTCAACCCAGCTTGGCCTGAGCCACATCAGGAGTTTCTACCCTGTGCAGCAAGAATTTCAGAAACTTAGGACAAAGCGTTCTGTCCCTGCTGTTCTGCTCACACATACCTTGGTGTAAGAGAGATTGGTAATTGGCAAGGAAAGAATTCCTTGTTGATTTGAGAAATCTCCAGGTGACCCACAGAGAACCCAGTCATCTGGAGGGTACGTCCCTACTGAGCACGTGGCCCGTGGACTGAGCTGCGAGATAGGGAAGCTCCTGATGTCGGCTTCAAAGCAAGCCTCTTCCATCTGGTTTTGCTCCAGGTGGCTGCTTGGTTGCCATTTGTTTTCAAAAGACACTAGCACTGGGAATTCAGCTTGGGGGCTTGGAGAGGGAGAGAAGAAGCAAGCATGTCTTTCCCAAGGGCAACTGCTTGGTGCTGGGAAGGACGCCCCTCTGTAGCAGCGTCAGCGTAGCTTACGGGTGATGCAAAGCTGAGAGGATCTCCCAAGTCAGTGCTGCAGGAACGTGGCAGTTTGAGGACCGTGTTACAGCTCTTCTTTTGCATATCACTGTTGCTCAGGCAGGGTGAGAGCTTTGATTTCCATTCCTGTTACCTCCAGGAGGAGACGGCCATGGGAACCACCGCTGCTTATGCAGTTCCGTGCAAAATAAGTCTGTGGCATGAGAAGAAAGATTTGGAAGACTTTTTTACTGCCTTCCAAATGATTTTGCACACTCAAGTAAAAGAAAATCATCTCAGTTACTGAGACTGAATTAACTTTTTATTTTCCCTCTCCTTCAGGCCCATCTGAGGAAAATGGAGGAACAAATTGTATAGGGGACATTTGGGAGTTGAGGGGGTGTAGGTGTGAGATTTCAAGTAGTTTGTGCGTGGCAATAAGTGAGAGAGCCTGTATTGTTCCATTGCATTTAGGGCTAACTGCCTGCTGCTGATCCTCCCTCAGCTCTCCCAGACGCACATCAGTCTGTACAGCCTTAGCACATATGTTGGAGAAAGAACAGAAACTGCAGAAAATTAGCTGACTGAACTTTTTTTAACACCTTCATTGTATCATATTGCACTGCAGCCTTAAAATCAGGGTTAGCGAGAACATTTCGTTCTCCAGCCGCAAGCTTTAAGCAAATACTGATAAGTGATATAAATGAGCAATATCAGGGCAGCAAGTAAGGTCTTTTAAATCTTTTAAATTGTTGTGGGGTTTTTTTCTTTGAATCACTTTAAGACTTGAGTTACAGTAAGGCAGTTTCTCATCTGCTCTGCCAGTCAGCACAGTAAGCTTATCTGAACATCCCACTATTAGCCCAACTGAGCTACATGAATGTCACATTTGCAGTCAGTGCTGCCATTTCATTGGACTGTTTTACTGTTTTACAGCATAGCTCTGCTCTGAAAATGTTAGAGACTATAGCTAAACACTGAGAGAAGCTAATGGATGCTGTGTGCTTTTTTCCAACTTAAAGAGCATGGACAAGTTCAGAAATTTTTGATAGAGATGATATGAAGATGAATTAAGAACATAAATGAATTCAGGTGGAATTTCTCTGTATCTGCTAAAATGCTGCCTTTCTTCTTCCCCTTGAGGTAGAGTCCATTTAGTGGAAGACTGTTCTCTAAGTACTGGAGACCTTGAGCGTGAACGGTATCTTCTGGATGGGGCTGCCCTTGCCCTTGAACGGTGATAACCATCTGACCTTGACCTGCAACGATTGTTACGACTCTTCCCTTTGCCTCTTCTTGGATACGGTGGCGATCGCAAGTGGGAACGAGAGTGGGAACGACTAAATGAGTGAGAGCAGGAGGCAGTGTGGGAGAAGCACTGCAAGGAGACTTGGACCTTAAAGAAACCCAAACAAACCGACGAAAACAATAGAGGAAGTTAATTCAAACCAGTCACTGGGCTGGGAAAGAAGGCCTAAATCTTGGGGGACGTCAAGTCTGGTGGCCTCCTGGAGAAGAAACAATTACCGTGAGAGATTTGGTGCTTCTAGAGAGCAGTGCCTGCCTGGAGTCTGGTCGTCAAAAACCTTTGCAGAAAGGTATGTTGTGAAGGAGCACCAAAAGAGCTTGCTAGTGACTCACACCAAAGGAACTCACTCGGGGGGAAGACTGCTGCCCCTGCCCGGTTTTGGTTGGGAGGTGTCTGCAGGAATTGTGGGCTGGCTGGTGTCAGGTGTTTCAAAGGTGCTATGCGGCCACAGCACCACTTTGCATGGCAGAAGGTGACATGGTAACTTTTGGTAGACTGATGATAGGGGTGAGACAGACCAGCTGTTGGATGCATATTTGGCCTTTCCCAGGTCTAGAGCAGCAGCAGCAGCAGCAGCAGCAAGCTGTAAGGCATGACAGCTTGGGAACGACTGCTCTGAGTTCTGCGTCAGGTTTTGCCACCAGGAGCATCTCATGACACTTGTCTCACCCCTGCCTCAGCATCCAGGGCCACCTTGGCCCCAAGTGTCACTGAATGGACAGGCAGCCTTGTGCCGGGTACCGCTGCAAGGCTGGGAAGTGGCAGTAACTCCTGCCCCTAGTCCTGCCCCAAATTCTGCCTCATGGCTATTCCCTGTCTCTCGCAGGTCCTTTGCAATCTACAGCACATGGGCAAGCAGCCTGAAGCACAACGCCCGACGCACAAAGCCTGGCTGTCTTCCTGCCGCCACTGGAGTCCCTTCCTGCGAGTGAGCTGCTCGCCCTCTTCTTTCTCTGCTCTGGATCTGCCACCACGAACTGAAGGGCCACTGGAGCTGGGGGGTCTACAGCCCTGATTTACCATTCCAGAGGTAAGGAGAGAAAGTGACCGTCCGAGGGTTTCATGGGGATGGGAGAGCAGAGCTAAAGGTAAAAACAGATTTCCTCTGATTTCCAATATAACCTACAAGTAATCCACAGAACATCAGATCATCCTTTCACCTCTGGCTAATAAGAAAGCCTTGTCACCTTCTGATCATCTGCTGCCATTTTTTCCCCCTTTTCTCCTGGCAAAACTTGTCAAATTCACTTTCCTCTAACCTGTTCATGGTTTTGGTCAATCTGCTTGCTCTGAGGAATCTATTTCATGGACAAACTCTAACCAGTTCTGCTCAGCATGAACTTCCAGAGTGCAGCCTGGAAACTGGTGACAACCCACTGACTTCAGTGCTAGAGAACTATTTTCTTGGACTTCACGCTTTTCCTATGCAACAGTGTGGTGGGTTGACCCTGGCTGGGGGCCAGGTGCCCACCAGAGCCGCTCTATCACTCCCCTGGTTTACCAAACAGGGGAGAGAGAAAAAGTATAACAAAAAGCTTCTGGGTCGAGATAAGGACAGGGAGAGATCACTCACTAGTTTTCGTCACGAGCAAAACAGACTGAACTTAGAGAGGAAATTCATCTAACTTATTACTAAGCGAAACAGAGTAGAGGAATGAGAAATAAAATCAAACCTTAAAACACCTGCCCCCACCCCTCCCATCTTCCCAGGCTCAACTTCACTCTTGGCTTCAACCTCCGCCCCCCCTCAGCGGCACAGGGGGACGGGGAATGGGGGTTAGGGTCAGTTGATCACACGTTGTTTCTGCTGCTTCTTCCTCCTCAGGGGGAGGACTCCTCTCATCGTTCCCCTGCTCCAGCATGGAGGAGTCCCTCTCACGGGAGACAGTCCTTCACCAACTTCTCCAACGTGAGTCTCTCCCACGGGGTGCAGACCTTCAGGAGCAGACTGCTCCAGCGTGGGTCCCCCACGGGGTCACAAGTCCTGCCAGCAAACCTGCTCTGGCGTGGGCTCCTCTCTCCACGGGTCCACAGCTCCTGCCAGGAGCTTGCTCCAGTGTGGGCTTCCCACAGGGCTACAGCCTCCTTCAGGTGCCTCCCCCTGCTCTGGTGTGGGGTCCTCCACGGGTTGCAGGTGGAATCTCTACACCCCCTCATCCTTCCTCCATGGTCTGCAGGGGGACAGCCTGCTTCACCATGGTGTCTGCAGAGTTTCTACATCTTCTCACTCCTCTTTCCGGCTGCAAAAGCTCCCTCTCTAACTGTTTTTTTCCTTTTTAAATATGTTATCACGGAGGTGCTGATGGGCTTGGCCTTGGACAGTGGTGGGTCCATCTTGGAGCCGGTTGGCATTGGCTCTGTCAGACACAGGGGAAGCTTCTAGCAGCTTCTCACAGAAGCCACCCCTGTAGACCGCCCCCCCGCCCCCCCCCCCCCCAGCTACCAAAACCTTCCCATGCAAATCCAACACAAGGGTGCTGGAAGAACTGTGCCCGGCACACTTTGCCCACCTTCCTCTTCACTCTCCCCCTGGATCTTTATGCAGAAGGAGCTTTTGGAAACCAAAATTATCCTGCTCTTCCCACAGAAAAAAACCACAAGTGCAGAAAAGGGGGAGGGGGAGAGAAAAAGAGATACTGGGAAAAGAAAGTGCTACAGAAAAGTCAGGAGACCAGAAGGAAAAAACCAGGAACCAGTACAATAACAGGGAAAAAACCCCAAAGCAACAAAAAACCCAACAGACTAAGAGAAAGCAAGAGGAAGAGAAGCCATTGCAAAGGATTATTGTTCTCGCCTGTTTTTTTCTTTCTCCATTACCTGAACCTGTCCCCAGGTGACTACAGGATTTCATTAAGTCACTGTGTGACCCCTAGAAGAGTTTTATGGCCCAGGACAGACCCCAGTGGCCATGATGACCCAAAGTCACTGGCCCACTAGCCAACAGATCTGCTGAAGCCCTGCCAGCACAGGGGACCCTGTGTCCACTGCGCTGAGCCCTCCAGGCTGCAGAGCAAGAGCCATCAGAGCTTCAGATGTTGCAGGGTCCTGGATGGGGTTTCCATTCCTCCCCTGGAAGGTGCTGCCCCTTCAGAGCAGAACAGGGTACAGGAGCATCCCTTAAAGCCGAGTTAAACGGCTGTCAGGAGCCCCTGGCTGATTTTGCAATGCAGGGGGCACTCGCGCGTCCCCTTCCATGGGCCGAGTGGAGCCCGGACACAGTTACCAAAGTACCAAAGAAGAGAGAGGGAAAGCATTTTCACTGTTACTTATTTATTTATTTATTTTTTACTTGTCCAACCTTGAAAAGAACGAACGAGACAGCTAGAAGGGGCCTTAATGCTGAAGGCCAGCACTCCTTCCTGGCAGGCCTGTGGTGGTCTGCCTCTCCAGAGGAGCGGCTGTCTCTTACGTCTTTGCTTGACACACTGCTGTTCTTCGTGTGCCGCCGTGGAGCGTCTGGCTTCCTCTGCAGCCTCCCGTCGGGCAGCCTTCTCGTCTCCAGGCCGAAGAGACCCCGTCTCCAGGCCCCAGGGACCTCGGTGGCCCGCTGAGGGACTTCTCCTGGCGCAGCGGCTGAAGCTGTGACGCCATGTTGTCTTGTCCCCTTTTCTCGGGGCTCAGTGCAGAAGAGATGACACCCCTTCAGAAGGGGTGAGGGGTAGGGCAGAGGACGGGGGACGGGAAGGAAGCCTGCAGGCCGGCCAGGCGCGGAGGGTCAGCCTCCCGGCTAGCGCCGAGCGCGGAGGCAGGGCCGGCGGTAGGGCACTGGCCGGATGACCCTACGGCACCGCGTTGATGGTGGTGTGGAGGGGAGCCCTGGCACGATGTTGTGGTGCCAGGGGAGCCATCCTGGAGGTGGATCCACCTCCATCGGCTCCTCCTCGTCTTCAGGTGGATCCACCTCCATTGGCTCTGCACCATCAGCTACGTGGAAGAGGACCGCGTAGCTGATGGTGCCTCCCCTCTGACGCAGCCTCTTCCTCCGCGCCTCCTGCAGCTCCTCCTGTGGGCGCCCACACAGAGGTGAGCGCCCGCTCGCTTCGCGTCTTTGTGCCTTCATTCTTCCAACTAGTGGAGAGTCTGAGGACTCGAAAGCTCAGCGAATGTGGGACAAGTGCTGGGGGGCCAGTATTTATAGGGTCCGGAACAGAATGTGGTGAGGTAGCTTGTGACATCAGGAGGCCACTGTGATGGCTATGCAAATCTGCTGCCATTTTTCACTTTCCTCTAAACTGTTTGTGGTTTTGGTCAATCTGCTTGCTCTGAGGAATCTATTTCATGGACAAACTCTAACCAGTTCTGCTCAGCAGGAAACTCGGGAGTCAAGAGTGCAGCCTGGAAACTAGTGACAACCCACTGACTTCAGTGCTAGAAAACTATTTTCTTGGACTTCATGCTTTTCATATGCAGCAGTAAAGGAAGAAAGTAGAAATTGCTGAGCTGGCCGTAGCATTGTTGTCGCTCAAGCATGTACTGCACATGGTAATGCACCTTTCTTGGATTTTGGTTGTTCAGATGAGGTGCCTCCAGCCTTTCTCTTTCTCCTTGGCACAGCTGAATTTCTCCTGTCAAAAGGAACAGGACTGTATTGAGGGAGGAGGTTGAATTTCTTCTCAAATGCTTCTTCCAACTGTGCTAAGCTAAAGGGCAGGCAAAGCCAATCCAATTAAATGTAACTCCATTTCTGTAGAAAAAAAAATAATATCTTGTTTAGGAGAGTGTGTGCCTATATACATTCCTATCTCCTTAATGTAGAGAGAGAGGGAAAGAGAGAAGCGCGCACACACGGTAAACATCATACTGTGAACCCAAGTTTGGGAGGAGAATGTACACTCCAGCTTCTGCATTTGTAACTCAGTACAAATTGATTAGTTGTGTATATTAAAATTAGAAAAAATACAGACATGGGTTTCACGCCGGGGACATTTAGCTCTGTTTGCTGCACAGATTGGTACAGGAGCTGTGTCTGCTGTGTGAGGGGAAGGAAAACAAGACCATAAAGAAACCAACCAATAACATGGTTTGTAAAACCTCACGTGAAAGTCCTAACATTGGAATGGAAACAATAACAATTCAAAGCAGAGGAATCCGAGTGTCCCAGAACAGTAGCTTGTTTCCCACTTCTCTTACCCAGCAGAGAGATGCATCAGCCCCAGTGCGTGAGGATTTACAAGCGGTGACTCAGACTGCAGCGTGGGGCTCTGCAGGGCTACAGCCCCCTCTCCCTCCGGTGCTGCTTTGCCAGCACCCGTTTCTCCTGACTTTTGTGGTACCCACCCCACGGATAGATTTTCACTGGGCTTTTTGTCCTGCCGGCTCCATCTGTTTCTCAGCCCCAGCTCTGTCTGCTTGGGAAGGGCGACGTGAGGCTGTGCCCCCTTTCCCACTGCTGGCACTCTTCCTCCAGGTGCCACCGCTCTGCCAGGACCGGTCATCTCCGGTGACACATGCCACCCTGTTTGTGCTGTAGCCAGGACTGCCTCTGGTCTGCTCCCGTTTACAGCAGTATCGCTTCGGAGTAAGACCGTCCATGCCAGTGCTGTGCTTTGGGGGAGCTGCATTCAAGCCCTGACAAGGAAGAAGAAAAATCAGAGGTGGCATTCCAAATTTTTCAGTTTCAATGGGAAAAGACTCCCAAGGCAGGTTCCCTCCAATCCGTGGGCCAGTCTCGATGCACCAGGTGTTTTGGAGAGGATAGCACTGTTCTGGTGTCAGATTATGTTCTTCCGTCCTCACACCCACCAAGGCTTTGTTTTAAGATATTTAGGAACTGGATCACATTTCTGTGAACCCTGCAACCACCTGCAGGCTTTGAAACCTGCCAGTTGCATGGTCTTGGGGTGCAAGTCGGAGGGGTTTTTCGGTTTGCGCGCTCCCATGCCCGCTCCAGCAGTGGCACAGCTGATGGTGTGCCCCAGCTGAGGATGCCTCTGCAGATACGCCTCATTTTGCAGAGCCAAGAATAGGAACCCTGACAAGCATCAGCATTTCCAAACCTGAATCTAGATAAAGTTAGTGCCAGGTGAGAGGTGGGTGACAGGGTCTCAGCTTGGGCTGAGCCCATGCAGAGGAGCTGCTGCAAGGCAAGAGTCCCTTTTCCTCGATGACAAGTGGCTTGAAGGGTTTGCGTTCTCCGCTCCACAATAACTTGTAGTAAGCAGGGTGCAATCTGCTAAACCTTATTGCGATTGGTTGTTTTTCCTGGTGGAAAAAGGCTTTACAATGGGTAGAGATCATTATGAAAGGAGGACCACAGCCTTTCACACGTGCTGGTCCTCCAGGTACATGCAAAGAGAGGTCTGTGTGGATACCAGAGCTCCTGCGAAGGAGCTCAAACACCCAACCAGCATGTTTCCAGCCAGCTGAGACCTCTGGCCACCGGTGGCCTGGGGGAGCGAGGGAGGGAGGGAGGGAGGGAGGGAGGGAGGGAGAAGTGAGTTTTCTTACCAGCTGGGGAAAAAAGGCAGTGAAGCCTATGGATGGAGACGGACTGCAGGGTCAGATGCCAAAGCAGCCTTCCTAGGGCTGCTGGTCAGACCCCTGACAAGCCCCGGTACCCTGGGAGGCAGCAGCCAGCCCTGCAGCCTGCTAGCGAAACACTTCAGCTCCAACACGGCTCCTCCTTCTGTGCTTTTCAACAGCCCTGCAGCCCCCCAGCCCCAGCCCGCTGCGCTGGTGGGCCGGGGAGCTGGAGGCATTTTCCCAGCGCTCTGATCTAACAGCACCAGTGGGACTGTTTCCAGCACGCTGCCACTGGAGGGCTTATCGGCCTCCCTCCCTATCTCCCACCACCCCGGCCTGATAAACGAGGGGCTGGTGGCAGCCGGGGGAAGCGCCCAGAGCAGGGGCTGGAGCTGGGGACTGGCCAAACACAAAGGTGGCAGGGCTGGGGTGCTTCTCCCGTGAGCCCCTCCCTGTCAATGAGGATGTTGATACCTGTGACTATGGAAATCTTAAGATCAATTCAAGCAATTAGAGCCATTGCTCAATCCATGTAACCAAACAAAAGGGAAACCATTGTCACTTAGGAAACAATTAGTTGTAAGCTAAGGAGCTCTGGAACAATCTCATTGTAAAGAGCTGGGCCTTGGAAGAACAGATGTGCAAAAAAAGATAAGAGAGTTACAAGGTGATCCCAAAACCGGCCTTGAGGGATAAGGTATATGTGATACCAGGAGTGAGTCTGAAGACCTCTGAGGACAGCCACCCCGAGGTGTCAACAAACATGGGGGAAAGACCTTAGCATATGCTAACGAGTTCCCAAGGAAGATCCCTGCCTGTGATAAGCACTACTGGGAAAGATACTGAATATGTCTATGAACATAGTAGAAATACTTGCTAGTTTTGTCTTTTGGGTGTGCACCTTAGGTGGAGTTATCCCCCGTGCACCCAGCGCTGCAATAAAGAATGCCTGCTTTCTAAAACTTCCAAATAAGTCTTAGAGAGTGAACTATTTTGCCGCTTTCAGTGTGGTGGAGGGGAAGCAGCAGAGCAGGCCCTTCCCCACAGGGTAACAGAGAGCAAAGGGTCATACTGGGGAGCAACCAGCTTCCAGGCCCGGGGCAAAGGGAATGCCCAATGGAGAGGTGATGGGAGCATTGTGGGAGCAAGGAAACACATCCCCACAAAACTCAGAGGCACACCAGAGTGGCTCTAATATTTCTTGCCAGGTGGAAAGTAACTGCTGACACCTGCCTATCTTGGGCAGGAACAGGTTTTCCCTAAATTAGCCTAATTAGCAGGGCATAAAAAGCAGCTCACCTGGGGCTGTGTCTCTCTCTGCTTTGTGTTGGAGGGGTGGCTCTGAGCTGCAATAGCCTGGGAGCATCTGGGATGTCCTGGATGCTGAAGGTGTGTCTCCCTTACCCACTGAGCAGAAAAGTTCAAAAAGACTTGGGGTTTTTTTTTTTAATCTTCAGGAAAGATGCCCTGGTGTGTCCCTATGGACACCTGAGCAGTCCCTGTGCATCCCTGGGGGTCCCTCAGCTGCTCCCTGGCTGGCCTTCAGCTGCTGTGGGTGTGGGACATACAGCTATTGCTCTCTAGTGGCTCCTGGCCTGGGGAAGGCTGGCTCCCCCCACCCCTGGCACCGGGGATGCTCGGGTCCTGCTTCCGGTCTCCCCCACTCCGGGACACCCGGGCCCGGCATCGTGGGTGTGATCGCACCCGGCAGCAGCTTGCCCACGCCCGGAGGTGGCTCACCCACTCGGTGGCACCTTGTCCCTTCATCTCATGGGGGCTGGACCGTACCAGGAACAGCTGGCGGTGGTGTTTTGGGGTTTTTTTTTGCCCAGGGTTTGGTGTGACAGACCTGGCTTGCAGCCCCTGGGCACGGCTGATGGGCACTTACACCTCGCACTGGGTTGTTTCCCAGCCTGGGAGAAGGTTTTCCCCGAGCAAGGAACCTCATGTTGGAGATTTTGGAGAATAAATGAAGTAGGGAGTTTGTCTCCAAATACTCCATAGCTTTCTTGTAATGCATTTTAAACCATTCAAGCTGGGAAGTGCGAGGCTTTGGTAAAATGCACGTACAGGAAACCCAAGAGGGAGGTAGTGAGACTGTGTGGGAGCCAGGGCCCAGCTCTGCAGCATGGCTGTGAGGCAAGAAATTGAGGCAACTAAGAGGCAAGCTGAGGGAATGGAAGGACATTTGTAAGGGGAATGGACTTTGCATAACTCCTGGGATTGAGGGAGGGTCCTCCCTGTGTGCAGGGCCTTGTGAAATGCTGGGGAATCCCCATCTGTTTTGGAGGGTTGTGGTGGGTTGACCCTGGCTGGGGGCCAGGTGCCCACCAGAGCTGCTCTATCATGTCCCTTGTTCACCAGACAGGGGAGAGAGAAAAAGTCTAACAAAAAGCTTCTGGGTCGAGATAAGGACAGGGAGAGATCACTCGCTAGTTATCGTCACGAGCAAAACAGACTGAACTTAGAGAGGAAATTCACCTCATTTGTTACTAAGCGAAACAGAGTAGAGGAATGAGAAATAAAATCAAATCTGAAAACACCTGCCCCCACCCCTCCCATCTTCCCAGGCTCAACTTCACTCCTGGCTTCAACCTCTGCCCCCCCTCAGCAGCACAGGGGGACGGGGAATGGGGGTTAGGGTCAGTTCATCACACGTTGTTTCTGCCGCTTCTTCCTCCTCAGGGGGAGGACTCCTCTCGTCGTTCCCCTGCTCCAGCATGGAGGAGTCCCTCTCATGGGAGACAGTCCTTCACCAACTTCTCCAACGTGAGTCTCTCCCACGGGGTGCAGACCTTCAGGAGCAGACTGCTCCAGCGTGGGTCCCCCACGGGGTCACAAGTCCTGCCAGCAAACCTGCTCTGGCGTGGGCTCCTCTCTCCACGGGTCCACAGCTCCTGCCAGGAGCTTGCTCCAGTGTGGGCTTCCCACGGGGCCACAGCCTCCTTCAGGTGCCTCCCCCTGCTCTGGTGTGGGGTCCTCCATGGGCTGCAGGTGGAATCTCTACACCCCCTCATCCTTCTCACAGAAGCCACCCCTGTAGCCCCCCACGCCCCCCCAGGCTACCAAAACCTTGCCATGCAAACCCAACACAGGTTGCTAACCAATTTGTGGCTGCTGATTATGTCCATTGTATAGCCCCAACCTGAAGTGAACGATGGAGTAAAGCTTGTAGTTGGCAGTGGGTGCAAGTAATATTTTATTTTCTGTCAAAATCATGTCCTTTGATTGAACTTTGTTCATTATAATCTAATTCTAATAGCAAAACACACCTCCATTCTAAAAGCTACCCACCTTTGAGGTATGAGCACCCCTCACTGGGCATGCTCCTTGAATTTCTCTAAGCATATAGGTTTAAATCGAAGCGAGAAAACTTTCTACCCATCACAATAAGGTAACCATGTGATGCAAATGTAATTTTGTAATGGTTTTGTAACCTAAGTGTATAAACGTATAAGGGATTAAAGGCTAGGTGTGCATGTTAGGAGGAGAGATCCCCCATGCACCCAGCGATGAATAAACCAATGTTGGCTTTCTAAACTGCATTTCTGTTTGGAAAGTTGTTATTGCCCTTTGAGCGGTAACAAGGGGGACCGGCATGAGTGAGGTGAGAGGTTCTGGGAGTGGAGAAATAAGCAGGGCTCCTAAGCTTCCTTTCATGGTTCTTGGCAGTTTGTCTCTCTTTTTTTTTTCCCTTTTTGAGGGCAAACACTGAGAAAAGCAACAGTCTGTGGAAACAGAGCATTTTGAAGAAAAGTATATGGTGGGAGTTAAAACTAAATCTTAACTAAAACATGCAGATACCTATTAGAGAGGTCTGTGTGGATACCAGAGCTCCTGCGAAGGAGCTCAAACACCCAACCAGCATGTTTCCAGCCAGCTGAGACCTCTGGCCACCGGTGGCCTGGGGGAGCGAGGGAGGGAGGGAGGGAGAAGTGAGTTTTCTTACCAGCTGGGGAAAAAAGGCAGTGAAGCCTATGGATGGAGACGGACTGCAGGGTCAGATGCCAAAGCAGCCTTCCTAGGGCTGCTGGTCAGACCCCTGACAAGCCCCGGTACCCTGGGAGGCAGCAGCCAGCCCTGCAGCCTGCTAGCGAAACACTTCAGCTCCAACACGGCTCCTCCTTCTGTGCTTTTCAACAGCCCTGCAGCCCCCCAGCCCCAGCCCGCTGCGCTGGTGGGCCGGGGAGCTGGAGGCATTTTCCCAGCGGTCTGATCTAACAGCACCAGTGGGACTGTTTCCAGCACGCTGCCACTGGAGGGCTTATCGGCCTCCCTCCCTATCTCCCACCACCCCGGCCTGATAAACGAGGGGCTGGTGGCAGCCGGGGGAAGCGCCCAGAGCAGGGGCTGGAGCTGGGGACTGGCCAAACACAAAGGTGGCAGGGCTGGGGTGCTTCTCCCGTGAGCCCCTCCCTGTCAATGAGGATGTTGATACCTGTGACTATGGAAATCTTAAGATCAATTCAAGCAATTAGAGCCATTGCTCAATCCATGTAACCAAACAAAAGGGAAACCATTGTCACTTAGGAAACAATTAGTTGTAAGATAAGGAGCTCTGGAACAATCTCATTTTAAAGAGCTGGGCCTTGGAAGAACAGATGTGCAAAAAAAGAGAGTTACAAGGTGATCCCAAAACCGGCCTTGAGGGATAAGGTATATGTGATACCAGGAGTGAGTCTGAAGACCCCCGAGGAGGTGTCAACAAACATGGGGGAAAGACCTTAGCATATGCTAACGAGTTCCCAAGGAAGATCCCTGCCTGTGATAAGCACTACTGGGAAAGATACTGAATATGTCTATGAACATAGTAGAAATACTTGCTAGTTTTGTCTTTTGGGTGTGCACCTTAGGTGGAGTTATCCCCCGTGCACCCAGCGCTGCAATAAAGAATGCCTGCTTTCTAAAACTTCCAAATAAGCCTTAGAGAGTGAACTATTTTGCCGCTTTCTGGTGACAGATTTTGGCACCGCAGATGGGACACTGCTCTGGAACATCGGCGGATCCGAGGGATCGCAGGACCTCCAGCTGGCACCGAGGGATTCTCGGGGAAAACCTGCGATCCCCGGACCAAAGAATTCTGAGCAAGGACCATCAACAAGGCAAAGGCATTCTTTCAGTATTATTTTCTGTTGCCTGTCCACGGGTCGTAGCGAAAGCTGCGCAGGGTTGGGCCGTATCCCTGGGGCAAAGGGAAAGTACCCTTTGATTGAAACTGAAGGGTGAGTCTCCTTCCCGAAAGGGAAGCTCAGACGTTTGTCTGTTGAACCTTGAATACGGCCGTGATCGTAATGGTGTGGTTTTGTGTTTGTTGCTGTAGTGTTTGTAAGTGTGTAGTATTGTTGTAAAAAGCTGGGGTGAAATTGGTTTAGTGCCCTGTTTTTAAAATGGGAACTGGAACTTCTAAAAGGGAATTGATCTGAAAGAATTCTCCTCTTGGGTGCATTTTATTAAATTGGAAGCAAATAGCAGGACCCCCAGGAGGAGTGGCAAAGAGAGAGGATCTAATCAACTATTGTAATCAGTGGTGGCCATTGTATGGACTGAATGAGGGAGAAAAGTGGCTGGTTAATGGGACTTTTAGGATACTCTGTTCCAGTTGTTGTTATTCTTAAGAGGGGAAGGAAAATGGGATGAAGTTCCCCATGTTGATTTATTCTCTGCTTTACGAGATCATCCTGAATGGAGCAGGGAATGTAAATGAATAGGGAGAGATCCTTTGGTTCTGACCTGGGCAAAAGATAATCAGAAACTCTGTAAGCGTTGTTGTTCGGCGTGTAGTATGAGTCAATGGTGCGTCCAATACGGAGGAGCGGACGAGGAGGATGTTTCTGATGAAGGGGACTCTTTTGCTGGAAATGAGAAATTCAGTGCTATTGCAGGGAGAACGAGGGGAGGATGGGGAGGTCGAGTTGTGCAAGCTCTCAAGCCGTGCACCCAGCGCTGCAATAAAGAATGCCTGCTTTCCAAACCTTCAGAATAAGTCTTAGAGAGTGAATTCTCTTGCCGCTTTCCGGTAACAGGACGGTGACAATCAGTTGGGCTGTATTAGGCAGGGCCGCTGTCAGGGGACCAGTGCCTGCCTTGAAGCGCCACTAATCGATGGTTAGCCGCCACTTCCCGTTTGGTTTGCAAACTGGCCACACTGGGGAGTTATGAGGGGACTGAGTTTGAATACTTCCCCCCTGTTCCTGCAGCTCTTTTATCACCGGAGCGATTCCCTCCCTCCCTCTCTCTCCCCGCGGTAAGGGACAGCCTTTCACACTCACGAGTTTAATCGGGGGAAGCGTAAGGGCAGTCTGTAAAAAGCCTTATCAGGGTTGACGGAACCCCAAACTTCCACTGCCTCCCTGCCGAGTCCGTCCAGGACTTCCCCTTCACTGAATCCGATCCCAGACTATTCGTGGGGAGCACTCCCAACACCATAGTGCTCTCCGTGGGGGTGGTGTCTGCCAGCAACCAGCACTTTACTCGGGCTATAGGTTGGGTTTGCAATATCCAAATACATCGGTAACCCATATCTGTTATTAATCGGGAACGATCCCACTGGGCCTGCGGTATTGGCATTTAAAGCAGAGATTTGGGCCCCTGTGTCTAGAAGAAAAGTGACCGGAGTCTTAAAAGAACCAATCAGAAAGGCACGGAGTGGTTCTGGAGAAACAGCTTTTAATGGACAAAACACAAGAGAAAAGGTCCCATCAAAGCTACTCTAAACCCCCTCCCTCCCTCCCTCCCCCCCCCCAAATACACCACCCCTCCTCCCCCATCCCCCACTCCCCCCACCTCCTCCTCATCCCTGCTCGGGCTCTACTTCCCCCCCTGCCACCCCCGTGCTGCCTGCCAGAGCCCTGCGCTTGCTGGCCGGCTTTGGCAAGGCGCTCTGCCCCCGCTTCTTGCCGCGCTTCTCGCAGACGGCAGCCTGGGACGGTGGCAGGGCCATCCCCGCAGCCCCCCATGGCTCCTGGGGCTGCATCCCGATGGTGTAGAACTCTCCAAGGATGAGCATGGCGTCGGTGGTCTCAGGGACGCTGTAGTCGGGGGTGAGCAGCTCCTTGGGCGGGGTGAGCAGCTCCTTGGGCAGGGAGAGCGAGGCAAAGTCACAGTGGGGGGTGGCTGTGCCGGTGCCACCAAGCTCCCCAGGCACAGGGCTGCTGCCCAAACCATCCTGACTGACCCCCCGCTGCATCCAGGGAGACACCAAAGAGCCTTCGGGCCTCTTTGAGAAGCTCCTCCTCAGAGACTGCAAAGTCTCCATCCGGGTCCCCAGGGGCTTGGTTGTGGGGGCCAGCAGAGGGGCTGGGGGGGGGTGTCACAGCCCAGGGGGGATGTTGGTTCACCTGGCTTCTAGGAGGTGAAGCGGGAGAGATGGCCCCAAGCATTGGGGAAATTCTCTGGGACTTGGATTTCCTGGGCACGCATCAGCCAGGCGAGAGCAGGGACGCTTGCCTGGGCTTGCTGAAGCCCTGTGCCAAAAGTGCCCTGGGGACAGGGCTGATGGGGATGCTGGGCGTGCGCAGGGGCCGGGGATGGCGAAGGCGGCGGGGTGGCAGAGCAGCCAGGGGTGCCGTACCTGGTGGTGGTAGTGGCTGGGGGCCCTGGGGTGCCACGTGCAGTGAGGGTGGCCAGGCTGCGGGGAAGGGCTGCTGCTGGCGGGGCAGTGGGCACAGGTTGGCTGCGCCTGGAAGAGAGACAGGAGCGATGGCCGATGGTCACCTCCGCTCTTGCCCCCAAGAGCGTCCCTGGGGTGCAGGGGTCAGGGTGGGTCTGTACCTTGGAGGTAGAAGGTTTGGGGAAGGGCAAAAGTCTGCAGGAGTCGGGGTGCCGGGGAGTCCCGGGGGCCGTGCGGTGGGAGCTGCAGTGGTGGCGGCGCCATGTTGCGTTCTGGCTGTTGGCTGCTAAGGACTCTCTGGCGTCTCCCAGGAAGGAATGTGGGGTCTCCGCGTGTTCCGCCCCGCCCCAACAGCGTACAGCCCAACAGCTACTCTGGACGAGTAGCCCTTGTCCTAATGGCAGATTTCGGCTTCCCAGACATCAGCTTGTTGTCCAAACAGCGGATTCGTTACACGGTGTACACTAAGCCACTTCTCACACACATAGGAGACATATTGCTTTTTATTCAGGCCTGGGTGCTGGGTGGATTTCCACAAATCAAGCACACCTGATGCCCGTTCCCTGTCATATTTATACACAAACCTTCCAAATTAGGACACTCCCAGTTACAACGATTGGTTCATATTTCTTCTGCTAGGATGCAAACTAGAAGGCATGCTCGGTTCTTTTCTCGGCCTTTATCTTTGGGTAGGTGGCATAATTTGGGTAGGGGGCTCATGGGTCGGTGGTTGCGGAGACCCTGGCCCAAATTACCTTTCCCCTAGTTTCTCAATACTTCTGGCACTCCCCAATGGTTCTTCAGGGTCTGTTGATCAGACTAACGATGTATCGGGGTTATGCTTCTACCTCTTGACAAGCACGTCTTCCTTGACACCTTGTCTGGGTAAATAGGAACTGACATAATGGTAGCACTGGACAATGGCCATCCTCAGGAGTCCCTAGCTGCTATTTACAAAACTCTCTGTGACATCCTGAACTGTGAAGAACTATCATCTGTAGCATTCTTAACTATGGAACTATGCAAAACTATTGGTAACATTTTAGCTGCAGATTCAGGATTAACTTTCAACCTCGATGAAGGATATCCTGGTCAGACTCAAAGCACGTGATGAAACTGTGAAAAAATCAAGGTGTGGAAGGATTATTTACTGTATTAAATTGTCTTACAAGCAGCGCGCTCTGTTGCCCTGTGGATAGTATCATGTCATCACCAGCATGACTGGTAATTTTCCGTTTCTTTCCTAGTACAAGGATGCATTTATGGAGGCAAATCCAGGGGTGCAGGTGGTGCCCCACAACGAAGCAACCTGTGGAACCCCAGACGTGCCCTGTTACAAAGAGGAAAAAGCAGGCTCTGCAAAAGAGTTACCAAGCCTGAGGAAAGGGGCCAAAAGTGAAGCAATGGCACAGCATAACTTTGGGATGGCAGGTGAGATTTCCATCCCTGTTCCTCAAAGGGAACAGCCTCGTTTTGTTTGAGGGTGCGGTGTTGGAATCAAAGCGCAAGGCCAGTTTTCTTTACTGCAGACTGCGCTGTAGTGCAAATAGCTTTCGTGTCCCACATGGAGTTGCCAGGTGTGGTGGGTGGACCCTGGCTGGGGGCCAGGTGCCCACCAGAGCCGCTCTATCATGTCCCTTGTTCACCAGACAGGGGAGAGAGAAAAAGTATAACAAAAAGCTTCTGGGTCGAGATAACAACAGGGAGAGATCACTCACTAGTTTTCGTCACGAGCAAAACAGACTGAACTTAGAGAGGAAATTCATCTAACTTATTACTAAGCGAAACAGAGTAGAGGAATGAGAAATAAAGTCAAATCTGAAAACACCTGCCCCCACCCCTCCCATCTTCCCGGGCTCAACTTCACTCCTGGCTTCAACCTCTGCCCCCCCTCAGCAGCACAGGGGGACGGGGAATGGGGGTTAGGGTCAGTTGATCACACGTTGTTTCTGCCGCTTCTTCCTCCTCAGGGGGAGGACTCCTCTCGTCGTTCCCCTGCTCCAGCATGGAGGAGTCCCTCTCATGGGAGACAGTCCTTCACCAACTTCTCCAACGTGAGTCTCTCCCACGGGGTGCGGACCTTCAGGAGCAGACTGCTCCAGCGTGGGTCCCCCACGGGGTCACAAGTCCTGCCAGCAAACCTGCTCTGGCGTGGGCTCCTCTCTCCACGGGTCCACAGCTCCTGCCAGGAGCTTGCTCCAGTGTGGGCTTCCCACGGGGCCACAGCCTCCTTCAGGTGCCTCCCCCTGCTCTGGTGTGGGGTCCTCCATGGGCTGCAGGTGGAATCTCTACACCCCCTCATCCTTCTCACAGAAGCCACCCCTGTAGCCCCCCACGCCCCCCCAGGCTACCAAAACCTTGCCATGCAAACCCAACACAGGTTGCTAACCAATTTGTGGCTGCTGATTATGTCCATTGTATAGCCCCAACCTGAAGTGAACGATGGAGTAAAGCTTGTAGTTGGCAGTGGGTGCAAGTAATATTTTATTTTCTGTCAAAATCATGTCCTTTGATTGAACTTTGTTCATTATAATCTAATTCTAATAGCAAAACACACCTCCATTCTAAAAGCTACCCACCTTTGAGGTATGAGCACCCCTCACTGGGCATGCTCCTTGAATTTCTCTAAGCATATAGGTTTAAATCGAAGCGAGAAAACTTTCTACCCATCACAATAAGGTAACCATGTGATGCAAATGTAATTTTGTAATGGTTTTGTAACCTAAGTGTATAAACGTATAAGGGATTAAAGGCTAGGTGTGCATGTTAGGAGGAGAGATCCCCCATGCACCCAGCGATGAATAAACCAATGTTGGCTTTCTAAACTGCATTTCTGTTTGGAAAGTTGTTATTGCCCTTTGAGCGGTAACAAGGGGGACCGGCATGAGTGAGGTGAGAGGTTCTGGGAGTGGAGAAATAAGCAGGGCTCCTAAGCTTCCTTTCATGGTTCTTGGCAGTTTGTCTCTCTTTTTTTTTTCCCTTTTTGAGGGCAAACACTGAGAAAAGCAACAGTCTGTGGAAACAGAGCATTTTGAAGAAAAGTATATGGTGGGAGTTAAAACTAAATCTTAACTAAAACATGCAGATACCTATTAGAGAGGTCTGTCTGGATACCAGAGCTCCTGCGAAGGAGCTCAAACACCCAACCAGCATGTTTCCAGCCAGCTGAGACCTCTGGCCACCGGTGGCCTGGGGGAGCGAGGGAGGGAGGGAGGGAGGGAGAAGTGAGTTTTCTTACCAGCTGGGGAAAAAAGGCAGTGAAGCCTATGGATGGAGACGGACTGCAGGGTCAGATGCCAAAGCAGCCTTCCTAGGGCTGCTGGTCAGACCCCTGACAAGCCCCGGTACCCTGGGAGGCAGCAGCCAGCCCTGCAGCCTGCTAGCGAAACACTTCAGCTCCAACACGGCTCCTCCTTCTGTGCTTTTCAACAGCCCTGCAGCCCCCCAGCCCCAGCCCGCTGCACTGGTGGGCCGGGGAGCTGGAGGCATTTTCCCAGCGCTCTGATCTAACAGCACCAGTGGGACTGTTTCCAGCACGCTGCCACTGGAGGGCTTATCGGCCTCCCTCCCTATCTCCCACCACCCCGGCCTGATAAAGGAGGGGCTGGTGGCAGCCGGGGGAAGCGCCCAGAGCAGGGGCTGGAGCTGGGGACTGGCCAAACACAAAGGTGGCAGGGCTGGGGTGCTTCTCCCGTGAGCCCCTCCCTGTCAATGAGGATGTTGATACCTGTGACTATGGAAATCTTAAGATCAATTCAAGCAATTAGAGCCATTGCTCAATCCATGTAACCAAACAAAAGGGAAACCATTGTCACTTAGGAAACAATTAGTTGTAAGATAAGGAGCTCTGGAACAATCTCATTTTAAAGAGCTGGGCCTTGGAAGAACAGATGTGCAAAAAAAGATAAGAGAGTTACAAGGTGATCCCAAAACCGGCCTTGAGGGATAAGGTATATGTGATACCAGGAGTGAGTCTGAAGACCCCCGAGGAGGTGTCAACAAACATGGGGGAAAGACCTTAGCATATGCTAACGAGTTCCCAAGGAAGATCCCTGCCTGTGATAAGCACTACTGGGAAAGATACTGAATATGTCTATGAACATAGTAGAAATACTTGCTAGTTTTGTCTTTTGGGTGTGCACCTTAGGTGGAGTTATCCCCCGTGCACCCAGCGCTGCAATAAAGAATGCCTGCTTTCTAAAACTTCCAAATAAGCCTTAGAGAGTGAACTATTTTGCCGCTTTCTGGTGACAGATTTTGGCACCGCAGATGGGACACTGCTCTGGAACATCGGCGGATCCGAGGGATCGCAGGACCTCCAGCTGGCACCGAGGGATTCTCGGGGAAAACCTGCGATCCCCGGACCAAAGAATTCTGAGCAAGGACCATCAACAAGGCAAAGGCATTCTTTCAGTATTATTTTCTGTTGCCTGTCCACGGGTCGTAGCGAAAGCTGCGCAGGGTTGGGCCGTATCCCTGGGGCAAAGGGAAAGTACCCTTTGATTGAAACTGAAGGGTGAGTCTCCTTCCCGAAAGGGAAGCTCAGACGTTTGTCTGTTGAACCTTGAATACGGCCGTGATCGTAATGGTGTGGTTTTGTGTTTGTTGCTGTAGTGTTTGTAAGTGTGTAGTATTGTTGTAAAAAGCTGGGGTGAAATTGGTTTAGTGCCCTGTTTTTAAAATGGGAACTGGAACTTCTAAAAGGGAATTGATCTGAAAGAATTCTCCTCTTGGGTGCATTTTATTAAATTGGAAGCAAATAGCAGGACCCCCAGGAGGAGTGGCAAAGAGAGAGGATCTAATCAACTATTGTAATCAGTGGTGGCCATTGTATGGACTGAATGAGGGAGAAAAGTGGCTGGTTAATGGGACTTTTAGGATACTCTGTTCCAGTTGTTGTTATTCTTAAGAGGGGAAGGAAAATGGGATGAAGTTCCCCATGTTGATTTATTCTCTGCTTTACGAGATCATCCTGAATGGAGCAGGGAATGTAAATGAATAGGGAGAGATCCTTTGGTTCTGACCTGGGCAAAAGATAATCAGAAACTCTGTAAGCGTTGTTGTTCGGCGTGTAGTATGAGTCAATGGTGCGTCCAATACGGAGGAGCGGACGAGGAGGATGTTTCTGATGAAGGGGACTCTTTTGCTGGAAATGAGAAATTCAGTGCTATTGCAGGGAGAACGAGGGGAGGATGGGGAGGTCGAGTTGTGCAAGCTCTCAAGCCGTGCACCCAGCGCTGCAATAAAGAATGCCTGCTTTCCAAACCTTCAGAATAAGTCTTAGAGAGTGAATTCTCTTGCCGCTTTCCGGTAACAGGACGGTGACAATCAGTTGGGCTGTATTAGGCAGGGCCGCTGTCAGGGGACCAGTGCCTGCCTTGAAGCGCCACTAATCGATGGTTAGCCGCCACTTCCCGTTTGGTTTGCAAACTGGCCACACTGGGGAGTTATGAGGGGACTGAGTTTGAATACTTCCCCCCTGTTCCTGCAGCTCTTTTATCACCGGAGCGATTCCCTCCCTCCCTCTCTCTCCCCGCGGTAAGGGACAGCCTTTCACACTCACGAGTTTAATCGGGGGAAGCGTAAGGGCAGTCTGTAAAAAGCCTTATCAGGGTTGACGGAACCCCAAACTTCCACTGCCTCCCTGCCGAGTCCGTCCAGGACTTCCCCTTCACTGAATCCGATCCCAGACTATTGGTGGGGAGCACTGCCAACACCATAGTGGTCTCGGTGGGGGTGGTGTCTGCCAGCAACCAGCACTTTACTCGGGCTGTAGGTTGGGGTTTGCCATATCCAAATACATCGGTAACCCATATCTGTTATGAATCAGGGACGATCCCACTCCGGCCTGCGGTATCGGCATTTAAAGCAGAGATTTGGGCCCCTGTGCCTAGCAGAAAAGTGACCGGAGTCTTCAAAGAGCCAAGGAGAAAGGCACAGAGCGGTTCTGGAGAAACAGCTTTTAATGGACAAAACACAAGAGAAAAGGTCCCATCAAAGCTACTCTAAACCCCCTCCCTCCCTCCCTCCCCCCCCCCCAAATACACCACCCCTCCTCCCCCATCCCCCACTCCCCCCACCTCCTCCTCATCCCTGCTCGGGCTCTACTTCCCCCCCTGCCACCCCCGTGCTGCCTGCCAGAGCCCTGCGCTTGCTGGCCGGCTTTGGCAAGGCACTCTGCCCCCGCTTCTTGCCGCGCTTCTCGCAGACGGCAGCCTGGGACGGTGGCAGGGCCATCCCCGCAGCCCCCCATGGCTCCTGGGGCTGCATCCCGATGGTGTAGAACTCTCCAAGGATGAGCATGGCGTCGGTGGTCTCAGGGACGCTGTAGTCGGGGGTGAGCAGCTCCTTGGGCGGGGAGAGCGAGGCAAAGTCACAGTGGGGGGTGGCTGTGCCGGTGCCACCAAGCTCCCCAGGCACAGGGCTGCTGCCCAAACCATCCTGACTGACCCCCCGCTGCATCCAGGGAGACACCAAAGAGCCTTCGGGCCTCTTTGAGAAGCTCCTCCTCAGAGACTGCAAAGTCTCCATCCGGGTCCCCAGGGGCTTGGTTGTGGGGGCCAGCAGAGGGGCTGGGGGGGGGTGTCACGGCCCAGGGGGGATGTTGGTTCACCTGGCTTCTAGGAGGTGAAGCGGGAGAGATGGCCCCAAGCATTGGGGAAATTCTCTGGGACTTGGATTTCCTGGGCACGCATCAGCCAGGCGAGAGCAGGGACGCTTGCCTGGGCTTGCTGAAGCCCTGTGCCAAAAGTGCCCTGGGGACAGGGCTGATGGGGATGCTGGGCGTGCGCAGGGGCCGGGGATGGCGAAGGCGGCGGGGTGGCAGAGCAGCCAGGGGTGCCGTACCTGGTGGTGGTAGTGGCTGGGGGCCCTGGGGTGCCACGTGCAGTGAGGGTGGCCAGGCTGCGGGGAAGGGCTGCTGCTGGCGGGGCAGTGGGCACAGGTTGGCTGCGCCTGGAAGAGAGACAGGAGCGATGGCCGATGGTCACCTCCGCTCTTGCCCCCAAGAGCGTCCCTGGGCTGCAGGGGTCAGGGTGGGTCTGTACCTTGGAGGTAGAAGGTTTGGGGAAGGGCAAAAGTCTGCAGGAGTCGGGGTGCCGGGGAGTCCCGGGGGCCGCGCGGTGGGAGCTGCAGTGGTGGCGGCGCCATGTTGCGTTCTGGCTGTTGGCTGCTAAGGACTCTCTGGCGTCTCCCAGGAAGGAATGTGGGGTCTCCGCGTGTTCCGCCCCGCCCCAACAGCGTACAGCCCAACAGCTACTCTGGACGAGTAGCCCTTGTCCTAATGGCAGATTTCGGCTTCCCAGACATCAGCTTGTTGTCCAAACAGCGGATTCGTTACACGGTGTACACTAAGCCACTTCTCACACACATAGGAGACATATTGCTTTTTATTCAGGCCTGGGTGCTGGGTGGATTTCCACAAATCAAGCACACCTGATGCCCGTTCCCTGTCATATTTATACACAAACCTTCCAAATTAGGACACTCCCAGTTACAACGATTGGTTCATATTTCTTCTGCTAGGATGCAAACTAGAAGGCATGCTCGGTTCTTTTCTCGGCCTTTATCTTTGGGTAGGTGGCATAATTTGGGTAGGGGGCTCATGGGTCGGTGGTTGCGGAGACCCTGGCCCAAATTACCTTTCCCCTAGTTTCTCAATACTTCTGGCACTCCCCAATGGTTCTTCAGGGTCTGTTGATCAGACTAACGATGTATCGGGGTTATGCTTCTACCTCTTGACAAGCACGTCTTCCTTGACACCTTGTCTGGGTAAATAGGAACTGACATAATGGTAGCACTGGACAATGGCCATCCTCAGGAGTCCCTAGCCGCTATTTACAAAACTCTCTGTGACATCCTGAACTGTGAAAAACTATCTGGAACATTCTTAACCGTGGAACTATGAAAAACAATTTGTAACTTTTTAGCTGCAGATTCAGGATTAACTTTCAACCTCGATGAAGGATATCCTGGTCAGACTCAAAGCACGTGATGAAACTGTGAAAAAATCAAGGTGTGGAAGGATTATTTACTGTATTAAATTGTCTTACAAGCAGCGCGCTCTGTTGCCCTGTGGATAGTATCATGTCATCACCAGCATGACTGGTAATTTTCCGTTTCTTTCCTAGTACAAGGATGCATTTATGGAGGCAAATCCAGGGGTGCAGGTGGTGCCCCACAACGAAGCAACCTGTGGAACCCCAGACGTGCCCTGTTACAAAGAGGAAAAAGCAGGCTCTGCAAAAGAGTTACCAAGCCTGAGGAAAGGGGCCAAAAGTGAAGCAATGGCACAGCATAACTTTGGGATGGCAGGTGAGATTTCCATCCCTGTTCCTCAAAGGGAACAGCCTCGTTTTGTTTGAGGGTGCGGTGTTGGAATCAAAGCGCAAGGCCAGTTTTCTTTACTGCAGACTGCGCTGTAGTGCAAATAGCTTTCGTGTCCCACATGGAGTTGCCAGGTGTGGTGGGTGGACCCTGGCTGGGGGCCAGGTGCCCACCAGAGCCGCTCTATCATGTCCCTTGTTCACCAGACAGGGGAGAGAGAAAAAGTATAACAAAAAGCTTCTGGGTCGAGATAACAACAGGGAGAGATCACTCACTAGTTTTCGTCACGAGCAAAACAGACTGAACTTAGAGAGGAAATTCATCTAACTTATTACTAAGCGAAACAGAGTAGAGGAATGAGAAATAAAGTCAAATCTGAAAACACCTGCCCCCACCCCTCCCATCTTCCCAGGCTCAACTTCACTCCTGGCTTCAACCTCTGCCCCCCCTCAGCAGCACAGGGGGACGGGGAATGGGGGTTAGGGTCAGTTGATCACACGTTGTTTCTGCCGCTTCTTCCTCCTCAGGGGGAGGACTCCTCTCGTCGTTCCCCTGCTCCAGCATGGAGGAGTCCCTCTCATGGGAGACAGTCCTTCACCAACTTCTCCAACGTGAGTCTCTCCCACGGGGTGCGGACCTTCAGGAGCAGACTGCTCCAGCGTGGGTCCCCCACGGGGTCACAAGTCCTGCCAGCAAACCTGCTCTGGCGTGGGCTCCTCTCTCCACGGGTCCACAGCTCCTGCCAGGAGCTTGCTCCAGTGTGGGCTTCCCACGGGGCCACAGCCTCCTTCAGGTGCCTCCCCCTGCTCTGGTGTGGGGTCCTCCATGGGCTGCAGGTGGAATCTCTACACCCCCTCATCCTTCTCACAGAAGCCACCCCTGTAGCCCCCCACGCCCCCCCAGGCTACCAAAACCTTGCCATGCAAACCCAACACAGGTTGCTAACCAATTTGTGGCTGCTGATTATGTCCATTGTATAGCCCCAACCTGAAGTGAACGATGGAGTAAAGCTTGTAGTTGGCAGTGGGTGCAAGTAATATTTTATTTTCTGTCAAAATCATGTCCTTTGATTGAACTTTGTTCATTATAATCTAATTCTAATAGCAAAACACACCTCCATTCTAAAAGCTACCCACCTTTGAGGTATGAGCACCCCTCACTGGGCATGCTCCTTGAATTTCTCTAAGCATATAGGTTTAAATCGAAGCGAGAAAACTTTCTACCCATCACAATAAGGTAACCATGTGATGCAAATGTAATTTTGTAATGGTTTTGTAACCTAAGTGTATAAACGTATAAGGGATTAAAGGCTAGGTGTGCATGTTAGGAGGAGAGATCCCCCATGCACCCAGCGATGAATAAACCAATGTTGGCTTTCTAAACTGCATTTCTGTTTGGAAAGTTGTTATTGCCCTTTGAGCGGTAACAAGGGGGACCGGCATGAGTGAGGTGAGAGGTTCTGGGAGTGGAGAAATAAGCAGGGCTCCTAAGCTTCCTTTCATGGTTCTTGACAGTTTGTCTCTCTTTTTTTTTTCCCTTTTTGAGGGCAAACACTGAGAAAAACAACAGTCTGTGGAAACAGAGCATTTTGAAGAAAAGTATATGGTGGGAGTTAAAACTAAATCTTAAAACTAAAACGTGCAGATACCTATTACTGGAAGAGATCCTCTTTCTGCAACTTGTGGAACTAGGTTTTCAGTTGGGAGGCGGGTGAGTCCACTTTCTGCAGGAAGGAGGGGTTTCCTCACCTGAGGGAGTGGGTGATTTTGCCTGGGTTTGGAGCAGCTTGGGCGCTCCCTCCCCCCCTTGCTCTGTGTGACTGGAAGGCTCCAGCTGGGCATAGCACTTGTAACCGGTTCCTGGTGGGACTCCCCCAGGGGTGGGGTGCTGCCAGTACAGGCCTCAGGGCATTAAAGGGCCCTCCTAGGGTGAGGGATTGTTGCCGGAGCATTCTTTCAGCCTCCTGCAAGGCTAGACTGACCACAAAGAGGCCTTTCTCCCAGACCCAGTATCGCTTTTCTGCAGCTTTGAAGCTGCCTGAGTGAAACCCTCCGTTGCACGCTGCCACACGTGTAGAGATGCCCCAGGAAGGGCAAAACCCCGTTCCACCTGGAGTGGATCTGTGGGGTGTGCTGGGCCCAAAGCTTGCTATGCCCCTGCTTCAAAACCCAGTAATTTTGGGGCTTCCTCATGAAGAGGGGTCCAATCCCAGGAAGCTCTTTTGCACGTTAGATCGTACAGGGGACGAGCTGTGGCAGAGAAATCCGGACTGTGCTTCCTCCAGCATACCAGCAAGCCTAGGGTATGTCGCAGCTCCTTTTTGTTTTCTGGGCTTTCTCTCTGTTGTAAGGTGGCCAAGGTTTTGTTGGAATACACACGGCTCCTCCTTTCCACCAGCTGCCTAAGAACTTCACCTCAGCGGAGGGGAGTTGTACCTTTTCTGCCGGAACCTGAAGTTCTCAACTTTCCAGGTGAGTAATTCTTTCCTTTTGGGTTTGTCCCACTGCAGGGCCATCGGACACACACCCCCGCCCCAAGATATCATCAATGTCTTGGTACGTTTTAACTCTCCCCTCGGGGATGATTTCTGATAGTGCTGGGGCCAGGGCGTGATGTGCCAAGGTAGGCGAATGCCCATATCCTTGTGGCAAAGGAGTAAAGGTCTATTGTGTACCTTCCCGTGTGAATGCAAATCTATCTCGGTCGCCTTCCTGTAGAGGAACCATGAAAAACATCTCTGTTACATCAGTGGGGGCTAAAATGTTGTGGGACTGTTCCTGTATGGTGACAATCAGTTGGGCTGTATTAGGCACGGCCGCTGTCAGGGGACCAGTGCCTGCGTTTAAGGGCCAATAATGGATGGTTAGCCACCACTTCCCGTTTGGTTTGCAAACTGGCCACACTGGAGAGTTATCAGGGGAGTGAGTTTGAATAATTACCCCCTGTTCCTGCAGCTCTTTGATCATGGGAGCGATTCCATCTGTAAAAGAAATGTACCAGACGTGAGTTGCCCTGGGTTTGCTTTCTTGCAGCGCTGGATGCACGGGGGAATCAGCTCCGCCCAACGTGCACGCAGGTGATTACCAACGCACAGGTTATATAGACTCAAAACATACATATTCACCATTTTTCTCAAAAAAAGGCAGCCCTATGAGAATCATTTCTTGGAATTCATTTACGTAGTCTCCTCCCCGTCACGCATGCTCAGTGATTTGAGTCGGTGGCCCTCAAGGGGTCTCTGGTGGTCGTCAGTGGTCGCGCAGCCGTGTTTGCTGGATGACCCTCTTCTTGCAGGCACGCGCAGTATCCTCGCCGTGGATGCACCTGTCCGTAACAGCTTACTTCATAAGATTAATATTCCCGGGCCTAGTGTCCGGTTGGGTAGGGACTGTACGTGGAACGTAGGAGCATTGTACATTGCCATGGTCAGTTAGCTTCATTACCTGTTACCTTGATTACAAACTAATTATTCCAAGCTAATCATTCTGTAGTTTCTGTCTCACGGCCTCTATGCCACCATTACATTTTCCCCTTTTTGGAAGTTTCCTTCCAGGCCTTGAGTAGCTTTCTGGTTAGCATAAGTTTTCTTAGAGCTAAGCTTCTATATTTTCTACAGTTCCCTCCTTTTGGTTTTTTTTTTTTTTTTTGCATCCCTGCAATTATTTATGTCTCCAAGCTCCTTGCAATTTTGCTATTATACTAGAAAGACAGGGTATACAACATGGAAAAATCACTGTTATACATACATCCCTTGATACCAATAAGCATGATTTTGCAATTGCATTAAAAAAAAAAAATAAATTTGCAGGCACAACGAATACTGAGTTCCCTGTTCATCTCCATCCAGAAGGCTCGTTTTCACTGGAATATAAGTTCCAGGTACTGCTAAAACTCTCCCAAATAAAACTTCTGCTGGAGATGCACCCACTGGTTGCCTCGGTGTGTTTCTAATGTCCCAAAGTAGTAAATTTAGCGCTTCTGGCCACTTCAAGCCAGTTTGTTTACAGGTTTGAACTAATTTGGCTTTGATGGTCCTAGTCATCCTTTCTACTTGCCCTGGTGATTGTGGGTGATAAGGTGTGTGCAATTGCATCTTGATGTTTCATGAATGCTAAATTTGCACTAAAATTGCGGCAGAGAAATGTGCTCCTCTGTCCGAGTCAATTATTTCAGGAACTCCGTACGTAGGTATTCTCTCTTTCAACAGAGCTTTAAGCACCGCTTTTGAGTGGTTCTTTCGAGATGGGAAAGCCTCCACCCAGCCGTGGAGATATTAGCCTGTGCAGGCTGCCCATGGACGTGCTGGTAGCCAGGGATGGACGCCGGCAACAGCAGGGGGGCTGGGGCCACCGCTGTGCCCTCTGCGCTAGTGCCACCGGATTCCCCAGGCATGGAGCTACTGCCTTGGGTGCCGTTTTTCCTGGACCCCCTGTGCTCCCTCCCCCTCCCACACAGGCACGGAGCCGTTCTGGAGAAACAGCTTTTAATGGACAAAACACAAGAGAAAAGGTCCCATCAAAGCTACTCTACCCCCCCTCCCCCCCCCCCCAAATACACCACCCCTCCTCCCCCATCCCCCACTCCCCCCACCTCCTCCTCATCCCTGCTCGGGCTCTACTTCCCCCCCTGCCACCCCCGTGCTGCCTGCCAGAGCCCTGCGCTTGCTGGCCGGCTTTGGCAAGGCGCTCTGCCCCCGCTTCTTGCCCCGCTTCTCGCAGACGGCAGCCTGGGACGGTGGCAGGGCCATCCCCGCAGCCCCCCACGACTCCTGGGGCTGCATCCCGATGGTGTAGAACTCTTCCATGCTCAGGATGGCGTCGGTGATCTCGGGGACGCTGTAGTCGGGGGTGAGCAGCTCCTCGGGCAGGGAGAGCGAGGCAAAGTGGCAGTGGGGGGTGGCTGTGCCGGTGCCACCAAGCTCCCCAGGCCCAGGGCTGCTGCTGAAAGCATCCTGGCTGACCCCCACCGTGTCCAGGGAGCAACCAAAGAGCCTTAGGGCCTCTTCGAGTGGCACCTCCTTGGACACGGTGAGGTCATCTGCCAGGTCCCCAAGGGCTTGGTTGTTGGGTGCAGCAGAAGGGCAGGAGGGGTCGTAGCTGCCCAGGGGGATGTTGCTGCCCAGCTGTGCCTCCGCAGTGGTGGCCGTGCCGTCGATAGTGAGCTGGGCAGGCTGCTCCTCGACGTGCTGGTAGGCGGCGCTGGATGTTGGTAACACAGGGGAGGCAAGGGCCACCATGTTCTCTTCTGCGCCTGTGCCACCATGGTCCCCATGCATAGGGCTGCTGCCGGCATCCTCCTGGGTGGCCTCCACCTCATCCAGGGAGCAACCCAAGAGGCTTAGGGCCTCTTTGAGAAGCTCCTCATCGGACACGTCAAGGTCTCCTGCCAGGTCCTCCAGGGCCTGGCTGGGGGAGTCATGGCTGCCCGGGGGGATGTTGGTGTCCGGGTGTGCCCCCACAGGAGGTGCCGTGCCGCAGGTGTTGGTCTGGGCAGGCTGCCCCTCGATGTGCTGGCAGCCAGGGTTGGACGTCGGCAACGCCAGGGGGGCTGGGGCCACCACTCTTCCCTCTGCACGGGTGCCACAGGAGTCCCCAGGCATGGGGCTGCTGCCAGGAACATCCTGACTGGTCCCCACCGCATCCAAGGAGACACCAAAGAGCCTGAGGGCCTCTTGGAGAAGCTCCTCCTCAGAGACTTCCAAGTCTCCATCCGGGTCCCCAGGGGCTTGGTGGTGGGGGCCAGCAGTGGGGCTGCGGGGGGTGTCACGGCCCAGGGGGATGTTGGTGCCCGGGTGTGCCCGCGCAGGGGTGGCCGTGCCAGAGCTGTTGATGTGGGCAGGCTGCCCCTGGATGTGCCGGTAGCCAGGGATGGACGTCGGCAGTGCTGGGGGGGCTGGGGCCTCCGCTCTCCCCTGATAGTTTTGGGGTGTGAGGTGTGTCGGCTGTCCCTGCGGGGTCAGAGGGGCTGCCCAGGCTGGGAGGGTCCTGCAGCCCCTGGGGCCCCCCCACAGGGCAGCAGCCGGCAGAGAAGCGGTGCCATGGCTGAGCGTGGAGCTGGCCGGGGCAGGCAGGTTGGTGACCGTCCACTCGATGTGGAAGACCCGGGGGTCGAAGAAGCAGCCGCATGGAGCCCTCTGCAGAGCTGTGTGGGTGAGAGGGAGCCGTGCTGGGCCAGGGGGTTGGGGCCCTCCAAGGACAGCCACCGAGCTGGCCCCGATGGCCGCCATCCCCCAGCTCTGTGCTGGGCACGTGGGCAGCTTGTGGCCAGGGTGCTCCGCGCGGGGTGAGCTGCTGTGCTGGTGGGACAGGGTTGCAAAGCAGGGAGGAGACTGGCTTCTAGGAGGTGAAGCGGGAGAGATGGCCCCAAGCATTGGGGAAATTCTCTGGGACTTGGATTTCCTGGGCCCGCATCAGCCAGGCGAGAGCAGGGACGCTTGCCTGGGCTTGCTGAAGCCCTGTGCCAAAAGTGCCCTGGGGACAGGGCTGATGGGGATGCTGGGCGTGCGCGGGGGCCGGGGATGGCGAAGGCGGCGGGGTGGCAGAGCAGCCAGGGGTGCCGTACCTGGTGGTGGTAGTGCCTGGGGGCCCTGGGGTGCCACGTGCAGTGAGGGTGGCCAGGCTGCGGGGAAGGGCTGCTGCTGGCGGGGCAGTGGGCACAGGTTGGCTGCGCCTGGAAGAGAGACAGGAGCGATGGCCGATGGTCACCTCCGCTCTTGCCCCCAAGAGTGTCCCTGGGGTGCAGGGGTCAGGGTGGGTCTGTACCTTGGAGGTAGAAGGTTTGGGGAAGGGCAAAAGTCTGGAGGAGTCGGGGTGCCGGGGGGTCCCGGGGGCCGCGTGGTGGGAGCTGCAGTGGTGGCGGCGCCATGTTGCGTTCTGGCTGTTGGCTGCTAAGGACTCTCTGGCGTCTCCCAGGAGGGAATGTGGGGTGTCCGCGTGTTCCGCCCCGCCCCAACAGCCTCCCCAGCCCCTCCTGCCTGGGGAGGGAAAGGGTTCAGGGGGGGCCTTGCTGCGTTCCCAGAGCTGGCATGTCCTTGGGATTGGTGGGACTTGGTGGGACGAGTGCCACGCCTGGAGTGCTGGCATGGAGGCTGCAGGCTGTTCAGGAGGGGTAGGCAGGGCAGGCGAGGTGGAGGGGTCGCACTCTGTGGAAGGGAGAGGTTGGATGGTAGAGCCCTTCCAGTCAGCAAGGATGTGGTGGAGAGCCTCTGGGTGAGGCTGAGGGGCATGGAAAACAAAGCAGCTGTTGCAGCGGGTGTCTGCTACCGATGGCCCAGCCGGGATGCCCGCACTGCGGAGTTATTTGATAGGCCCTGAGGAGAAATCTCTGGACGAGCAGCCCTTGTCTTGATGGCAGATTTCCCAGACACCACCTGGGAATACCATACTGCTGTGACGAGCAGGTCTTGGAAATTCCTGAAGTTAGTGGGCTGGAACTTCTTTTGTCCCAAGTACTCAGGGAGCCTACTCGGAAAGATGGAGCCTTCCTAGACTTGCTAGTTGTGAATGGGGAAGGGCTCGTTGGTGACGGGATGGCCTTGGCCAGAGTGATCCTGAAATGGTTGAGTTTAAAAGGGTCAGTGTCATGAGAAAATAGGCCGGCAGAGTTGCTACCCTGGAGTTCAGGAGCGCAAAGGTTATGCCCTTCAGGGAGGTACATAGCAGAGTGCCCTGGGAATATCGGTTGGGAGCCGAGGAAGGGCGTGATTGTCTTGAGGCTTTGAAGGGCCTTGCAGCGAGCCCTGTCCCCGCTGGAAGGGATGCTGGTGGTGTTCAAGACAAAGGCGTTGCAGCCCTTGTCATCTTGTGTGTCCGTCCGTGTGCCCGCCAGCCCGCAAGGTGTGTCCTGCAGGGACGCGTCCTGTCCTGGCTCCCCCGCCAAAGGGCTGCTTCCCCTGGGGAAGGGGATGGGGGAGCTTCCCCCCCACCATTGCCTGCCCCACCGGCGGTGACTCGACCCTGGGGGTGGCATGGTGCCCTTCGAGACTCGCCGGCCCTGATCTGGGGCTCAGCGGGGCTTTTGCACCTCTTGGGTGCCATTTTCCCGGTGCCCCCTGTGCTCCCTCCCCCTCCCACACAGGCACGGAGCCGTTCTGGAGAAACAGCTTTTAATTGACAAAACACAAGAGAAAAGGTCCCATCAAAGCTACTCTACCCCCCTCCCCCCCCCCCCAAATACACCACCCCTCCTCCCCCATCCCCCACTCCCCCCACCTCCTCCTCATCCCTGCTCGGGCTCTACTTCCCCCCCTGCCACCCCCGTGCTGCCTGCCAGAGCCCTGCGCTTGCTGGCCGGCTTTGGCAAGGCGCTCTGCCCCCGCTTCTTGCCCCGCTTCTCGCAGACGGCAGCCTGGGACGGTGGCAGGGCCATCCCCGCAGCCCCCCACGACTCCTGGGGCTCCATCCCCATGGTGTAGAACTCTTCCATGCTCAGGATGGCGTCGGTGATCTCGGGGACGCTGTAGTCGGGGGTGAGCAGCTCCTCGGGCAGGGAGAGCGAGGCAAAGTGGCAGTGGGGGGTGGCTGTGCCGGTGCCACCAAGCTCCCCAGGCCCAGGGCTGCTGCTGAAAGCATCCTGGCTGACGCCCACCGTGTCCAGGGAGCAACCAAAGAGCCTTAGGGCCTCTTCGAGTGGCACCTCCTCGGACACGGTGAGGTCATCTGCCAGGTCCCCAAGGGCTTGGTTGTTGGGTGCAGCAGAAGGGCAGGAGGGGTCGTAGCTGCCCAGGGGGATGTTGCTGCCCAGCTGTGCCTCCGCAGTGGTGGCCGTGCCATCGATAGTGAGCTGGGCAGGCTGCTCCTCGACGTGCTGGTAGGTGGCGCTGGATGTTGGTAACACAGGGGAGGCAAGGGCCACCATGTTCTCTTCTGCGCCTGTGCCACCATGGTCCCCATGCATAGGGCTGCTGCCGGCATCCTCCTGGGTGGCCTCCACCCCGTCCAGGGAGCAACCCAAGAGGCTTAGGGCCTCTTTGAGAAGCTCCTCATCGGACACGTCAAGGTCTCCTGCCAGGTCCTCCAGGGCCTGGCTGGGGGAGTCATGGCTGCCCGGGGGGATGTTGGTGTCCGGGTGTGCCCCCACAGGAGGTGCCGTGCCGCAGGTGTTGGTCTGGGCAGGCTGCCCCTCGATGTGCTGGCAGCCAGGGTTGGACGTCGGCAACGCCAGGGGGGCTGGGGCCACCACTCTTCCCTCTGCACGGGTGCCACAGGAGTCCCCAGGCATGGGGCTGCTGCCAGGAACATCCTGACTGGTCCCCACCGCATCCAAGGAGCGACCAAAGAGCCTGAGGGCCTCTTGGAGAAGCTCCTCCTCAGAGACTTCCAAGTCTCCATCCGGGTCCCCAGGGGCTTGGTGGTGGGGGCCAGCAGTGGGGCTGCGGGGGGTGTCACGGCCCGGGGGGATGTTGGTGCCCGGGTGTGCCCGCGCAGGGGTGGCCGTGCCAGAGCTGTTGACATGGGCAGGCTGCCCCTGGATGTGCCGGTAGCCAGGGATGGACGTCGGCAGTGCTGGGGGGGCTGGGGCCTCCGCTCTCCCCTGATAGTTTTGGGGTGTGAGGTGTGTCGGCTGTCCCTGCGGGGTCAGAGGGGCTGCCCAGGCTGGGAGGGTCCTGCAGCCCCTGGGGCCCCCCCACAGGGCAGCAGCCGGCAGAGAAGCGGTGCCATGGCTGAGCGTGGAGCTGGCCGGGGCAGGCAGGTTGGTGACCGTCCACTCGATGTGGAAGACCCGGGGGTCGAAGAAGCAGCCGCATGGAGCCCTCTGCAGACCTGTGTGGGTGAGAGGGAGCCGTGCTGGGCCAGGGGGTTGGGGCCCTCCAAGGACAGCCACCAAGCTGGCCCCGATGGCCGCCATCCCCCAGCTCTGTGCTGGGCACGTGGGCAGCTTGTGGCCAGGGTGCTCCGCGCGGGGTGAGCTGCTGTGCTGGTGGGACAGGCTTGCAAAGCAGGGAGGAGACTGGCTTCTAGGAGGTGAAGCGGGAGAGATGGCCCCAAGCATTGGGGAAATTCTCTGGGACTTGGATTTCCTGGGCCCGCATCAGCCAGGCGAGAGCAGGGACGCTTGCCTGGGCTTGCTGAAGCCCTGTGCCAAAAGTGCCCTGGGGACAGGGCTGATGGGGATGCTGGGCGTGCGCAGGGGCCGGGGATGGCGAAGGCGGCGGGGTGGCAGAGCAGCCAGGGGTGCCGTACCTGGTGGTGGTAGTGCCTGGGGGCCCTGGGGTGCCACGTGCAGTGAGGGTGGCCAGGCTGCGGGGAAGGGCTGCTGCTGGCGGGGCAGTGGGCACAGGTTGGCTGCGCCTGGAAGAGAGACAGGAGCGATGGCCGATGGTCACCTCCGCTCTTGCCCCCAAGAGTGTCCCTGGGGTGCAGGGGTCAGGGTGGGTCTGTACCTTGGAGGTAGAAGGTTTGGGGAAGGGCAAAAGTCTGGAGGAGTCGGGGTGCCGGGGGGTCCCGGGGGCCGCGTGGTGGGAGCTGCAGTGGTGGCGGCGCCATGTTGCGTTCTGGCTGTTGGCTGCTAAGGACTCTCTGGCGTCTCCCAGGAGGGAATGTGGGGTGTCCGCGTGTTCCGCCCCGCCCCAACAGCCTCCCCAGCCCCTCCTGCCTGGGGAGGGAAAGGGTTCAGGGGGGGCCTTGCTGCGTTCCCAGAGCTGGCATGTCCTTGGGATTGGTGGGACTTGGTGGGACGAGTGCCACGCCTGGAGTGCTGGCATGGAGGCTGCAGGCTGTTCAGGAGGGGTAGGCAGGGCAGGCGAGGTGGAGGGGTCGCACTCTGTGGAAGGGAGAGGTTGGATGGTAGAGCCCTTCCAGTCAGCAAGGATGTGGTGGAGAGCCTCTGGGTGAGGCTGAGGGGCATGGAAAACAAAGCAGCTGTTGCAGCGGGTGTCTGCTACCGATGGCCCAGCCGGGATGCCCGCACTGCGGAGTTATTTGATAGGCCCTGAGGAGAAATCTCTGGACGAGCAGCCCTTGTCTTGATGGCAGATTTCCCAGACACCACCTGGGAATACCATACTGCTGTGACAAGCAGGTCTTGGAAATTCCTGAAGTTAGTGGGCTGGAACTTCTTTTGTCCCAAGTACTCAGGGAGCCTACTCGGAAAGATGGAGCCTTCCTAGACTTGCTAGTTGTGAATGGGGAAGGGCTCGTTGGTGACGGGATGGCCTTGGCCAGAGTGATCCTGAAATGGTTGAGTTTAAAAGGGTCAGTGTCATGAGAAAATAGGCCGGCAGAGTTGCTACCCTGGAGTTCAGGAGCGCAAAGGTTATGCCCTTCAGGGAGGTACATAGCAGAGTGCCCTGGGAATGTCGGTTGGGAGCCAAGGAAGGGCGTGATTGTCTTGAGGCTTTGAAGGGCCTTGCAGCGAGCCCTGTCCCCGCTGGAAGGGATGCTGGTGGTGTTCAAGACAAAGGCGTTGCAGCCCTTGTCATCTTGTGTGTCCGTCCGTGTGCCCGCCAGCCCGCAAGGTGTGTCCTGCAGGGACGCGTCCTGTCCTGGCTCCCCCGCCAAAGGGCTGCTTCCCCTGGGGAAGGGGATGGGGGAGCTTCCCCCCCACCATTGCCTGCCCCACCGGCGGTGACTCGACCCTGGGGGTGGCATGGTGCCCTTCGAGACTCGCCGGCCCTGATCTGGGGCTCAGCGGGGCTTTTGCACCTCTTGGGTGCCATTTTCCCGGTGCCCCCTGTGCTCCCTCCCCCTCCCACACAGGCACGGAGCCGTTCTGGAGAAACAGCTTTTAATTGACAAAACACAAGAGAAAAGGTCCCATCAAAGCTACTCTACCCCCCCTCCCCCCCCCCCCAAATACACCACCCCTCCTCCCCCATCCCCCACTCCCCCCACCTCCTCCTCATCCCTGCTCGGGCTCTACTTCCCCCCCTGCCACCCCCGTGCTGCCTGCCAGAGCCCTGCGCTTGCTGGCCGGCTTTGGCAAGGCGCTCTGCCCCCGCTTCTTGCCCCGCTTCTCGCAGACGGCAGCCTGGGACGGTGGCAGGGCCATCCCCGCAGCCCCCCACGACTCCTGGGGCTCCATCCCCATGGTGTAGAACTCTTCCATGCTCAGGATGGCGTCGGTGATCTCGGGGACGCTGTAGTCGGGGGTGAGCAGCTCCTCGGGCAGGGAGAGCGAGGCAAAGTGGCAGTGGGGGGTGGCTGTGCCGGTGCCACCAAGCTCCCCAGGCCCAGGGCTGCTGCTGAAAGCATCCTGGCTGACGCCCACCGTGTCCAGGGAGCAACCAAAGAGCCTTAGGGCCTCTTCGAGTGGCACCTCCTCGGACACGGTGAGGTCATCTGCCAGGTCCCCAAGGGCTTGGTTGTTGGGTGCAGCAGAAGGGCAGGAGGGGTCGTAGCTGCCCAGGGGGATGTTGCTGCCCAGCTGTGCCTCCGCAGTGGTGGCCGTGCCATCGATAGTGAGCTGGGCAGGCTGCTCCTCGACGTGCTGGTAGGTGGCGCTGGATGTTGGTAACACAGGGGAGGCAAGGGCCACCATGTTCTCTTCTGCGCCTGTGCCACCATGGTCCCCATGCATAGGGCTGCTGCCGGCATCCTCCTGGGTGGCCTCCACCCCGTCCAGGGAGCAACCCAAGAGGCTTAGGGCCTCTTTGAGAAGCTCCTCATCGGACACGTCAAGGTCTCCTGCCAGGTCCTCCAGGGCCTGGCTGGGGGAGTCATGGCTGCCCGGGGGGATGTTGGTGTCCGGGTGTGCCCCCACAGGAGGTGCCGTGCCGCAGGTGTTGGTCTGGGCAGGCTGCCCCTCGATGTGCTGGCAGCCAGGGTTGGACGTCGGCAACGCCAGGGGGGCTGGGGCCACCACTCTTCCCTCTGCACGGGTGCCACAGGAGTCCCCAGGCATGGGGCTGCTGCCAGGAACATCCTGACTGGTCCCCACCGCATCCAAGGAGCGACCAAAGAGCCTGAGGGCCTCTTGGAGAAGCTCCTCCTCAGAGACTTCCAAGTCTCCATCCGGGTCCCCAGGGGCTTGGTGGTGGGGGCCAGCAGTGGGGCTGCGGGGGGTGTCACGGCCCGGGGGGATGTTGGTGCCCGGGTGTGCCCGCGCAGGGGTGGCCGTGCCAGAGCTGTTGACGTGGGCAGGCTGCCCCTGGATGTGCCGGTAGCCAGGGATGGACGTCGGCAGTGCTGGGGGGGCTGGGGCCTCCGCTCTCCCCTGATAGTTTTGGGGTGTGAGGTGTGTCGGCTGTCCCTGCGGGGTCAGAGGGGCTGCCCAGGCTGGGAGGGTCCTGCAGCCCCTGGGGCCCCCCCACAGGGCAGCAGCCGGCAGAGAAGCGGTGCCATGGCTGAGCGTGGAGCTGGCCGGGGCAGGCAGGTTGGTGACCGTCCACTCGATGTGGAAGACCCGGGGGTCGAAGAAGCAGCCGCATGGAGCCCTCTGCAGACCTGTGTGGGTGAGAGGGAGCCGTGCTGGGCCAGGGGGTTGGGGCCCTCCAAGGACAGCCACCAAGCTGGCCCCGATGGCCGCCATCCCCCAGCTCTGTGCTGGGCACGTGGGCAGCTTGTGGCCAGGGTGCTCCGCGCGGGGTGAGCTGCTGTGCTGGTGGGACAGGGTTGCAAAGCAGGGAGGAGACTGGCTTCTAGGAGGTGAAGCGGGAGAGATGGCCCCAAGCATTGGGGAAATTCTCTGGGACTTGGATTTCCTGGGCCCGCATCAGCCAGGCGAGAGCAGGGACGCTTGCCTGGGCTTGCTGAAGCCCTGTGCCAAAAGTGCCCTGGGGACAGGGCTGATGGGGATGCTGGGCGTGCGCGGGGGCCGGGGATGGCGAAGGCGGCGGGGTGGCAGAGCAGCCAGGGGTGCCGTACCTGGTGGTGGTAGTGCCTGGGGGCCCTGGGGTGCCACGTGCAGTGAGGGTGGCCAGGCTGCGGGGAAGGGCTGCTGCTGGCGGGGCAGTGGGCACAGGTTGGCTGCGCCTGGAAGAGAGACAGGAGCGATGGCCGATGGTCACCTCCGCTCTTGCCCCCAAGAGCGTCCCTGGGGTGCAGGGGTCAGGGTGGGTCTGTACCTTGGAGGTAGAAGGTTTGGGGAAGGGCAAAAGTCTGGAGGAGTCGGGGTGCCGGGGGGTCCCGGGGGCCGCGCGGTGGGAGCTGCAGTGGTGGCGGCGCCATGTTGCGTTCTGGCTGTTGGCTGCTAAGGACTCTCTGGCGTCTCCCAGGAGGGAATGTGGGGTGTCCGCGTGTTCCGCCCCGCCCCAACAGCCTCCCCAGCCCCTCCTGCCTGGGGAGGGAAAGGGTTCAGGGGGGGCCTTGCTGCGTTCCCAGAGCTGGCATGTCCTTGGGATTGGTGGGACTTGGTGGGACGAGTGCCACGCCTGGAGTGCTGGCATGGAGGCTGCCGGCTGTTCAGGAGGGGTAGGCAGGGCAGGCGAGGTGGAGGGGTCGCACTCTGTGGAAGGGAGAGGTTGGATGGTAGAGCCCTTCCAGTCAGCAAGGATGTGGTGGAGAGCCTCTGGGTGAGGCTGAGGGGCATGGAAAACAAAGCAGCTGTTGCAGCGGGTGTCTGCTACCGATGGCCCAGCCGGGATGCCCGCACTGCGGAGTTATTTGATAGGCCCTGAGGAGAAATCTCTGGACGAGCAGCCCTTGTCTTGATGGCAGATTTCCCAGACACCACCTGGGAATACCATACTGCTGTGACGAGCAGGTCTTGGAAATTCCTGAAGTTAGTGGGCTGGAACTTCTTTTGTCCCAAGTACTCAGGGAGCCTACTCGGAAAGATGGAGCCTTCCTAGACTTGCTAGTTGTGAATGGGGAAGGGCTCGTTGGTGACGGGATGGCCTTGGCCAGAGTGATCCTGAAATGGTTGAGTTTAAAAGGGTCAGTGTCATGAGAAAATAGGCCGGCAGAGTTGCTACCCTGGAGTTCAGGAGCGCAAAGGTTATGCCCTTCAGGGAGGTACATAGCAGAGTGCCCTGGGAATGTCGGTTGGGAGCCAAGGAAGGGCGTGATTGTCTTGAGGCTTTGAAGGGCCTTGCAGCGAGCCCTGTCCCCGCTGGAAGGGATGCTGGTGGTGTTCAAGACAAAGGCGTTGCAGCCCTTGTCATCTTGTGTGTCCGTCCGTGTGCCCGCCAGCCCGCAAGGTGTGTCCTGCAGGGACGCGTCCTGTCCTGGCTCCCCCGCCAAAGGGCTGCTTCCCCTGGGGAAGGAGATGGGGGAGCTTCCCCCCCACCATTGCCTGCCCCACCGGCGGTGACTCGACCCTGGGGGTGGCATGGTGCCCTTCGAGACTCGCCGGCCCTGATCTGGGGCTCAGCGGGGCTTTTGCACCTCTTGGGTGCCATTTTCCCGGTGCCCCCTGTGCTCCCTCCCCCTCCCACACAGGCACGGAGCCGTTCTGGAGAAACAGCTTTTAATTGACAAAACACAAGAGAAAAGGTCCCATCAAAGCTACTCTACCCCCCCTCCCCCCCCCCCAAATACACCACCCCTCCTCCCCCATCCCCCACTCCCCCCACCTCCTCCTCATCCCTGCTCGGGCTCTACTTCCCCCCCTGCCACCCCCGTGCTGCCTGCCAGAGCCCTGCGCTTGCTGGCCGGCTTTGGCAAGGCGCTCTGCCCCCGCTTCTTGCCCCGCTTCTCGCAGACGGCAGCCTGGGACGGTGGCAGGGCCATCCCCGCAGCCCCCCACGACTCCTGGGGCTCCATCCCCATGGTGTAGAACTCTTCCATGCTCAGGATGGCGTCGGTGATCTCGGGGACGCTGTAGTCGGGGGTGAGCAGCTCCTCGGGCAGGGAGAGCGAGGCAAAGTGGCAGTGGGGGGTGGCTGTGCCGGTGCCACCAAGCTCCCCAGGCCCAGGGCTGCTGCTGAAAGCATCCTGGCTGATGCCCACCGTGTCCAGGGAGCAACCAAAGAGCCTTAGGGCCTCTTCGAGTGGCACCTCCTCGGACACGGTGAGGTCATCTGCCAGGTCCCCAAGGGCTTGGTTGTTGGGTGCAGCAGAAGGGCAGGAGGGGTCGTAGCTGCCCAGGGGGATGTTGCTGCCCAGCTGTGCCTCCGCAGTGGTGGCCGTGCCATCGATAGTGAGCTGGGCAGGCTGCTCCTCGACGTGCTGGTAGGCGGCGCTGGATGTTGGTAACACAGGGGAGGCAAGGGCCACCATGTTCTCTTCTGCGCCTGTGCCACCATGGTCCCCATGCATAGGGCTGCTGCCGGCATCCTCCTGGGTGGCCTCCACCCCGTCCAGGGAGCAACCCAAGAGGCTTAGGGCCTCTTTGAGAAGCTCCTCATCGGACACGTCAAGGTCTCCTGCCAGGTCCTCCAGGGCCTGGCTGGGGGAGTCATGGCTGCCCGGGGGGATGTTGGTGTCTGGGTGTGCCCCCACAGGAGGTGCCGTGCCGCAGGTGTTGGTCTGGGCAGGCTGCCCCTCGATGTGCTGGCAGCCAGGGTTGGACGTCGGCAACGCCAGGGGGGCTGGGGCCACCACTCTTCCCTCTGCACGGGTGCCACAGGAGTCCCCAGGCATGGGGCTGCTGCCAGGAACATCCTGACTGGTCCCCACCGCATCCAAGGAGACACCAAAGAGCCTGAGGGCCTCTTGGAGAAGCTCCTCCTCAGAGACTTCCAAGTCTCCATCCGGGTCCCCAGGGGCTTGGTGGTGGGGGCCAGCAGTGGGGCTGCGGGGGGTGTCACGGCCCGGGGGGATGTTGGTGCCCGGGTGTGCCCGCGCAGGGGTGGCCGTGCCAGAGCTGTTGACATGGGCAGGCTGCCCCTGGATGTGCCGGTAGCCAGGGATGGACGTCGGCAGTGCTGGGGGGGCTGGGGCCTCCGCTCTCCCCTGATAGTTTTGGGGTGTGAGGTGTGTCGGCTGTCCCTGCGGGGTCAGAGGGGCTGCCCAGGCTGGGAGGGTCCTGCAGCCCCTGGGGCCCCCCCACAGGGCAGCAGCCGGCAGAGAAGCGGTGCCATGGCTGAGCGTGGAGCTGGCCGGGGCAGGCAGGTTGGTGACCGTCCACTCGATGTGGAAGACCCGGGGGTCGAAGAAGCAGCCGCATGGAGCCCTCTGCAGACCTGTGTGGGTGAGAGGGAGCCGTGCTGGGCCAGGGGGTTGGGGCCCTCCAAGGACAGCCACCAAGCTGGCCCCGATGGCCGCCATCCCCCAGCTCTGTGCTGGGCACGTGGGCAGCTTGTGGCCAGGGTGCTCCGCGCGGGGTGAGCTGCTGTGCTGGTGGGACAGGGTTGCAAAGCAGGGAGGAGACTGGCTTCTAGGAGGTGAAGCGGGAGAGATGGCCCCAAGCATTGGGGAAATTCTCTGGGACTTGGATTTCCTGGGCCCGCATCAGCCAGGCGAGAGCAGGGACGCTTGCCTGGGCTTGCTGAAGCCCTGTGCCAAAAGTGCCCTGGGGACAGGGCTGATGGGGATGCTGGGCGTGCGCGGGGGCCGGGGATGGCGAAGGCGGCGGGGTGGCAGAGCAGCCAGGGGTGCCGTACCTGGTGGTGGTAGTGCCTGGGGGCCCTGGGGTGCCACGTGCAGTGAGGGTGGCCAGGCTGCGGGGAAGGGCTGCTGCTGGCGGGGCAGTGGGCACAGGTTGGCTGCGCCTGGAAGAGAGACAGGAGCGATGGCCGATGGTCACCTCCGCTCTTGCCCCCAAGAGCGTCCCTGGGGTGCAGGGGTCAGGGTGGGTCTGTACCTTGGAGGTAGAAGGTTTGGGGAAGGGCAAAAGTCTGGAGGAGTCGGGGTGCCGGGGGGTCCCGGGGGCCGCGCGGTGGGAGCTGCAGTGGTGGCGGCGCCATGTTGCGTTCTGGCTGTTGGCTGCTAAGGACTCTCTGGCGTCTCCCAGGAGGGAATGTGGGGTGTCCGCGTGTTCCGCCCCGCCCCAACAGCCTCCCCAGCCCCTCCTGCCTGGGGAGGGAAAGGGTTCAGGGGGGGCCTTGCTGCGTTCCCAGAGCTGGCATGTCCTTGGGATTGGTGGGACTTGGTGGGACGAGTGCCACGCCTGGAGTGCTGGCATGGAGGCTGCCGGCTGTTCAGGAGGGGTAGGCAGGGCAGGCGAGGTGGAGGGGTCGCACTCTGTGGAAGGGAGAGGTTGGATGGTAGAGCCCTTCCAGTCAGCAAGGATGTGGTGGAGAGCCTCTGGGTGAGGCTGAGGGGCATGGAAAACAAAGCAGCTGTTGCAGCGGGTGTCTGCTACCGATGGCCCAGCCGGGATGCCCGCACTGCGGAGTTATTTGATAGGCCCTGAGGAGAAATCTCTGGACGAGCAGCCCTTGTCTTGATGGCAGATTTCCCAGACACCACCTGGGAATACCATACTGCTGTGACGAGCAGGTCTTGGAAATTCCTGAAGTTAGTGGGCTGGAACTTCTTTTGTCCCAAGTACTCAGGGAGCCTACTCGGAAAGATGGAGCCTTCCTAGACTTGCTAGTTGTGAATGGGGAAGGGCTCGTTGGTGACGGGATGGCCTTGGCCAGAGTGATCCTGAAATGGTTGAGTTTAAAAGGGTCAGTGTCATGAGAAAATAGGCCGGCAGAGTTGCTACCCTGGAGTTCAAGAGCGCAAAGGTTATGCCCTTCAGGGAGGTACATAGCAGAGTGCCCTGGGAATGTCGGTTGGGAGCCGAGGAAGGGCGTGATTGTCTTGAGGCTTTGAAGGGCCTTGCAGCGAGCCCTGTCCCCGCTGGAAGGGATGCTGGTGGTGTTCAAGACAAAGGCGTTGCAGCCCTTGTCATCTTGTGTGTCCGTCCGTGTGCCCGCCAGCCCGCAAGGTGTGTCCTGCAGGGACGCGTCCTGTCCTGGCTCCCCCGCCAAAGGGCTGCTTCCCCTGGGGAAGGAGATGGGGGAGCTTCCCCCCCACCATTGCCTGCCCCACCAGCGGTGACTCGACCCTGGGGGTGGCATGGTGCCCTTCGAGACTCGCCGGCCCTGATCTGGGGCTCAGCGGGGCTTTTGCACCTCTTGGGTGCCATTTTCCCGGTGCCCCCTGTGCTCCCTCCCCCTCCCACACAGGCACGGAGCCGTTCTGGAGAAACAGCTTTTAATTGACAAAACACAAGAGAAAAGGTCCCATCAAAGCTACTCTACCCCCCCCCCCCCCCCCCCAAATACACCACCCCTCCTCCCCCATCCCCCACTCCCCCCACCTCCTCCTCATCCCTGCTCGGGCTCTACTTCCCCCCCTGCCACCCCCGTGCTGCCTGCCAGAGCCCTGCGCTTGCTGGCCGGCTTTGGCAAGGCGCTCTGCCCCCGCTTCTTGCCCCGCTTCTCGCAGACGGCAGCCTGGGACGGTGGCAGGGCCATCCCCGCAGCCCCCCACGACTCCTGGGGCTGCATCCCGATGGTGTAGAACTCTTCCATGCTCAGGATGGCGTCGGTGATCTCGGGGACGCTGTAGTCGGGGGTGAGCAGCTCCTCGGGCAGGGAGAGCGAGGCAAAGTGGCAGTGGGGGGTGGCTGTGCCGGTGCCACCAAGCTCCCCAGGCCCAGGGCTGCTGCTGAAAGCATCCTGGCTGACCCCCACCGTGTCCAGGGAGCAACCAAAGAGCCTTAGGGCCTCTTCGAGTGGCACCTCCTCGGACACGGTGAGGTCATCTGCCAGGTCCCCAAGGGCTTGGTTGTTGGGTGCAGCAGAAGGGCAGGAGGGGTCGTAGCTGCCCAGGGGGATGTTGCTGCCCAGCTGTGCCTCCGCAGTGGTGGCCGTGCCGTCGATAGTGAGCTGGGCAGGCTGCTCCTCGACGTGCTGGTAGGTGGCGCTGGATGTTGGTAACACAGGGGAGGCAAGGGCCACCATGTTCTCTTCTGCGCCTGTGCCACCATGGTCCCCATGCATAGGGCTGCTGCCGGCATCCTCCTGGGTGGCCTCCACCCCGTCCAGGGAGCAACCCAAGAGGCTTAGGGCCTCTTTGAGAAGCTCCTCATCGGACACGTCAAGGTCTCCTGCCAGGTCCTCCAGGGCCTGGCTGGGGGAGTCATGGCTGCCCGGGGGGATGTTGGTGTCCGGGTGTGCCCCAACAGGAGGTGCCGTGCCGCAGGTGTTGGTCTGGGCAGGCTGCCCCTCGATGTGCTGGCAGCCAGGGTTGGACGTCGGCAACGCCAGGGGGGCTGGGGCCACCACTCTTCCCTCTGCATGGGTGCCACAGGAGTCCCCAGGCATGGGGCTGCTGCCAGGAACATCCTGACTGGTCCCCACCGCATCCAAGGAGCGACCAAAGAGCCTGAGGGCCTCTTGGAGAAGCTCCTCCTCAGAGACTTCCAAGTCTCCATCCGGGTCCCCAGGGGCTTGGTGGTGGGGGCCAGCAGTGGGGCTGCGGGGGGTGTCACGGCCCGGGGGGATGTTGGTGCCCGGGTGTGCCCGCGCAGGGGTGGCCGTGCCAGAGCTGTTGACATGGGCAGGCTGCCCCTGGATGTGCCGGTAGCCAGGGATGGACGTCGGCAGTGCTGGGGGGGCTGGGGCCTCCGCTCTCCCCTGATAGTTTTGGGGTGTGAGGTGTGTCGGCTGTCCCTGCGGGGTCAGAGGGGCTGCCCAGGCTGGGAGGGTCCTGCAGCCCCTGGGGCCCCCCCACAGGGCAGCAGCCGGCAGAGAAGCGGTGCCATGGCTGAGCGTGGAGCTGGCCGGGGCAGGCAGGTTGGTGACCGTCCACTCGATGTGGAAGACCCGGGGGTCGAAGAAGCAGCCGCATGGAGCCCTCTGCAGACCTGTGTGGGTGAGAGGGAGCCGTGCTGGGCCAGGGGGTTGGGGCCCTCCAAGGACAGCCACCGAGCTGGCCCCGATGGCCGCCATCCCCCAGCTCTGTGCTGGGTACGTGGGCAGCTTGTGGCCAGGGTGCTCCGCGCGGGGTGAGCTGCTGTGCTGGTGGGACAGGGTTGCAAAGCAGGGAGGAGACTGGCTTCTAGGAGGTGAAGCGGGAGAGATGGCCCCAAGCATTGGGGAAATTCTCTGGGACTTGGATTTCCTGGGCCCGCATCAGCCAGGCGAGAGCAGGGACGCTTGCCTGGGCTTGCTGAAGCCCTGTGCCAAAAGTGCCCTGGGGACAGGGCTGATGGGGATGCTGGGCGTGCGCGGGGGCCGGGGATGGCGAAGGCGGCGGGGTGGCAGAGCAGCCAGGGGTGCCGTACCTGGTGGTGGTAGTGCCTGGGGGCCCTGGGGTGCCACGTGCAGTGAGGGTGGCCAGGCTGCGGGGAAGGGCTGCTGCTGGCGGGGCAGTGGGCACAGGTTGGCTGCGCCTGGAAGAGAGACAGGAGCGATGGCCGATGGTCACCTCCGCTCTTGCCCCCAAGAGCGTCCCTGGGGTGCAGGGGTCAGGGTGGGTCTGTACCTTGGAGGTAGAAGGTTTGGGGAAGGGCAAAAGTCTGGAGGAGTCGGGGTGCCGGGGGGTCCCGGGGGCCGCGCGGTGGGAGCTGCAGTGGTGGCGGCGCCATGTTGCGTTCTGGCTGTTGGCTGCTAAGGACTCTCTGGCGTCTCCCAGGAGGGAATGTGGGGTGTCCGCGTGTTCCGCCCCGCCCCAACAGCCTCCCCAGCCCCTCCTGCCTGGGGAGGGAAAGGGTTCAGGGGGGGCCTTGCTGCGTTCCCAGAGCTGGCATGTCCTTGGGATTGGTGGGACTTGGTGGGACGAGTGCCACGCCTGGAGTGCTGGCATGGAGGCTGCAGGCTGTTCAGGAGGGGTAGGCAGGGCAGGCGAGGTGGAGGGGTCGCACTCTGTGGAAGGGAGAGGTTGGATGGTAGAGCCCTTCCAGTCAGCAAGGATGTGGTGGAGAGCCTCTGGGTGAGGCTGAGGGGCATGGAAAACAAAGCAGCTGTTGCAGCGGGTGTCTGCTACCGATGGCCCAGCCGGGATGCCTGCACTGCGGAGTTATTTGATAGGCCCTGAGGAGAAATCTCTGGACGAGCAGCCCTTGTCCTGATGGCAGATTTCGACTTCCCAGACATCCGCTTGTTGTCCAAACAGCGGATTCGTTACGCGGTGTACACTAAGCCAATTCTCACACACGTAGGAGACATATTGCTTTTTATTCAGGCCTGGGTGCTCGGTGGATTTCCACAAATCAAGCGCACCTAATGCCCGTTCCCTGTCATCTTTATACACAAACCTTCCAAATTAGGACACTCCCAGTTACAACGATTGGTTCATATTTCTTTTGGTAGTATGCAAACTAGAAGGCATGCTCGGTTCTTTTCTCGGCCTTTATCTTTGGGTAGGTGGCATAATTTGGGTAGGGGGCTCATGGGTCGGTGGTTGCGGAGACCCTGGCCCAAATTACCTTTCCCCTAGTCTCTCAATACTTCTGGCACTCCCCAATGGTTCTTCAGGGTCTGTTGATCAGACTAACGATCTATCGGGGTTATGCTTCTACCTCTTGACAAGCACGTCTTCCTTGACACCTTGTCTGGGTAAATAGGAACTGACATAATGGTAGCACTGGACAATGGCCATCCTCAGGAGTCCCTAGCCGCTATTTACAAAACTCTCTGTGACATCCTGAACTGTGAAAAACTATCTGGAACATTCTTAACCGTGGAACTATGAAAAACAATTTGTAACTTTTTAGCTGCAGATTCAGGATTAACTTTCAACCTCGATGAAGGATATCCTGGTCCGACTCAAAGCACGTGATGAAACTGTGAAAAAATCAAGGTATGGAAGGATTATTCACTGTATAAAATCGTCTTATAAGCAGCGCGCTCTGTTGCCCTGTGGATAGTATCATGTCATCACCGGCACGACTGGTAATTTTCCGTTTCTTTCCTAGTACAAGGATGCATTTATGGAGGCAAATCCAGGGGTGCAGGTGGTGCCCCACAACGAAGCAACCTGTGGAACCCCAGACGTGCCCTGTTACAAAGAGGAAAAAGCAGGCTCTGCAAAAGAGTTACCAAGCCTGAGGAAAGGGGCCAAAAGTGAAGCAATGGCACAGCATAACTTTGGGATGGCAGGTGAGATTTCCATCCCTGTTCCTCAAAGGGAACAGCCTCGTTTTGTTTGAGGATGTGGTGTTGGAATCAAAGCGCAAGGCCAGTTTTCTTTACTGCAGACTGCGCTGTAGTGCAAATAGCTTTCGTGTCCCACATGGAGTTGCCAGGTGCGGTGGGTTGACCCTGGCTGGGGGCCAGGTGCCCACCAGAGCCGCTTTATTACTCCCCTCGTTCACCAGACAGGGGAAAAAAGGTATAACAAAAAGCTTCTGGGTCGAGATAAGGACAGGGAGTTTCTTAAGTCTTCTCCCTCCTCTCTCCGGCTGCAAAAGCTCCCTCTCTAACTGTTTTTTTTCCTTCTTAACTATGGTATCACAGAGGCGCTGATTGGCTTGGCCTTGGCCAGCGGCGGGTCCGTCTTGGAGCTGGCTGGCATTGGCTCTATCAGACACAGGGGAAGCTTCTGGCAGCTTCTCACAGAAGCCACCCCTGTAGCCCCCCCCGCTCCCATAACCTTGCCACGCAAATCCAACACACTGTGCAATAAAGTTTAAAGGGCTTAGAATAGTCTGGAAGCCCCAAAGCTGGAGCTCGCGTTAATGCTCCCTTTAATGCACAAAAGGCTTTTTCTCGTTCAGGACCCCAAGCTATGGGTTCCCCCTCCTCATTTTTCATTGCCTCATTAAGAGGTTTCGCTATTTCACTAAATCCAGGAATCCACGGCCTACAAAATCCCACTTGTCCTAAAAATCCCCTTAATTGTTTCTTTGTTACTGGTCTGGGAATTTCTTGTCTAGCTCTTACCCGTTCTGGATCTACTTCTCTCCCTCCCTGGTTTAAGAATAAACCCCAGATCCTTCTTTACCTGGTGTTGACAGAGTTGCAGTTTGGATAGAGATGCACGGTGACCCTTGTTTGCAAGTTGGCTGCACAGATATTCAATATCCCGCGTACAAGCTTCAGCCCTATGGCTTGCTAGTAACAGATCATCGACATCCTGAATCAAGACAGAACCGCCAGGAAATTTTAAATCTCTTCGATGGTTTCTGAGAACTTGAGAAAAAAATAGTTGGTGAACTAGTGAACCCTTGTGGCAAGTGTGTCCAAGTCAACTGTTTCCCTTGCCAAGTAAAAGCAAAAATGGATTGACTTTCTTCAGCAATGGGTATGCTAAAACCTGCTCCTGTTAAATCCAAACCAGTAACATATTGTGCCCATACGATACAGGCGTTTGGGTAAGAATGAAACTGGGGTCAGGGACAAGAGGGTGTGGGGAAATTACATGCTCATTTACTGCGCGGAGATCTCGAACAAATCTGTCTTGCGGATCCCCATCCTTATCTAATCGAGGTTTACTTACTGGCAAGATTGGAGTCTTAGATGGACTTTGGCATTCCTTGAGTATTCCTTTTTCTAAGAAAACTGCAATCCGTTTTTGAGTACTCGGAATAGCCTCATCTGCAATCGGGTACTGTTTCATTGATGGAGGTGACCCTCCTTTTGTGTTCATTATTACCGGTTCTGCGGCTAACGATAATCCTATCTCATCACCAGAGCTGCTCCACAGTTCCCGGGGAAGTGCTTCAAGTCCTTTTGGGATTTTAAAAGCCGACCAAATTCCTGCAAAAGATCACGTCCTAGCAAAGACACAGGTGAATCTGGAGGTACCACAAATCTTCCCCATACCCTTTTTTCTGCAATGATCATTGGAAGTGGCGTCGAAATAGATTTTATTTCTTGTCCAACAACCCCTCTTATAAGTACCTTTTCTTTAGAAATCCATGTTTGTGGGAGTGCATCATTCAAAAGGGACAAGGTTGCTCCTGTGTCTACTAAAAATTCAACAAAAAGTCCATTTAGCTTTGCAGTAATTTGTCCGTACTCGTTTACCTTCACTCCTGCATTGGACATCTTCGCAGTCCTTTGGCAAGCATGGAGTTCAGCTTATTATTTTTCTGTTGTGAGTGAGGGCACGGTGGATACGGTGGATTTGATCCTCGTCCAGCACTTCCTGGGCGGAGTGGGCACTCCCGCTGGGCATGTCCTATCTTCCCACAAGAAAAACACTCTAAAAGGTTGGGATTAGATTGGTTAGGGAAAGGAGGAAAGGGAGCCCTTTCCATCAGTCTTTTTCCCGTCAGTTGTGGCTAAATTCCAGTTGGGGTCCTCAGTGGGCCAGGGATTTAATCCTTGACCTCTCTGAGCAATTTCTCAGTCCTTTTGAAGAATTTTCTCTCACTCATCCATCTGGAATAGTTCTCTCAGCAAAGTTTTCATGTCACTCCAGTTAGGTGTGTAATCAGTGACTATTCCAGCTAGCATTTGTGCACATCCATCTGCATCGTCTCTTAATCTTGGCATTTTACTTTGCCACGTGATCAAGTCACCTTGTTTCCAAGGTTTGTGGCGCATCACAGCAGTCACTGCAGGGCCATCAGGAGGAGCTCCTGGTCGTGCTCTGGGATTTGGGATGTAATGCAGTTTCATGGGAAACATCCCTGCTTGGGGAAGGTCAGTTTCCTCGGCCTCAGGGGCAGAGGGAAGCGAGCTTACCCGTAGTTTAGATGGCTTACGTCTTTGATAAGACCAATCCTACCAAATATACCAATAATCAATACTTGGACTTGCAGTATCTTCTAAAATGATCCTTCGAAATGTTAACTTATGGGGCTTAAAAGTTCCTTTGCGGGGGGGGGTGCAAATATCCATAGGTCCTCCCCCTTGAGTTCGAGTTAGGAATGGCCATTCCTCCTGACACAACCCAATCAGTCTTGTCTTTTGTAAAGTCTGTGCCCCATAAATCTTACTCCAATTTTCTAAAACCTCAGCAAGGGGCGTCCCCCTTTCAATGCTGGGTGTAGTTCCCGTTTCTTAAATTTCTTTTCCTCTTACCAAATCTTTAGCAAGTTTAAACACAAGAGTACTCCCAGTATTGTCTGGAATCACCCGTGTCCAAGTCTCTTAGGTGAACGCACCTATTTTTGTTATGCCAGCAATGAGCGTTGGTCACGGGTTTGTCCAGAGAATTAGCTGGTGCTCCTTCCTCTTGCGTCCTAGGGTCCCATCTGGGTCGCCATCTGTTAGAGGGTATGAGAAATGGACCAGACGTGAGTTGCCCTAGGTTTGCTTTCTTGCAGCGCTGGATGCACGGGGGAATCAGCTCCGCCCAACGTGCACGCAGGTGATCACCAACGCACAGGTTATATAGACTCAAAACATACATATTCACCATTTTTCTCAAAAAAAGGCAGCCCTGTGAGAATCATTTCTTGGAATTCATTTACGTAGTCTCCTCCCCGTCACGCATGCTCAGTGATTTGAGTCGGTGGCCCTCAAGGGGTCTCTGGTGGTCGTCAGTGGTCGCGCAGCCGTGTTTGCTGGATGACCCTCTTCTTGCAGGCACGCGCAGTATCCTCGCCGTGGATGCACCTGTCCGTAACAGCTTACTTCATAAGATTAATATTCCCGGGCCTAGTGTCCGGTTGGGTAGGGACTGTACGTGGAACGTAGGAGCATTGTACATTGCCATGGTCAGTTAGCTTCATTACCTGTTACCTTGATTACAAACTAATTATTCCAAGCTAATCTTTCTGTTGTTTCTGTCTCACGGCCTCTATGCCACGATTACATTTTCCCCTTTTTGGAAGTTTCCTTCCAGGCCTTGAGTAGCTTTCTGGTTAGCATTGTCACCGAAATCCGGGAATAAACCTCGTAACACCAATGTAGTGTTAAAAGGCAGGCATTCTTTATTGCAGCGCTGGATGCACGGGGGATAGCTCCACCCAATGTGCATGCCAGGTGATCACCAACACACAGGTTATGTAGCATCAAAACATACATATTCATTGTTTTTCTCAGAAAGGGCAGTCCTATGATAATCATTTCTTGGAATCCATTTCCATATTCTCCTCCCCGTCACGCATGCTCAGTGATTTGAGTCGGTGGTCCTCAAGGGGTCTCTGGTGGTCGTCAGTGGTCTTGCACCTGTGTCCGCTGGATGACCCTCTTCTTGCAGGCATGCGCAGTATCCTTGCTGTGGATGCACCTGTCCATAACGACTTACTTCATAAGATTCATATCTCCAAACCTATTGTTCAGTTTGGTAGGGACTGTACAAGGAACATAGCAGCATTGTACCTTGCCATGGTCAGTGAGCTTCATTACCTATTACCTTGGTTACAAACTAATTTTCCCAATCTGATTCTATAGCTACATTAAGTTAAAATCTTACAAATATAATCAAATCATCCTAACTTTTATATAATCAACTTTTGATTGCTTTATCAAAATAGATGTAACATTTCCCCCCTTTGAAAGTTTTGAAAATTATTTCAATACTTTCACTATACTAATCATTTTCTATGTTGGACGAAACTCTGGGATTGCTTGTCTCTTTTGCTGTTCTGCAACAGCTTGGACGATCGTATGAGTGAAAGAAGCTTCACGAGTAATTTGCTTTTTCAGATATGTTAACCGATTCATCATTTTCCAGGCTATGACATACAATATTGCTGACAAGGTCAAACTGATCAAAACCAATATTAAGAGAATCACGATGGGGTGACACAACTTGTTTAGGATGCCTGTAGCAGTAGGTGACCATCCAAAAAGTGTGTCCCACCATCTAAGTTCTGCATCACTCTGCGCTCTTTCAAAAACTCGATGTATTTCTTTCACATTGTGATGAACAATTATTAGGGGTTTTTTGTCCGTTTTCCTTAATTTTTTTTCCAGAATTGCAATCAAATCCTTGCGTTGTAATAACTGTTTCACTAAAGCGAGATTCATTCCAATGGGTATAGGTAACAATTCATGAATCAACATGTAGTTAGACTGCAAAAGTTGGTGAGATGTGACTGGGGTCGAATAAGAAAAGTCACATCCATCAATCGTAGTAAAATTACAAACACAAAAATTTGAATGATTTTTAATCTCTACGACTACCTTATCTACATATAAAAAATCACAAACAGTCCTCAAACATACACAGCCCTTACCAATATATATAATAACTGTTTTAGGGTTCTCGTTAGGATGAACCTCAAAATGGCAAATATTTTGTTCAGTATCCAGACAAATATCTTGTGCCTCAATTGCATTACCTTCACAGACAAATCCTTGTTGTTCTTGCACGATGCAAGATTCCAAATTAACAGTTTGCCATTTTTCATTCATCTTTTGGGCCCATACTCTATGCTCGGAAGGCTAGAGTATAGTTCCGTTGTGGTTCAACCCTAATGCCACAATGGGATAAATTGAGTATATAGTAGCATTAGATATAGTGAGCACAAAAGTTGTAGCCGTGTTTGTAACGGGATCCTAAGTAAAGTTTACCAGGCTCCACCAGGACTGGAGTTCTTTCTCAAAATCAGTAGCACTGTCCCAAACTATTTTCCTAATTTCAGTGGGGAGAGTGCCGCCTTCACCTTCTCTTATAATTGAGGCGGCTACCGACTGCATCCATAATTGAGCCTGGATACAACTAAGAGCCAAAGAGAGGTTATTTTGGATCACCCCAAGTGCGTCTGTAATTAATTCGTGGTCCCTTACATTTACTCTTTCCCATGTTGGTAATATATTTGACAACAGCCACTGGTTAGTTCCTAAAGCCAATAAAGAAGATCGTAAAGGTTGTTGTAATTTAGCCAAATCACTAATTGAGGCAGCCAGTTTGTTCATTATTACTTCTGAATCAATGCTATTTAAAACTCCCAATCCTGTTCCCAAAACACCGGTCGCGTCTCTCCGTGTCCTTTTCATAGTAAGAGTTCGTTTCTGCAGCCAGGTGGTCCATCCCTCATATGAAATTTTTAAGAAAGGTGAACAAGCTGGTTGAATATCTGAAACATTGTTTTGCATTGACAATTCAACTCGTTTGAGAGACCATGCCGGGTTAAACAACATTTGTTGCAAGCCTGTATTTCTAATCACATACGGTCCAATTTCAAAGATTTTCGAATTAAGCGCAACAATTGGTTGGGTAGTAGGTATTATGATGTCTATTTTAAGTTCTCCCCAGTATTTGGTGTTATTTTTACCACATATCACTCTAAAGATTTTCTAAAAGAAAATCATCTCAGTTACTGAGTGTCCTGGTTTTAGCTGAGAGGGTTGATTTTCTTCATAGTAGCTAGTGTGAGGATATGTTTTGGATTTGTGCTGGAGACAGTGTTGATAATATAGAGATGTTTTTGTTCTATGGACTTATTGTTGAGCAGTGTTTACACAGGGCCAAGGCCTTTTCTGCTTCTTGCACTGCCCTGCCAGCGGGATGGCTGGGAGTGCACAAGAAGTTGGGAGGAGACAGACAGGACAGGTGACCCAAACTGACCAAAGGGATATTCCATACCATATGACGTCATGCTCAGTTTATAAGGAGCTTGGGGGGAAGAGAAGGGGGGGGCGGCGGCGTTCGGAATGATGGCGTTTGTCTTCCCAAGTAACCGTTACGCGTGACAGGGCCCTGCTTCCCTGGAGATGGCTGAACACCTGCCTGCCCATGGGGAGTGGTGAATGAATTCCTTGCTTTGCTTTGCTTGTGCGCGCGGCTTTTGCTTTACCTATTAAAATGTCTTTATCTCAACCCACGAGTTTTCTCACTTTAACTTTTCCAATTCTCTCCCCCATCCCGATGGGGGGGGGGAGCGAGTGAGCGGCTGCGTGGTGCTTAGCTGCCGGCTGGGGTAAAACCACGACAGTCCTTTTTGGCGCCCAACGTGGGGCACGAAGGGTTCGAGATAATGACAGATTTGATTGGAATGTGCTAGATGATTGAATTTATAGTTGTTATTAGCTATTAATTGGCAGGCTCCTGTGCTTGCCATGGGGCTTGCTTGCCTTACTGTATATTAGAGGCTAGTGCTCGTTAGTGGCTGCTTTTTGCTTTCGCTGCTCGCTGTACTGCTGTACTGCTTATCATCTTACTGTGCTGTGCCTGGGAACGTTTTGATAACAGCAATGGCGATGTGCCTGGCCTGGCAGATGGCCAGGGCACCGCTGCTGTTTCTGTGCTGCTGTCCTGGACAGGCTGGAGCTCCTGTGTGCACTCGAGTCAAAGGGACTGTGACCTGTGGATGAGTCCACGTCGGAGCAGGACACCCCAAAGCGTCTGTGGCTGTGGTTGTGTCTGTGCCGCAGCAGGTATATCTCGAAGTGTCTGGGGCCGCGGTTGCATCTGTGCCGCAGCAGGTATATCTCGAAGTGTCTGGGGCCGTGGTTGCGTCTGTGCCGCAGCAGGTATATCTCGAAGTGTCTGGGGCCGTGGTTGCGTCTGTGCCGCAGCAGGTATATCTCGAAGTGTCTGGGGCCATGGTTGTGTCTGTGCCGCAGCAGGTATACCTCTGGAAGGATTGTGAGCCAAGGATAAGTCCATGTTGGAGAAGGTACACCTCGAAGCATCTGTGGCAAGGATAAGTCCATGCTGCAGCAGGTACACCTTGAAGCATCAGTGGCTGTGCATGGGGTCATGCTGGAACATTTCAAAGTGTGTGGCTATGGACGAGCCCATGACAGGGCAGGTTTATTTCTGAGAGGACTGAAGTGACTGTGACTGTGGACAAGGCCACGCTGGAGCAAGTATATCTATGAAGGCATTGTGGCCCATGGAGAAGGCCATGCTGGAACAGGTGCACCTCGAAGTGACTGTGGCTGTGGATAAGTCTATGCCACAGCAGGTATACCCCTGGAGAGACTGTGGCTCGTGGATAAGGCTCCACTTGGAGCAGGTACACCCCTAAGGGACTGCAGTCTGTGGATAAGTTCAAGCCGGAGCAGGGGCAAGGGGAGGTGTTCATTGCAATGGTAAACTTGATGGTCTGACTCGAAGGGACCAGGGGTGGAGATTGTAATGGAAATACCTTTAAATTGTTGTAACCCATGATTTGAGTTGCATGTTACAGGAATTACTATAGCAGAAATCACCTGAACCAATGGAGAACAAGCCTTACAAGCAGCAGCGCAAGTGCAGCAGTGGACCTGACCTGAGCTGGTTTTGGTGCCCAGTAACTCCACACGTCAACCACCTCTCCTTTTCTGAGTGACCACCATGGTGGATGGAGCCCAAGGTTGTGGACCAAGTCAACCCAATGGACATTTTGTGGACATTTATGGACATTTTAAAAGGGTGGTCCACAGACTAAGGGAATGATATCAGCATATTATATCAAGGGATGAGAAGGGTGGTGGTGCTTAATGAGGATGTATTGAATTGTGTGGGACCTGAGCATGACGTAAATAGTATGGAATAAGGGGTGGATAATGTCCTGGTTTTAGCTGAGAGGGTTGATTTTCTTCATAGTAGCTAGTGTGAGGATATGTTTTGGATTTGTGCTGGAGACAGTGTTGATAATATAGAGATGTTTTTGTTCTATGGACTTATTGTTGAGCAGTGTTTACACAGGGCCAAGGCCTTTTCTGCTTCTTGCACTGCCCTGCCAGCGGGATGGCTGGGAGTGCACAAGAAGTTGGGAGGAGACAGACAGGACAGGTGACCCAAACTGACCAAAGGGATATTCCATACCATATGACGTCATGCTCAGTTTATAAGGAGCTTGGGGGGAAGAGAAGGGGGGGGCGGCGGCGTTCGGAGTGATGGCGTTTGTCTTCCCAAGTAACCGTTACGCGTGACAGGGCCCTGCTTCCCTGGAGATGGCTGAACACCTGCCTGCCCATGGGGAGTGGTGAATGAATTCCTTGCTTTGCTTTGCTTGTGCGCGCGGCTTTTGCTTTACCTATTAAAATGTCTTTATCTCAACCCACGAGTTTTCTCACTTTAACTTTTCCAATTCTCTCCCCCATCCCGATGGGGGGGGGAGCGAGTGAGCGGCTGCGTGGTGCTTAGCTGCCGGCTGGGGTAAAACCACGACACTGAGATTGAATTAAGTTTTTATTTTCCCTCTCCTTCAGGCCCATCCGAGGAAAATGGAAGAACAAATTGTATGGGGGACATTTGGGAGTTGAGGGGGTGTAGATGTGAGATGGGGTTTTTTTTCTTTTAATCGCTTTAAGACTTGAGTTACAGTAAGGCAGTTTCTCATCTGCTCTGCCAGTCAGCACAGTAAGCTTATCTGAACATCCCACTATTAGCCCAACTGAGTTACATGAACGTCACATTTGCAGTCGGTGCTGCCATTTCATTGGACTGTTTTACTGTTTTACAGCATAGCTCTGCTCTGAAAATGTTAGAGACTATAGCTAAACTCTGAGAGAAGCTAATGGATGCTGTGTGCTTTTTTCCAACTTAAAGAGCATGGACAAGTTCAGAAATTTTTGATAGAGGTGATATGAAGATGAATTAAGAACATAAATGAATTCAGGTGGAATTTCTCTGTATCTGCTAAAATGCTGCCTTTCTTCTTCCCCTTGAGGTAGAGTCCATTTAGTGGAAGACTGTTCTCTAAGTACTGGAGACCTTGAGCGTGAACGGTATCTTCTGGATGGGGCTGCCCTTGCCCTTGAACGGTGATAACCATCTGACCTTGACCTGCAACGATTGTTACGACTCTTCCCTTCGCCTCTTCTTGGATACGGTGGCGATCGCGAGTGGGAACGAGAGTGGGAACGACTAAATGAGTGAGAGCAGGAGGCAGTGTGGGAGAAGCACTGCAGGGAGACTTGGACCGTAAAGAAACCCAAACAAACCGACGAAAACAATAGAGGGAGTTAATTCAAACCAGTCACTGGGCTGGGAAAGAAGGCCTAAATCTTGGGGGACCTCAAGTCTGGTGGCCTCCTGGAGAAGAAACAATTACCGTGAGAGATTTGGTGCTTCTAGAGAGCAGTGCCTGCCTGGAGTCTGGTCGTCAAAAACCTTTGCAGAAAGGTATGTTGTGAAGGAGCACCAAAATAGCTTGCTAGTGACACACACCAAAGGAACTCACTCGGGGGGAAGACTGCTGCCCCTGCCCGGTTTTGGTTGGGAGGTGTCTGCAGGAATGGTGGGCTGGCTGGTGTCAGGTGTTTCAAAGGTGCTATGCGGCCACAGCACCACTTTGCATGGCAGAAGGTGACGTGGTAACTTTTGGTAGGCTGATGACAGGGGTGAGACAGACCAGCTGTTGGATGCATATTTGGCCTTTCCCAGGTCTAGAGCAGCAGCAGCAGCAGCAGCAGCAAGCTGTAAGGCATGACAGCTTGGGAACGACTGCTCTGAGTTCTGCGTCAGGTTTTGCCACCAGGAGCATCTCATGACACTTGTCTCACCCCTGCCTCAGCATCCAGGGCCACCTTGGCCCCAAGTGTCACTGAATGGACAGGCGGCCTTGTGCCGGGTACCGCTGCAAGGCTGGGAAGTGGCAGTAACTCCTGCCCCTAGTCCTGCCCCAAATTCTGCCTCATGGCTATTCCCTGTCTCTCGCAGGTCCTTTGCAATCTACAGCACGTGGGCAAGCAGCCTGAAGCACAACGCCCGACGCACAAAGCCTGGCTGTCTTCCTGCCGCCACTGGAGTCCCTTCCTGCGAGTGAGCTGCTCGCCCTCTTCTTTCTCTGCTCTGGATCTGCCACCACGAACTGAAGGGCCACTGGAGCTGGGGGGTCTACAGCCCTGATTTACCATTCCAGAGGTAAGGAGAGAAAGTGACCGTCCGAGGGTTTCATGGGGATGGGAGAGCAGAGCTAAAGGTAAAAATAGATTTCCTCTGATTTCCAATATAACCTACAAGTAATCCACAGAACATCAGATCATCCTTTCACCTCTGGCTAATAAGAAAGCATTGTCACCTGTTGATCATCTGCTGCCATTTTTTCCCCCTTTTCTCCTGGCAAAACTTGTCAAATTCACTTTCCTCTAAACTGTTCATGGTTTTGGTCAATCTGCTTGCTCTGAGGAATCTATTTCATGGACAAACTCTAACCAGTTCTGCTCAGCAGGAAACTCGGGAGTCAAGAGCGCAGCCTGGGAACTGGTGGCAACCCACTGACTTCAGTGCTAGAAAACTATTTTCTTGGACTTCATGCTTTTCAAATGCAACAGTGTGGTGGGTGGACCCTGGCTGGGGGCCACGTGCCTACCAGAGCCGCTCTATCATGTCCCTTGTTCACCAGACAGGGGAGAAAAAGTATAACAAGAAGCTTCTGGGTCGAGATAAGGACAGGGAGAGATCACTCACTAATTATCGTCACGAGCAAAACAGACTGAACTTAGAGAGGAAATTCATCTAATGTATTACTAAAGGAAACAGAGTAGAGGAATGAGAAATAAAGTCAAATATTAAAACACCTGCCCCCACTCCTCCCATCTTCCCAGGCTCAACTTCACTCCCAGCTTCAACCTCTGCCCCCCCTCAGCAGCACAGGGGGACGGGGAATGGGGGTTACAGTCAGTTCATCACACGTCGTTTCTGCCGCTTCTTCCTCCTCAGGGGGAGGACTCCTCTCATTGTTCCCCTGCTCCAGCATGGAGGCGTCCCTCTCATGGGAGACAGTCCTTCACCAACTTCTCCAACGTGAGTCTCTCCCACGGGGTGCGGACCTTCAGGAGCAGACTGCTCCAGCGTGGGTCCCCCACGGGGTCACAAGTCCTGCCAGCAAACCTGCTCTGGCGTGGGCTCCTCTCTCCACGGGTCCACAGCTCCTGCCAGGAGCTTGCTCCAGTGTGGGCTTCCCACGGGGCCACAGCCTCCTTCAGGTGCCTCCCCCTGCTCTGGTGTGGGGTCCTCCACGGGCTGCAGGTGGACTCTCTACACCCCCTCATCCTTCCTCCATGGGCTGCAGGGGGACAGCCTGCTTCACCATGGTGTCTGCAGAGTTTCTACATCTTCTCACTCCTCTTTCCGGCTGCAAAAGCTCCCTCTCTAACTGTTTTTTTCCTTTTTAAATATGTTATCACGGAGGTGCTGATGGGCTTGGCCTTGGCCAGTGGTGGGCCCATCTTGGAGCCGGTTGGCATTGGCTCTGTCAGACACAGGGGAAGCTTCTAGCAGCTTCTCACAGAAGCCACCCCTGTAGACCGCCCCCCCGCCCCCCCCCCCCCAGCTACCAAAACCTTCCCATGCAAACCCAACACAAGGGTGCTGGAAGAACTGTGCCCGGCACACTTTGCCCACCTTCCTCTTCACTCTCCCCCTGGATCTTAATGCAGAAGGAGCTTTTGGAAACCAAAATTATCCTGCTCTTCCCAGGGTACGTTCCCAAAGTGTCTTCCTGAAGATAATCCGTCCGCTAGCAGAGCCCTGGCATGGATGTTGCTATTCTGGTCCCTGCAGTAACAGGAACTGTTTGGCATGACTTGTCAGGACCTGCTTCATCCCAGACATGAGATCACAGTCTCATTTTTTATTGATAAATAAATACATTTCTTCCAGGGCTGGAGCCATGATGGAAGCATAACTGAAGGCTTCGTGAGTCTGCCGGCAGCCCGAGACCTCCTTGGTGCTGGGCAGGGGGAGAAGGTGCTGCAGGAGAGGATGGAATGTGTTGTCAGGCCAGACCTCCAGACCTGTCTGGAGGTGTTTGAGATCTTGGGCTCTTCCTCCAGCGCTGGTCTACTTGGGACAGGAACGGGCAGCAGTGCCGCACTGCCAGGCACTGGGACTGTGGTCCCTGTGTGTCCCTTTGCAGTGCCCAGTGCCTGATCAAGGGGAGAGAAAGGGCATTAGAGAAGACTTTAAAGTGTGGGGGATTGTTTTTGATATGAAGGCACCACTAAGGAAAGCTATATCTTTTTTTTTCTCCAAAGAAAAAAAAGGAGAGACTAAATGGGAGCACATCAACACATGCAAACCACGGCCTAGGGCACTGTGCACAAACATCAGCAGGCGTGCCAGGCAAGATGTAAATGAAATGTGGGCCCTGGTTTGCACAGAAAAAACCACAAGTGCAGAAAAGGGGGAGTGGGGGAGAAAAAGAGATACTGGGAAAAGAAAGTGCTACAGAAAAGTCAGGAGACCAGAAGGAAAAAACCAGGAACCAGTACAATAACAGGGAAAAAAACCCCAAAGCAACAAAAAACCCAACAGACTAAGAGAAAGCAAGAGGAAGAGAAGCCATTGCAAAGGATTATTGTTCTCGCCTGTTTTTTTCTTTCTCCATTACCTGAACCTGTCCCCAGGTGACTACAGGATTTCATTAAGTCACTGTGTGACCCCTAGAAGAGTTTTATGGCCCAGGACAGACCCCAGTGGCCATGATGACCCAAAGTCACTGGCCCACTAGCCAACAGATCTGCTGAAGCCCTGCCAGCACAGGGGACCCTGTGTCCACTGCTCTGAGCCCTCCAGGCTGCAGAGCAAGAGCCATCAGGGCTTCAGATGTTGCAGGGTCCTGGATGGGGTTTCCATTCCTCCCCTGGAAGGTGCTGCCCCTTCAGAGCAGAACAGGGTACAGGAGCATCCCTTAAAGCCGAGTTAAACGGCTGTCAGGAGCCCCTGGCTGATTTTGCAATGCAGGGGGCACTCGCGCGTCCCCTTCCATGGGCCGAGTGGAGCCCGGACACAGTTACCAAAGAAGAGAGAGGGAAAGCATTTTTACTGTTACTTATTTAGTTATTTATTTTTTACTTGTCCAACCTTGAACGAACGAGACAGCTAGAAGGGGCCTTAATGCTGAAGGCCAGCACTCCTTCCTGGCAGGCCTGTGGTGGTCTGCCTCTCCAGAGGAGCGGCTGTCTCTTACGTCTTTGCTTGACACACTGCTGTTCTTCGTGTGCCGCCGTGGAGCGTCTGGCTTCCTCTGCAGCCTCCCGTCGGGCAGCCTTCTCGTCTCCAGGCCGAAGAGACCCCGTCTCCAGGCCCCAGGGACCTCGGTGGCCCGCTGAGGGACTTCTCCTGGCGCAGCGGCTGAAGCTGTGACGCCATGTTGTCTTGTCCCCTTTTCTCGGGGCTCAGTGCAGAAGAGATGACACCCCTTCAGAAGGGGTGAGGGGTAGGGCAGAGGACGGGGGACGGGAAGGAAGCCTGCAGGCCGGCCAGGCGCGGAGGGTCAGCCTCCTGGCTAGCGCCGAGCGCGGAGGCAGGGCCGGCGGTAGGGCACTGGCCGGATGACCCTACGGCACCGCGTCGATGGTGGTGTGGAGGGGAGCCCTGGCACGATGTTGTGGTGCCAGGGGAGCCATCCTGGAGGTGGATCCACCTCCATCGGCTCCTCCTCGTCTTCAGGTGGATCCACCTCCATTGGCTCTGCACCATCAGCTACGTGGAAGAGGACCGCGTAGCTGATGGTGCCTCCCCTCTGACGCAGCCTCTTCCTACGCGCCTCCTGCAGCTCCTCCTGTGGGCGCCCACACAGAGGTGAGCGCCCGCTCGCTTCCCATCGTTGAGCCTTCATTCTTCCAACTAGTGGAGAGTCTGAGGACTCGAAAGCTCAGCGAATGTGGGACAAGTGCTGGGGGGCCAGTATTTATAGGGTCCGGAACAGAATGTGGTGAGGTAGCTTGTGACATCAGGAGGCCACTGTGATGGCTATGCAAATCTGCTGCCATTTTTCACTTTCCTCTAAACTGTTTGTGGTTTTGGTCAATCTGCTTGCTCTGAGGAATCTATTTCATGGACAAACTCTAACCAGTCCTGCTCAGCAGGAAACTCGGGAGTCAAGAGTGCAGCCTGGAAACTGGTGACAACCCACTGACTTCAGTGCTAGAAAACTGTTTTCTTGGACTTCACGCTTTTCATATGCAGCAGTAAAGGAAGAAAGTATAAATTCCTGAGGTGGCCGTAGCATTGTTGTTGCTCAAGCATGTATTGCACATGGTAATGCACCTTTCTTGGATTTTGGTTGTTCAGATGAGGCGCCTCCAGCCTTTCTCTTTCTCCTTGGCACAGCTGAATTTCTCCTGTCAAAAGGAACAGGACTGTATTGAGGGAGGAGGTTGAATTTCTTCTCAAATTCTTCTTCCAACTGTGCTAAGCTAAAGGGCAGGCAAAGCCAATCCAATTAAATGTAACTCCATTTCTGTAGAAAAAAAAATAATATCTTGTTTAGGAGAGTGTGTGCCTATATACATTCCTATCTCCTTAATGTAGAGAGAGAGGGAAAGAGAGAAGCGCGCACACACGGTAAACATCATACTGTGAACCCAAGTTTGGGAGGAGAATGTACACTCCAGCTTCTGCATTTGTAACTCAGTACAAATTGATTAATTGCATATATTAAAATTAGAAAAAATACAGACATGGGTTTCACGCCGGGGACATTTAGCTCTGTTTGCTGCACAGATTGGTACAGGAGATGTGTCTGCTGTGTGAGGGGAAGGAAAACAAGACCATAAAGAAACCAACCAATAAGATGGTTTGTAAAACCTCACGTGAAAGTCCTAACATTGGAATGGAAACAATAACAATTCAAAGCAGAGGAATCCGAGTGTCCCAGAACAGTAGCTTGTTTCCCACTTCTCTTACCCAGCAGAGAGATGCATCAGCCCCAGTGCGTGAGGATTTACAAGCGGTGACTCAGACTGCAGTGTGGGGCTCTGCAGGGCTACAGCCCCCTCTCCCTCCGGTGCTGCTTTGCCAGCACCCGTTTCTCCTGACTTTTGTGGTACCCACCCCACGGATAGATTTTCACTGGGCTTTTTGTCCTGCCGGCTCCATCTGTTTCTCAGCCCCAGCTCTGTCTGCTTGGGAAGGGCGACGTGAGGCTGTGCCCCCTTTGCCACTGCTGGCACTCTTCCTCCAGGTGCCACCGCTCTGCCAGGACCGGTCATCTCCGGTGACACATGCCACCCTGTTTGTGCTGTAGCCAGGACTGCCTCTGGTCTGCTCCCGTTTACAGCAGTATCGCTTCGGAGTAAGACCGTCCATGCCAGTGCTGTGCTTTGGGGGAGCTGCATTCAAGCCCTGACAAGGAAGAAGAAAAATCAGAGGTGGCATTCCAGATTTTTCAGTTTCAATGGGAAAAGACTCCCAAGGCAGGTTCCCTCCAATCCGTGGGCCAGTCTCGATGCACCAGGTGTTTTGGAGAGGATAGCACTGTTCTGGTGTCAGATTATGTTCTTCTGTCCTGACACCCACCAAGGCTTTGTTTTAAGATATTTAGGAACTGGATCACATTTCTGTGAACCCTGCAACCACCTGCAGGCTTTGAAACCTGCCAGTTGCATGGTCTTGGGGTGCAAGTCGGAGGGGTTTTTCGGTTTGCGTGCTCCCGTGCCCGCTCCAGCAGTGGCACGGCTGATGGTGTGCCCCAGCTGAGGATGCCTCTGCAGATACGCCTCATTTTGCAGAGCCAAGAATAGGAACCCTGACAAGCATCAGCATTTCCAAACCTGAATCTAGATAAAGTTAGTGCCAGGTGAGAGGTGGGTGACAGGGTCTCAGCTTGGGCTGAGCCCATGCAGAGGAGCTGCTGCAAGGCAAGAGTCCCTTTTCCTCGATGACAAGTGGCTTGAAGGGTTTGCGTTCTCCGCTCCACAATAACTTGTAGTAAGCAGGGTGCAATCTGCTAAACCTTATTGCGATTGGTTGTTTTTCCTGGTGGAAAAAGGCTTTACAATGGGTAGAGATCATTATGAAAGGAGGACCACAGCCTTTCACACGTGCTGGTCCTCCAGGTACATGCAAAGAGAGGTCTGTGTGGATACCAGAGCTCCTGCAAAGGAGCTCAAACACCCAACCAGCATGTTTCCAGCCAGCTGAGACCTCTGGCCACCGGTGGCCTGGGGGAGCGAGGGAGGGAGGGAGTGAGGAAGGGAGGGAGGGAGGGAGAAGTGAGTTTTCTTACCAGCTGGGGAAAAAAGGCAGTGAAGCCTATGGATGGAGACGGACTGCAGGGTCAGATGCCAAAGCAGCCTTCCTAGGGCTGCTGGTCAGACCCCTGACAAGCCCCGGTACCCTGGGAGGCAGCAGCCAGCCCTGCAGCCTGCTAGCGAAACACTTCAGCTCCAACACGGCTCCTCCTTCTGTGCTTTTCAACAGCCCTGCAGCCCCCCAGCCCCAGCCCGCTGCGCTGGTGGGCCGGGGAGCTGGAGGCATTTTCCCAGCGCTCTGATCTAACAGCACCAGTGGGACTGTTTCCAGCACGCTGCCACTGGAGGGCTTATCGGCCTCCCTCCCTATCTCCCACCACCCCGGCCTGATAAAGGAGGGGCTGGTGGCAGCCGGGGGAAGCGCCCAGAGCAGGGGCTGGAGCTGGGGACTGGCCAAACACAAAGGTGGCAGGGCTGGGGTGCTTCTCCCGTGAGCCCCTCCCTGTCAATGAGGATGTTGATACCTGTGACTATGGAAATCTTAAGATCAATTCAAGCAATTAGAGCCATTGCTCAATCCATGTAACCAAACAAAAGGGAAACCATTGTCACTTAGGAAACAATTAGTTGTAAGCTAAGGAGCTCTGGAACAATCTCATTGTAAAGAGCTGGGCCTTGGAAGAACAGATGTGCAAAAAAAGATAAGAGAGTTACAAGGTGATCCCAAAACCGGCCTTGAGGGATAAGGTATATGTGATACCAGGAGTGAGTCTGAAGACCCCCGAGGAGGTGTCAACAAACATGGGGGAAAGACCTTAGCATATGCTAACGAGTTCCCAAGGAAGATCCCTGCCTGTGATAAGCACTACTGGGAAAGATACTGAATATGTCTATGAACATAGTAGAAATACTTGCTAGTTTTGTCTTTTGGGTGTGCACCTTAGGTGGAGTTATCCCCCGTGCACCCAGCGCTGCAATAAAGAATGCCTGCTTTCTAAAACTTCCAAATAAGTCTTAGAGAGTGAACTATTTTGCCGCTTTCAGTGTGGTGGAGGGGAAGCAGCAGAGCAGGCCCTTCCCCACAGGGTAACAGAGAGCAAAGGGTCATACTGGGGAGCAACCAGCTTCCAGGCCCGGGGCAAAGGGAATGCCCAATGGAGAGGTGATGGGAGCATTGTGGGAGCGAGGAAACACATCCCCACAAAACTCAGAGGCACACCAGAGTGGCTCTAATATTTCTTGCCAGGTGGAAAGTAACTGCTGACACCTGCCTATCTTGGGCAGGAACAGGTTTTCCCTAAATTAGCCTAATTAGCAGGGCATAAAAAGCAGCTCACCTGGGGCTGTGTCCCTCTCTGCTTTGTGTTGGAGGGGTGGCTCTGAGCTGCAATAGCCTGGGAGCATCTGGGATGTCCTGGATGCTGAAGGTGTGTCTCCCTTACCCACTGAGCAGAAAAGTTCAAAAAGACTTGGGGTTTTTTTTTTTTAATCTTCAGGAAAGATGCCCTGGTGTGTCCCTATGGACACCTGAGCAGTCCCTGTGCATCCCTGGGGGTCCCTCAGCTGCTCCCTGGCTGGCCTTCAGCTGCTGTGGGTGTGGGACATACAGCTATTGCTCTCTAGTGGCTCCTGGCCTGGGGAAGGCTGGCTCCCCCCACCCCTGGCACCGGGGATGCTCGGGTCCTGCTTCCGGTCTCCCCCACTCCGGGACACCCGGGCCCGGCATCGTGGGTGTGATCGCACCCGGCAGCAGCTTGCCCACGCCCGGAGGTGGCTCACCCACTCGGTGGCACCTTGTCCCTTCATCTCATGGGGGCTGGACCGTACCAGGAACAGCTGGCGGTGGTGTTTTGGGGTTTTTTTTGCCCAGGGTTTGGTGTGACAGACCCGGCTTGCAGCCCCCGGGCACGGCTGATGGGCACTTACACCTCGCACTGGGTTGTTTCCCAGCCTGGGAGAAGGTTTTCCCCGAGCAAGGAACCTCATGTTGGAGATTTTGGAGAATAAATGAAGTAGGGAGTTTGTCTCCAAATACTCCATAGCTTTCTTGTAATGCATTTTAAACCATTCAAGCTGAGAAGCAGGAGGCTTTGGTAAAATGCACGTACAGGAAACCCAAGAGGGAGGTAGTGAGACTGTGTGGGAGCCAGGGCCCAGCTCTGCAGCATGGCTGTGAGGCAAGAAATTGAGGCAACTAAGAGGCAAGCTGAGGGAATGGAAGGACATTTGTAAGGGGAATGGACTTTGCATAACTCCTGGGATTGAGGGAGGGTCCTCCCTGTGTGCAGGGCCTTGTGAAATGCTGGGGAATCCCCATCTGTTTTGGAGGGTTGTGGTGGGTTGACCCTGGCTGGGGGCCAGGTGCCCACCAGAGCTGCTCTATCATGTCCCTTGTTCACCAGACAGGGGAGAGAGAAAAAGTCTAACAAAAAGCTTCTGGGTCGAGATAAGGACAGGGAGAGATCACTCACTAATTATCATCACAAGCAAAACAGACTGAACTTAGAGAGGAAATTCACCCCATTTGTTACTAAGCGAAACAGAGTAGAGGAATGAGAAATAAAATCAAATCTGAAAACACCTGCCCCCACCCCTCCCATCTTCCCAGGCTCAACTTCACTCCTGGCTTCAACCTCTGCCCCCCCTCAGCAGCACAGGGGGACGGGGAATGGGGGTTAGGGTCAGTTGATCACATGTTGTTTCTGCCGCTTCTTCCTCCTCAGGGGGAGGACTCCTCTCGTCGTTCCCCTGCTCCAGCATGGAGGAGTCCCTCTCACGGGAGACAGTCCTTCACCAACTGCTCCAACGTGAGTCTCTCCCACGGGGTGCAGACCTTCAGGAGCAGACTGCTCCAGCGTGGGTCCCCCACGGGGTCACAAGTCCTGCCAGCAAACCTGCTCTGGCATGGGCTCCTCTCTCCACGGGTCCACAGCTCCTGCCTGGAGCTTGCTCCAGTGTGGGCTTCCCACGGGGCCACAGCCTCCTTCAGGTGCCTCCCCCTGCTCTGGTGTGGGGTCCTCCATGGGCTGCAGGTGGAATCTCTACACCCCCTCATCCTTCTCACAGAAGCCACCCCTGTAGCCCCCCACGCCCCCCCAGGCTACCAAAACCTTGCCATGCAAACCCAACACAGGTTGCTAACCAATTTGTGGCTGCTAATTATGTCCATTGTATAGCCCCAACCTGAAGTGAACGATGGAGTAAAGCTTGTAGTTGGCAGTGGGTGCAAGTAATATTTTATTTTCTGTCAAAATCATGTCCTTTGATTGAACTTTGTTCATTATAATCTAATTCTAATAGCAAAACACACCTCCATTCTAAAAGCTACCCACCTTTGAGGTATGAGCACCCCTCACTGGGCATGCTCCTTGAATTTCTCTAAGCATATAGGTTTAAATCGAAGCGAGAAAACTTTCTACCCATCACAATAAGGTAACCATGTGATGCAAATGTAATTTTGTAATGGTTTTGTAACCTAAGTGTATAAACATATAAGGGCTTAAAGGCTAGGTGTGCATGTTAGGAGGAGAGATCCCCCATGCACCCAGCGCTGAATAAGCCAATGTTGGCTTTCTAAACTGCATTTCTGTTTGGAAAGTTGTTATTGCCCTTTGAGCGGTAACAAGGGGGACCGGCATGAGTGAGGTGAGAGGTTCTGGGAGTGGAGAAATAAGCAGGGCTCCTAAGCTTCCTTTCATGGTTCTTGGCAGTTTGTCTCTCTTTTTTTTTTCCCTTTTAGAGGGCAAACACTGAGAAAAGCAACAGTCTGTGGAAACAGAGCATTTTGAAGAAAAGTATATGGTGGGAGTTAAAACTAAATCTTAAAACTAAAACCTGCAGATACCTATTACTGGAAGAGATCCTCTTTCTGCAACTTGTGGAACTAGGTTTTCAGCTGGGAGGCGGGTGAGTCCACTTTCTGCAGGAAGGAGGGGTTTCCTCACCTGAGGGAGTGGGTGATTTTGCCTGGGTTTGGAGCAGCTTGGGCGCTCCCTCCCCCCCTTGCTCTGTGTGACTGGAAGGCTCCAGCTGGGCATAGCACTTGTAACCGGTTCCTGGTGGGACTCCCCCAGGGGTGGGGTGCTGCCAGTACAGGCCTCAGGGCATTAAAGGGCCCTCCTAGGGTGAGGGATTGTTGCCGGAGCATTCTTTCAGCCTCCTGCAAGGCTAGACTGACCACAAAGAGGCCTTTCTCCCAGACCCAGTATCGCTTTTCTGCAGCTTTGAAGCTGCCTGAGTGAAACCCTCCGTTGCACGCTGCCACACGTGTAGAGATGCCCCAGGAAGGGCAAAACCCCGTTCCACCTGGAGCGGATCTGTGGGGTGTGCTGGGCCCAAAGCTTGCTATGCCCCTGCTTCAAAACCCAGTAATTTTGGGGCTTCCTCATGAAGAGGGGTCCAATCCCAGGAAGCTCTTTTGCACGTTAGATCGTACAGGGGACGAGCTGTGGCAGAGAAATCCGGACTGTGCTTCCTCCAGCATACCAGCAAGCCTAGGGTATGTTGCAGCTCCTTTTTGTTTTCTGGGCTTTCTCTCTGTTGTAAGGTGGCCAAGGTGTTGTTGGAATACACACGGCTCCTACTTTCCACCAGCTGCCTAAGAACTTCACCTCAGCGGAGGGGAGTTGTACCTTTTCTGCCGGAACCTGAAGTTCTCAACTTTCCAGGTGAGTAATTCTTTTCCTTTTGGGTTTGTCCCACTGCAGGGCCATCGGACCCGCCCCCCCGCCCCCGCCCCACTATATCCTCAATGTATTGGTACGTTTTAACTCTCCCCTCGGGGATGATTTCTGATAGTGCTGGGGCCAGGGCGTGATGTGCCAAGGTAGGCGAATGCCCATATCCTTGTGGCAAAGGAGTAAAGGTCTATTGTATACCTTCCCGTGAGAATGCAAATCTATCTCGGTCGCCTTCCTGTGGAGGAACCATGAAAAACATCTCTGTTACATCAGTGGGGGCTAAACTGTTGTGGGACTGTTCCTGTATGGTGACAATCAGTTGGGCTGTATTAGGCACGGCCGCTGTCAGGGGACCAGTGCCTGCGTTTAAGGGCCAATAATCGATGGTTAGCCGCCACTTCCCGTTTGGTTTGCAAACTGGCCACACTGGAGAGTTATCAGGGGAGTGAGTTTGAATAATTACCCCCTGTTCCTGCAGCTCTTTGATCATGGGAGTGATTCCATCTGTAAAAGAAATGTACCAGACGTGAGTTGCCCTGGGTTTGCTTTCTTGCAGCGCTGGATGCACGGGGGAATCAGCTCCGCCCAACGTGCACGCAGGTGATTACCAACGCACAGGTTATATAGACTCAAAACATACATATTCACCATTTTTCTCAAAAAAAGGCAGCCCTATGAGAATCATTTCTTGGAATTCATTTACGTAGTCTCCTCCCTGTCACGCGTGCTCAGTGATTTGAGTCGGTGGCCCTCAAGGGGTCTCTGGTGGTCGTCAGTGGTCGCGCAGCCGTGTTTGCTGGATGACCCTCTTCTTGCAGGCACGCGCAGTATCCTCGCCGTGGATGCACCTGTCCGTAACAACTTACTTCATAAGATTAATATTCCCGGGCCTAGTGTCCGGTTGGGTAGGGACTGTACGTGGAACGTAGGAGCATTGTACATTGCCATGGTCAGTTAGCTTCATTACCTGTTACCTTGATTACAAACTAATTATTCCAAGCTAATCATTCTGTAGTTTCTGTCTCACGGCCTCTATGCCACCATTACATTTTCCCCTTTTTGGAAGTTTCCTTCCAGGCCTTGAGTAGCTTTCTGGGTAGCATAAGTTTTCTTTGAGCTAAGCTTCTATATTTTCTACAGTTCCCTCCTTTTGGTTTTTTTTTTTTGCATCCCTGCAATTATTTATGCCTCCAAGCTCCTTGCAATTTTGCTATTATGCTAGAAAGACAGGGTATACAACATTGAAAAATCACTGTTATACATACGATCCCTTGATACCAACAAGCATGATTTTGCAATTGCATAAAAAAAAAAAAAAAAATTTCTGCAGGCACAACGAATACTGAGTTCCCTGTTCATCTCCATCCAGAAGGCTCGTTTTCACTGGAATATAAGTTCCAGGTACTGCTAAAACTCTCCCAAATAAAACTTCTGCTGGAGATACACCCACTGGTTGCCTCGGTGTGTTTCTAATGTCCCAAAGTAGTAAATTTAGCACTTCTGGCCACTTCAAGCCAGTTTGTTTACAGGTTTGAACTAATTTGGCTTTGATGGTCCTAGTCATCCTTTCTACTTGCCCTGATGATTGTGGGTGATAAGGTGTGTGCAATTGCATCTTGATGTTTCATGAATGCTAAATTTGCACTAAAATTGCGGCAGAGAAATGTGCTCCTCTGTCCGAGTCAATTATGTCAGGAACTCCGTACGTAGGTATTCTCTCTTTCAACAGAGCTTTAACCACCGCTTTTGAGTGGTTCTTTCGAGTTGGGAAAGCCTCCACCCAGCCCGAAAGCTGATCGACAATCACAAGTAAATAAGCATATCCCATAGCCCTAGGCATCTCCGCATAATCAATTTGTAGTTTTTGGCAAGGACGTGTTGCTGGAGGTCGCTTCCCTGCTGGTGCCTTAATTTTCAAAGAGGCATACTCTTTGCACAGTCGACAGCCTTCGCAAACTCTCCTAATAGCAGTGTAAATCCCCGGTGCTGCCCACAGTCTCTGTACTCTCGAGGCTACAGTTTCAGGTCCACCATGGGTTTTCTCATGGTGCCATCGCGCCATCGGTATTAAGTACCTTTTTGGGAGTAATGGTTTCCCCCCTAGAGTCCCTTGTCCATTCTGCCGTTCGGCTCCCAGCTTCTCCCAGAGGTGGCTGTCTTCCTCGGGAAGTTCCTCGTACGGTTTCTGCATGTCTGGTAATTCCAGGTCGAGTTCTCCGTGATGGGTCAGTGTCATTGCAAAGGTGACTTGTCGGGCTGCTGCTTTTGCAGCCTGGTGCGCGAGCGCATTCCCTTTTGCCAATTGATTCTCTTGGTTGGTGTGTGCTTTAATATCTGTCGCTGCTAGTTGGGATGGTAACTGAAGCGCTTCCAGGAGTTCTTTAATCTGTTGTCCCTGGGCGATCGTTTTACCTGCTGATGTGAGAAATCCCCTTTCTTTCCACAGCATACCTGTAGCATGGCAAACTCCAAACGCATGCTTAGAGTCAGTATACGAATTAACCCGTATTCCGATCGCATATTGTGCAGCTTTCGTGAGGGCGACGGTCTCTGCGCCTCGAGCACCTAAAGTGGGAGGCAAAGGTGCTGCTAACGATACCTTAGTTTCCGTGGTAACAGCAAACCCAGTACATTTCCATCCTTCTTCACATGGAAGGATGGAGGAGCCATCGGTAAATAAGTTCATATCTGGGTTATCTAAAGGTTGATCTCGCAAGTCGTCTCGCGGTTTGCTTGTCATTTGGATTACCTGTTCACAGGCGTGTTCATCTTCTTCTCCATCCGTGGGCAGTGGCATTAAGGTGGCAGGATTCAAGGTATTTCAAGATCTTTCCAATCTGAAATTGTCAGCAAGCAAAAGTAGTAGTTCATATTTATGTGCTCTTTGTGGAGAAAGTGCTTTCTCGGCATATTGTTACAATAATCTTTCCACTTCACGTGGCACACAGAGTGCTAGGAGATGTCCCAAGACTATGTTCCGGCTTTTTTCTACTACCTCAGCAGCGGTAGCCACAGCTCTTATGCAAAACGGAGTTCCTCTTGCTGCTGAATCTAATGTGCAAGAATAATAGGCTATAGGTCTTTCATGTGGCCCTAAAGTTTGAACTAAGTCTCCATTTGCTGTTCCTTTGTTTTCTGTGTGTGGTGGGTTGACCCTGGCTGGGGGCCAGGTGCCCACCAGAGCCGCTCTATCACTCCCCTCGTTCACCAGGCAGGGGAGAAAAAGTATAACAAGAAGCTTCTGGGTCGAGATAAGGACAGGGAGAGATCACTCCCTAGTTATCGTCACGAGCAAAACAGACTGAACTTAGAGAGGAAATTCACCTCATTTGTTACTAAGCGAAACAGAGTAGAGGAATGAGAAATAAAATCAAACCTTAAAACACCTGCCCCCAGCCCTCCCATCTTCTCAGGCTCAACTTCACTCCCGGCTTCAACCTCTGCCCCCCCTCAGTGGCACAGGGGGACGGGGAATGGGGGTTACAGTCAGTTGATCACGCGTTGTTTCTGCCGCTTCTTCCTCCTCAGGGGGAGGACTCCTCTCATCGTTGCCCTGCTCCAGCATGGAGGAGTCCCTCTCACGGGAGACAGTCCTTCACCAACTTCTCCAACGTGAGTCTCTCCCACGGGGTGCAGACCTGCAGGAGCAGACTGCTCCAGCAGTCCCAACTGGGAGTTATATACAGATGGGAGCAGCTTTGTGAAACAAGGGATCCGGATGTCAGTGTATGCTGTGACCACAGTGGATACTGTTGTAGAAGCAAAAGCTCTGCAACCAAAACCATCAGCCCAGAAAGCAGCATTGATTGCACTAACAAGAGTCTTGGAACAAAGTGAAGGAATGTATGGACTGATTCCCGGTCTGCATTTGGAGTATTACATTACCTAACCCCTAACCCTAACCCTATCATAATGCTAATCCTCCCCCTAATCCTCACCCTAAAGATAACAATAAGCCTAAACCTAACCCTGAGCTGAACCCTAACCCTAAGTCTAACCCCAAACCCCTAACCCTAACCCTAACGATAAGCCGAACCTGAACCCTAACCATAACCCTAACACTAACTCTCTCCCTATCCCTATTCCGAAGCTAACCCTTCCCTGAACCCTAATATAATGCTAATCCTAAAACTAAACCTAACCCTGACCGTGAACCTAACATTAAACCTAATAACCATAAGCTTGATCCTAACCATAAACCCAACCCTAACCCTAAACCTAACCATAAGCCAAACCTGAACCCTAAATATAAACCTAGCCCTAACCCTAACCCTATCCCTAACCCTAAGCCTAACCCTTACCCTAATCCTACCATAAGGCTAATCCTAATCCTAACCCTAACCCAAAACACTAATGCTAACCGTAACCCTAACCCTAACCCCAACCCTAACCCAAACCGCATCACTAACCCTAACCCCAAACCATAACCCTTAACCTAACCCTAACCATAACACTAAAAACTTACCTTAACCCTGAACCTCACTCTAACCTCTGACCCAAACATTAACCCCTAACGCTAACACTTCAACCACCCTAACCCTAACCATAAACCAAACCTGAACCCTAAATATAAACCTAACACTAACTCTAACCCTATCCCTAACCCTAACCCTTACCCTTACCCGAATCCTATCATAAGGCTAATCCTAATCCTAACCCTAACCTTAAAACCCTAACCCAAAACACGCTAACCGTAACCCTAACCCTAACCCCAACCCTAACCCAAACCGCATCACTAACTTTAACCCCGAATCTTAACCCTAACTCTAACTCTAACCCTAACCTTAATTCTAACCTTAACGCTAACCCCTAACCCTAACCCAAACCACTAACCCTAACTCTAACCCAAACCCCAACTCTAACCCCTAAACCTAACCCCTAATCCTAACCGTAACCTCTAACCCTACCCATAACTCTAACACAACCCTAACGCTAACCTTAACCCTAATGGCCCTAACCGTAACCCTAACCATAACCAAGCCGTACCCTAACCGTAACCCTAACCATCATCCTAACCTAACCCTAAACCTAACTCTAACCCGAACCCTAATCCTAACCCAACCCTAACCCTAACCCAGCTTCTATAACATTCTGCATAGGTGGCCTGATACACAAAAACCAAACTGCAAAGCACTTATTTCTACTCGTGAATGGTGATTATGGGCAATGAGAGTTTAGTCAATGCAGCTGAGGACGGTACGGCTGTGGCCATCTAGGCAGACTTCTGAGCTTTCTCATTTTCTTCCAAGGTAGTTACAGCCATGGGACTTCTCTTTCTGCAGAGCACTGCACACAGAACTAGTGTGCAAGAGTTTGGTTTGTGACCGCTGCTGGCAGCAGATGGAGCGATCTAACGTCCGCTCAGTAGCAGCTGGGTTGCCACATATCCAAGTTGTGGTGATTTGTCAAGGCTTTGGAAGCAGTTGTGCTGAACGAAAGATCTCTCAGGGAATCCTCAGATCTTCATTCATAGCCAATTTCTCTGCAGAGAGTAAACGGCAGCTGGAATGTTCCCGTACACTACTTTTTCAGGCCTGAGATGAGTAAGGGGAAGTTTTCTAAGCTTGCTACTCCCCCCTAAGGGAACTATGGGAGAAACACAGGCGCAGAGTGTTTTATGGGATGCCACGCTGAGGGTCCCTGCAAGTTCGTTGCCTATGTACAGCCAGAAAGTGCTTTGGGCTGTCTACAGGAAATATTTAGGCTTACTTTTGTGTTTTGTTTCGCTTGGTGGTTTTTATTGTACTGGTTCCTTTGGCGGAGGCCAGTAAGGACTTGATGACGTGATTCCAGATCTTTGCAGCTATGGTGTGGCAGTTGGACGTTTGGAGCTCAAGGGAGGCGTTTTCGGCAATGCGGCAGTTTGATCAACTTGAGCTGCGTTTCTGTAGAGAGAAGAAATAACACCTTTGCCTGTCCCAACCCACTTGTGCTTTTCTCTCGTAGCTTGCATTGAGCCTGCAGAAATGCTTTTGAAGCCAGGTAGTTAATTGCACTGAGGAACCAGCGTGGGGTCAAATCAACCCCGAGTAAAAAGAAAAAAAGGTTACGTTTTCACCCAAAGCTTTTTCTCAGCCTGGTTCTCTCTGAAGCCTCACAAATTCTGGCCTTGAGCACAGAGAGGAAGTGGCAGTGAAGTGGGAGTGCCGGTCAGGAACATTTGCAGCTCTCCTGTGACAATGTTTCTCACGTAAAAATGCTGGCTCTAATTTGGAGGTTTGTATTAAAGCCAAATGTGTGAATAATTCTTTAAGTAATCATTTTATGATGATACAAAATTGGAATCGAGGCAGGAGAAGCCCAGGGAATTGTCTGCAATCCCTCCTGCAGTGACCGCATCAGCCGCCGTGCTTGGGCCAATGCTTCCAGCCTCTTTGTTTGGAGATGAAACCTGGGAAAGTCCCCGCTTCCTCGAGCATGGATCTTCCTCTCCTTGGCACCTGCTGGCTGAACTGGGAAAAACGGGGACAGCGACATCCTTTTAAGCACCAGTTGTTCTGTGGATTAGGTGGCGGCTGTGAGGAGAGGACATGCAGGAGCTGCGTGGGGCCTGGGAGAGCTGAGGAGGTTGTGGGTGCAGCCCTGGGGGCAGAAGAAACAGCCGACACTTTGGTGAAGCAACTCTTCTGTCAGCCAGTTTGCTCTGGGGAAGGTGGGGAACTGGGGCACCCATTGCTGGAGAGCAGAAGGCTTGTTACTGCTGCCGTGCTCCTCATCTTTGCCACACTACTGAAGCAGGTGCTGGGAGGAGGTAGGGAATGATGTCCTGGCAAAAGAGGGGACCTACAAGTTGGCAGCCTCTCCCCTTCCTTTGACGTCTCCGTATTGTGCTTGAGAGTAGGAGATGTGTCCTTGCGCCCATCACTTGGAGCCTGGTTCTAAGCCCCCGTGTCAGCTTCTCTTCTATTTCTGTCATGTTTGAGACTCTTTTGCATAAAAAGCCAATTCCTGGAGTTTGATCATTCTGAAGGCACCACAGCTTCTCTTGCAAAGTCTTTCTTGCCTGTACGGTTAGGGAAATGTGCTAACTGAAGTGCTTTGAGGGGTAGGAAAGCAGAGAGTTGAAAAGCAGAGTTTACATACAATTTAAGAGCCTGATTTTGGAGCTGGCCTGTGACTTTTTGGCTGTTTGGGGATGGAAAGCCAATGCCAGTGAATATGAATCCAAATAGTTGCTCCAGCGTGGGTCCTTTCCACAGGGTGCAGTCCTTCAGGAGCGCACTGCTCTAGTGTGGATCCTGCCAGAAGACCTGCTCCCGTGTGGGCAACTCTCCACGGGGCCACAGGTCGTGCTAGGAGCCTGCTCCAGCCTGGGCTCTCCATGGGGTCACAGCCTCCTTTGGGGCACATCCGCTTGCTCTGGCGTGGGGTCCTGCACAGGCTGCAGGGTGACTCTGTGCTGCACTGGGGACCTCCATGGGGACAAACCTGTGTCACCACGTTCTGCACCATGGGCTGCAGGGGAATCTCTCCCTCCTCCCCCTCCTTCTTCACTCAGCTTGGTGTCTGCAGAGTTGTTTCTCTCGCGTATTCTCACCCATCTCTCCCAGCTGCTCTTACCCAGCAGATTTTAGCCCTTCTTAAAGATGTTGTCCCTAACAACATTGCATCACGGTGGAGCCTGGAGAGTGCCTGCAGGGCCTTTGAGGACATCAGCCCCCAAAGCTGCCTGGGCAGCGAGAGCATCGTGGTGGTCCGGCTCTGCAGGAAAGGGCTCCTTATGGGAGATTTCCTCTTCCTCCTCCAGGGAGGCCTCCTGTCCTGGCTCCCTCGCCAAAGGGCTGCTTCCCCTGGGGAAGGAGATGGGGGAGCTTCCCCCCCACCATTGCCTGCCCCACCGGCGGTGACTCGACCCTGGGGGTGGCTCGGTGCCCTTCGAGACTCACCGGCCCTGATCTGGGGCTCAGCGGGGCTTTTGCACCTCTTGGGTGCCATTTTCCCGGTGCCCCCTGTGCTCCCTCCCCCTCCCACACAGGCACGGAGCCGTTCTGGAGAAACAGCTTTTAATTGACAAAACACAAGAGAAAAGGTCCCATCAAAGCTACTCTACCCCCCCTCCCCCCCCCCCAAATACACCACCCCTCCTCCCCCATCCCCCACTCCCCCCACCTCCTCCTCATCCCTGCTCGGGCTCTACTTCCCCCCCTGCCACCCCCGTGCTGCCTGCCAGAGCCCTGCGCTTGCTGGCCGGCTTTGGCAAGGCGCTCTGCCCCCGCTTCTTGCCCCGCTTCTCGCAGACGGCAGCCTGGGACGGTGGCAGGGCCATCCCCGCAGCCCCCCACGACTCCTGGGGCTGCATCCCGATGGTGTAGAACTCTTCCATGCTCAGGATGGCGTCGGTGATCTCGGGGACGCTGTAGTCGGGGGTGAGCAGCTCCTCGGGCAGGGAGAGCGAGGCAAAGTGGCAGTGGGGGGTGGCTGTGCCGGTGCCACCAAGCTCCCCAGGCCCAGGGCTGCTGCTGAAAGCATCCTGGCTGACGCCCACCGTGTCCAGGGAGCAACCAAAGAGCCTTAGGGCCTCTTCGAGTGGCACCTCCTCGGACACGGTGAGGTCATCTGCCAGGTCCCCAAGGGCTTGGTTGTTGGGTGCAGCAGAAGGGCAGGAGGGGTCGTAGCTGCCCAGGGGGATGTTGCTGCCCAGCTGTGCCTCCGCAGTGGTGGCCGTGCCGTCGATAGTGAGCTGGGCAGGCTGCTCCTCGACGTGCTGGTAGGTGGCGCTGGATGTTGGTAACACAGGGGAGGCAAGGGCCACCATGTTCTCTTCTGCGCCTGTGCCACCATGGTCCCCATGCATAGGGCTGCTGCCGGCATCCTCCTGGGTGGCCTCCACCCCGTCCAGGGAGCAACCCAAGAGGCTTAGGGCCTCTTTGAGAAGCTCCTCATCGGACACGTCAAGGTCTCCTGCCAGGTCCTCCAGGGCCTGGCTGGGGGAGTCATGGCTGCCCGGGGGGATGTTGGTGTCCGGGTGTGCCCCCACAGGAGGTGCCGTGCCGCAGGTGTTGGTCTGGGCAGGCTGCCCCTCGATGTGCTGGCAGCCAGGGTTGGACGTCGGCAACAGCAGGGGGGCTGGGGCCACCACTCTTCCCTCTGCACGGGTGCCACAGGAGTCCCCAGGCATGGGGCTGCTGCCAGGAACATCCTGACTGGTCCCCACCGCATCCAAGGAGCAGCCAAAGAGCCTGAGGGCCTCTTGGAGAAGCTCCTCCTCAGAGACTTCCAAGTCTCCATCCGGGTCCCCAGGGGCTTGGTGGTGGGGGCCAGCAGTGGGGCTGCGGGGGGTGTCACGGCCCGGGGGGATGTTGGTGCCCGGGTGTGCCCGCGCAGGGGTGGCCGTGCCAGAGCTGTTGACATGGGCAGGCTGCCCCTGGATGTGCCGGTAGCCAGGGATGGACGTCGGCAGTGCTGGGGGGGCTGGGGCCTCCGCTCTCCCCTGATAGTTTTGGGGTGTGAGGTGTGTCGGCTGTCCCTGCGGGGTCAGAGGGGCTGCCCAGGCTGGGAGGGTCCTGCAGCCCCTGGGGCCCCCCCACAGGGCAGCAGCCGGCAGAGAAGCGGTGCCATGGCTGAGCGTGGAGCTGGCCGGGGCAGGCAGGTTGGTGACCGTCCACTCGATGTGGAAGACCCGGGGGTCGAAGAAGCAGCCGCATGGAGCACTCTGCAGACCTGTGTGGGTGAGAGGGAGCCGTGCTGGGCCAGGGGGTTGGGGCCCTCCAAGGACAGCCACCGAGCTGGCCCCGATGGCCGCCATCCCCCAGCTCTGTGCTGGGCACGTGGGCAGCTTCTGGCCAGGGTGCTCCGCGCGGGGTGAGCTGCTGTGCTGGTGGGACAGGCTTGCAAAGCAGGGAGGAGACTGGCTTCTAGGAGGTGAAGCGGGAGAGATGGCCCCAAGCATTGGGGAAATTCTCTGGGACTTGGATTTCCTGGGCACGCATCAGCCAGGCGAGAGCAGGGACGCTTGCCTGGGCTTGCTGAAGCCCTGTGCCAAAAGTGCCCTGGGGACAGGGCTGATGGGGATGCTGGGCGTGCGCGGGGGCCGGGGATGGCGAAGGCGGCAGGGTGGCAGAGCAGCCAGGGGTGCCGTACCTGGTGGTGGTAGTGCCTGGGGGCCCTGGGGTGCCACGTGCAGTGAGGGTGGCCAGGCTGCGGGGAAGGGCTGCTGCTGGCGGGGCAGTGGGCACAGGTTGGCTGCGCCTGGAAGAGAGACAGGAGCGATGGCCGATGGTCACCTCCGCTCTTGCCCCCAAGAGCGTCCCTGGGGTGCAGGGGTCAGGGTGGGTCTGTACCTTGGAGGTAGAAGGTTTGGGGAAGGGCAAAAGTCTGGAGGAGTCGGGGTGCCGGGGGGTCCCGGGGGCCGCGCGGTGGGAGCTGCAGTGGTGGCGGCGCCATGTTGCGTTCTGGCTGTTGGCTGCTAAGGACTCTCTGGCGTCTCCCAGGAGGGAATGTGGGGTGTCCGCGTGTTCCGCCCCGCCCCAACAGCCTCCCCAGCCCCTCCTGCCTGGGGAGGGAAAGGGTTCAGGGGGGGCCTTGCTGCGTTCCCAGAGCTGGCATGTCCTTGGGATTGGTGGGACTTGGTGGGACGAGTGCCACGCCTGGAGTGCTGGCATGGAGGCTGCAGGCTGTTCAGGAGGGGTAGGCAGGGCAGGCGAGGTGGAGGGGTCGCACTCTGTGGAAGGGAGAGGTTGGATGGTAGAGCCCTTCCAGTCAGCAAGGATGTGGTGGAGAGCCTCTGGGTGAGGCTGAGGGGCATGGAAAACAAAGCAGCTGTTGCAGCGGGTGTCTGCTACCGATGGCCCAGCCGGGATGCCCGCACTGCGGAGTTATTTGATAGGCCCTGAGGAGAAATCTCTGGACGAGCAGCCCTTGTCCTGATGGCAGATTTCGACTTCCCAGACATCCACTTGTTGTCCAAACAGCGGATTCGTTACGCAGTGTACACTAAGCCAATTCTCACACACATAGGAGACATATTGCTTTTTATTCAGGCCTGGGTGCTCGGTGGATTTCCACAAATCAAGCGCACCTAATGCCCGTTCCCCGTCATATTTATACACAAACCTTCCAAATCAGGAGACTCCCAGTTACAACGATTGGTTCATATTTCTTTTGGTAGTATGCAAACTAGAAGGCATGCTCGGTTCTTTTCTCGGCCTTTATCTTTGGGTAGGTGGCATAATTTGGGTAGGGGGCTCATGGGTCGGTGGTTGCGGAGACCCTGGCCCAAATTACCTTTCCCCTAGTCTCTCAATACTTCTGGCACTCCCCAATGGTTCTTCAGGGTCTGTTGATCAGACTAACGATGTATGGGTTATGCTTCTACCTCTTGACAAGCACGTCTTCCTTGACACCTTGTCTGGGTAAATAGGAACTGACATAATGGTAGCACTGGACAATGGCCATCCTCAGGAGTCCCTAGCCGCTATTTACAAAACTCTCTGTGACATCCTGAACTGTGAAGAACTATCATCTGTAGCATTCTTAACTATGGAACTATGCAAAACTATTGGTAACATTTTAGCTGCAGATTCAGGATTAACTTTTAACCTCGATGAAGGATATCCTGGTCCGACTCAAAGCACGTGATGAAACTGTGAAAAAATCAAGGTGTGGAAGGATTATTCACTGTATAAAATCATCTTATAGGCAGCGCGCTCTGTTGCCCTGTGGATAGTATCATGTCATCACCGGCACGACTGGTAATTTTCCGTTTCTTTCCTAGTACAAGGATGCATTTATGGAGGCAAATCCAGGGGTGCAGGTGGTGCCCCACAACGAAGCAACCTGTGGAACCCCAGACATCGCCTGTTACAAAGAGGAAAAAGCAGGCTCTGCAAAAGAGTTACCAAGCCTGAGGAAAGGGGCCAAAAGTGAAGCAATGGCACAGCATAACTTTGGGATGGCAGGTGAGATTTCCATCCCTGTTCCTCAAAGGGAACAGCCTCGTTTTGTTTGAGGGTGCGGTGTTGGAATCAAAGCGCAAGGCCAGTTTTCTTTACTGCAGAGTGCGCTGTAGTGCAAATAGCTTTCGTGTCCCACATGGAGTTGCCAGGTGCGGTGGGTTGACCCTGGCTGGGGGCCAGGTGCCCACCAGAGCCGCTTTATTACTCCCCTCGTTCACCAGACAGGGGAAAAAAAGTATAACAAAAAGCTTCTGGGTCGAGATAAGGACAGGGAGTTTCTTAAGTCTTCTCCCTCCTCTCTCCGGCTGCAAAAGCTCCCTTTCTAACTGGTTTTTTTCCTTCTTAACTATGGTATCACAGAGGCGCTGATTGGCTTGGCCTTGGCCAGCGGCGGGTCCGTCTTGGAGCTGGCTGGCATTGGCTCTATCAGACACAGGGGAAGCTTCTGGCAGCTTCTCACAGAAGCCACCCCTGTAGCCCCCCCGGCTCCCAAAACCTTGCCACGCAAATCCAACACACTGTGCAATAAAGTTTAAAGGGCTTAGAATAGTCTGGAAGCCCCAAAGCTGGAGCTCGCGTTAATGCTCCCTTTAATGCACAAAAGGCTTTTTCTCGTTCAGGACCCCAAGCTATGGGTTCCCCCTCCTCATTTTTCATTGCCTCATTAAGAGGTTTCGCTATTTCACTAAATCCAGGAATCCACGGCCTACAAAATCCCACTTGTCCTAAAAATCCCCTTAATTGTTTCTTTGTTACTGGTCTGGGAATTTCTTGTCTAGCTCTTACCCGTTCTGGATCTACTTCTCTCCCTCCCTGGTTTAAGAATAAACCCCAGATCCTTCTTTACCTGGTGTTGACAGAGTTGCAGTTTGGATAGAGATGCACGGTGACCCTTGTTTGCAAGTTGGCTGCACAGATATTCAATATCCCGCGTACAAGCTTCAGCCCTATGGCTTGCTAGTAACAGATCATCGACATCCTGAATCAAGACAGAACCGCCAGGAAATTTTAAATCTCTTCGATGGTTTCTGAGAACTTGAGAAAAAAATAGTTGGTGAACTAGTGAACCCTTGTGGCAAGTGTGTCCAAGTCAACTGTTTCCCTTGCCAAGTAAAAGCAAAAATGGATTGACTTTCTTCAGCAATGGGTATGCTAAAACCTGCTCCTGTTAAATCCAAACCAGTAACATATTGTGCCCACACGATACAGGTGTTTGGGTAAGAATGAAACTGGGGTCAGGGACAAGAGGGTGTGGGGAAATTACATGCTCATTTGCTGCGCGGAGATCTCGAACAAATCTGTCTTGCGGATCCCCATCCTTATCTAATCGAAGTTTACTTACTGGCAAGATTGGAGTCTTAGATGGACTTTGGCGTTCCTTGAGTATTCCTTTTTCTAAGAAAACTGCAATCCGTTTTTGAGTACTCGGAATAGCCTCATCTGCAATCGGGTACTGTTTCATTGATGGAGGTGACCCTCCTTTTGTGTTCATTATTACCGGTTCTGCAGCTAACGATAATCCTATCTCATCACCAGAGCTGCTCCACAGTTCCCGGGGAAGTGCTTCAAGTCCTTTTGGGATTTTAAAAGCCGACCAAATTCCTGCAAAAGATCACGTCCTAGCAAAGACACAGGTGAATCTGGAGGTACCACAAATCTTCCCCATACCCTTTTTTCTGCAATGATCATTGGAAGTGGCGTCGAAATAGATTTTATTTCTTGTCCAACAACCCCTCTTATAAGTACCTTTTCTTTAGAAATCCATGTTTGTGGGAGTGCATCATTCAAAAGGGACAAGGTTGCTCCTGTGTCTACTAAAAATTCAATAAAAAGTCCGTTTAGCTTTGCAGTAATTTGTCCGTACTCGTTTACCTTCACTCCTGCATTGGACATCTTCGCAGTCCTTTGGCAAGCATGGAGTTCAGCTTATTATTTTTCTGTTGTGAGTGAGGGCACGGTGGATACGGTGGATTTGATCCTCGTCCAGCACTTCCTGGGCGGAGTGGGCACTCCCGCTGGGCATGTCCTATCTTCCCACAAGAAAAACACTCTAAAAGGTTAGGATTAGATTGGTTAGGGAAAGGAGGAAAGGGAGCCCTTTCCATCAGTCTTTTTCCGTCAGTTGTGGCTAAATTCCAGATGGGGTCCTCAGTGGGCCAGGGATTTAATCCTTGACCTCTCTGAGCAATTTCTCAGTCCTTTTGAAGAATTTTCTCTCACTCATCCATCTGGAATAGTTCTCTCAGCAAAGTTTTCATGTCACTCCAGTTAGGTGTGTAATCAGTGACTATTCCAGCTAGCATTTGTGCACATCCATCTGCATCGTCTCTTAATCTTGGCATTTTACTTTGCCACGTGATCAAGTCACCTTGTTTCCAAGGTTTGTGGCGCATCACAGCAGTCACTGCAGGGCCATCAGGAGGAGCTCCTGGTCGTGCTCTGGGATTTGGGATGTAATGCATTTTCGTGGCAAACATCCTGACCTGCTTGGGGAAGGTCAGTTTCCTCGGCCTCAGGGGCAGAGGGAAGCGAGCTTACCCGTAGTTTAGATGGCTTACGTCTTTGATAAGACCAATCCTACCAAATATACCAATAATCAATACTTGGACTTGCAGTATCTTCTAAAATGATCCTTCGAAATGTTAACTTATGGGGCTTAAAAGTTCCTTTGCGGGGGGGGGTGCAAATATCCATAGGTCCTCCCCCTCGAGTTCGAGTTAGGAATGGCCATTCCTCCTGACACAACCCAATCAGTCTTGTCTTTTGTAAAGTCTGTGCCCCATAAATCTTACTCCAATTTTCTAAAACCTCAGCAAGGGGCGTCCCCCTTTCAATGCTGGGTGTAGTTCCCGTTTCTTAAATTTCTTTTCCTCTTACCAAATCTTTAGCAAGTTTAAACACAAGAGTACTCCCAGTATTGTCTGGAATCACCCGTGTCCAAGTCTCTTAGGTGAACGCACCTATTTTTGTTATGCCAGCAATGAGCGTTGGTCACGGGTTTGTCCAGAGAATTAGCTGGTGCTCCTTCCTCTTGCGTCCTAGGGTCCCATCTGGGTCGCCATCTGTTAGAGGGTATGAGAAATGGACCAGACGTGAGTTGCCCTAGGTTTGCTTTCTTGCAGCGCTGGATGCACGGGGGAATCAGCTCCGCCCAACGTGCACGCAGGTGATTACCAACGCACAGGTTATATAGACTCAAAACATACATATTCACCATTTTTCTCAAAAAAAGGCAGCCCTATGAGAATCATTTCTTGGAATTCATTTACGTAGTCTCCTCCCCGTCACGCATGCTCAGTGATTTGAGTCGGTGGCCCTCAAGGGGTCTCTGGTGGTCGTCAGTGGTCGCGCAGCCGTGTTTGCTGGATGACCCTCTTCTTGCAGGCACGCGCAGTATCCTCGCCGTGGATGCACCTGTCCGTAACAACTTACTTCATAAGATTAATATTCCCGGGCCTAGTGTCCGGTTGGGTAGGGACTGTACGTGGAACGTAGGAGCATTGTACATTGCCATGGTCAGTTAGCTTCATTACCTGTTACCTTGGTTACAAACTAATTATTCCAAGCTAATCATTCTGTAGTTTCTGTCTCACGGCCTCTATCCCACGATTACATTTTCCCCTTTTTGGAAGTTTCCTTCCAGGCCTTGAGTAGCTTTCTGGTTAGCATTGTCTCCGAAATCCGGGAATAAACGTCGTAACACCAATGTAGTGTTAAAAGGCAGGCATTCCTTATTGCAGCGCTGGATGCACGGGGGATAGCTCCACCCAATGTGCATGCCAGGTAATCACTAATACACCAGTTATATAGCATCAAAACATACATATTCATCGTTTTTCTCAGAAAGGGCAGCCCTATGATAATCATTTCTTGGAATCCATTTCCATATTCTCCTCCCCATCACGCATGCTCAGTGATTTGAGTCGGTGGTCCTCAAGGGTCTCTGGTGGTCGTCAGTGGTCTTGCACCCGTGTCCGCTGGATGACCCTCTTCTTGCAGGCATGCGCAGTGTCCTTGCTGTGGGTGCACCTGTCCATAACGACTTACTTCATAAGATTCATATCTCCAAACCTATTGTTCAGTTTGGTAGGGACTGTACAAGGAACATAGCAGCATTGTACCTTGCCATGGTCAGTGAGCTTCATTACCTATTACCTTGGTTACAAACTAATTTTCCCAATCTGATTCTATAGCTACATTAAGTTAAAATCTTACAAATATAATCAAATCATCCTAACTTTTATATAATCAACTTTTGATTGCTTTATCAAAATAGATGTAACATTTCCCCCCTTTGAAAGTTTTGAAAATTATTTCAATACTTTCACTATACTAATCATTTTCTATGTTGGAGGAAACTCTGGGATTGCTTGTCTCTTTTGCTGTTCTGCAACAGCTTGGACGATCATATGAGTGAAAGAAGCTTCCCGAGTAATTTGCTTTTTCAGATATGTTAACCGATTCATCATTTTCCAGGCTATGGCATACAATATTGCTGACAAGGTCAAACTGATCAAAACCAATATTAAGAGAATCACGATGGGGTGACACAACTTGTTTAGGATGCCTGTAGCAGTAGGTGACCATCCAAAAAGTGTGTCCCACCATCTAAGTTCTGCATCTCTCTGCGCTCTTTCAAAAACTCGGTGTATTTCTTTCACATTGTGATGAACAGTTATTAGGGGGTTTTTTGTCCATTTTCCTTAATTTTTTTCCAGAATTGCAATCAAATCCTTGCATTGTAATAAGTGTTTCACTAAAGCGAGATTCATTCCAATGGGTATAGGTAACAATTCATGAATCAACATGTAGTTAGACTGCAAAAGTTGGTGAGATGTGACTGGGGTCGAATAAGAAAAGTCACATCCATCAATCGCAGTAAAATTACAAACACAAAAATTTGAATGATTTTTAATCTCTACGACTACCTTATCTACATATAAAAAATCACAAACAGTCCTCAAACATACACAGCCCTTACCAATATATATAATAACTGTTTTAGGGTTCCCGTTAGGATGAACCTCAAAATGGCAAATATTTTGTTCAGTATCCAGACAAATATCTTGTGCCTCAATTGCATTACCTTCACAGACAAATCCTTGTTGTTCTCGCACGATGCAAGATTCCAAATTAACAGTTTGCCATTTTTCATTCATCTTTCGGGCCCATACTCTATGCTCGGAAGGATAGAGTATAGTTCCATTGTGGTTCAACCCTAATGCCACAATGGGATAAATTGAGTATATAGTAGCATTAGATATAGTGAGCACAAAAGTTGTAGCTGTGTTTGTAACGGGATCCTAAGTAAAGTTTACCAGGCTCCACCAGGACTGGAGTTCTTTCTCAAAATCAGTAGCACTGTCCCAAACTATTTTCCTAATTTCAGTGGGGAGAGTGCCGCCTTCACCTTCTCTTATAATTGAGGCGGCTACCGACTGCATCCATAATTGAGCCTGGATACAACTAAGAGCCAAAGAGAGGTTATTTTGGATCACCCCAAGCGCGTCTGTAATTAATTCGTGGTCCCTTACATTTACTCTTTCCCATGTTGGTAATATATTTGACAACAGCCACTGGTTAGTTCCTAAAGCCAATAAAGAAGATCGTAAAGGTTGTTGTAATTTAGCCAAATCACTAATTGAGGCAGCCAGTTTGTTCATTATTACTTCTGAATCAATGCTATTTAAAACTCCCAATCCTGTTCCCAAAACACCGGTCAAGTCTCTCCGTGTCCTTTTCATAGTAAGAGTTCGTTTCTGCAGCCAGGTGGTCCATCCCTCATATGAAATTTTTAAGAAAGGTGAACAAGCTGGTTGAATATCTGAAACATTGTTTTGCATTGACAATTCCACTTGTTTGAGAGACCATGCCGGGTTAAACAACATTTGTTGCAAGCCTGTATTTCTAATCACATACGGTCCAATTTCAAAGATTTTCGAATTAAGCGCAACAATTGGTTGGGTAGTAGGTATTATGACATCTGTTTTAAGTTCTCCCCAGTATTTGGTGTTATTTTTACCACATATCACTCTATGGGAGTATTGTACAGCAGTCAAATTTAACCAAGAGTCTAAATTTTGATTTTTACACAAAATCGGGCCATGTGGTCCAATTTCATAACTGTTTATAGGTTCAATGCGAGATTCAGTGATTAATCTGCCTCTTATTGTGATGTCATTTCCTTGTGGTACCATAAAAGAGGGGGTGACTTCACCTTTACTAGTTCACGTAAAGAGAGTATCTGTATCAGCGTGCGTGACTACTGCAACAAGCATCACTAGGGGTTTAGTTACAGCATTTATTTGGAATTGAAATGTAAGGCCTAATAGTCCTCCTGTCAATGGATTAGGTCGCCAATCGCACACCACATCAACTGGTTTAGTTAAAGGAAAATTATGCCAACAATCTCCTTGTTCCTTAATACAGGATTTGGTGATTTCAACATTATTGGTACTAGGGTCTAAGGAGTAGTTACCAACATTCTGTTGGCGGCAACACGCAATGAGAGAATCTTGTTTGTTACATTTCCATTCAGTGGTGGGACAGAGTCTCATTGTAATATTAGAAGTAGGGTCTAATAGATTTCCGGAGATGGTAATTGAAGAAGCTTTCTCATGAAGAGATCCTTCCATCTTTCTGCATCCTACTTGAGTTCTTTCTCCAATTGTTCCAGTTAAGACACGGACCCAGTCCTTTCTGTCCCGTTCCCACTCAGGTGGGTGGTAAACTTCAGATTCATGCATTACTACAGTGGCTAAATTTGGGGAACGGTCTTTGGGATATGGTCCCACACTCCAGGTATATTGGACAATAGCTTGGGACCATGGCCATTCTGTATTTCTTTGGCTACAAATTAGTGATGAAATACAAAAAAGTGTTATCAGTCTAATCAAACAATTCATAATATTCATAATTCAATAGATAACAGGCTAAAGAAACTGGTCCTTAGAATTTTTACACAGTCTAAGTTTCAAAGGTCCCTCTTGCGTAGATGTCCACTGATCTGGCGGTGCCTTCTTTACTCGAGTGTAGTGAATCCAAGGCTCCACTCCTTCTACCTTGATCGCGGTATAAGTTGTTAACAGTACCTGGAAAGGTCCCTTCCACTTTTCCTGGAGTGGTTCAGAACCCCATGTCCTTATATACACAAAGTCAGCCGGCTGCTATGGATGTACAGGCGTATCAAGAGCAAGCAGCCTGGTCAGCACAATGTATCTTCTAAGCGCTTCGAGGGTCTTTCCTAAAGAAATCAGATATGGTTTTAAATCTATTTCCCCCGTTACCCTCATGTCCCCTGGGATTAAGGGAGTTGGGTAGGGTTTGCCATATAATATTTCATATGGACTTACACCGTCTTTAGACCTTGGTTGGATTCTTATTCTTAACAGAGCTAATGGCAAAGCCTGTGGCCTTTTCAGAGATGTTTCTTGGCAAATTTTACTCATTTGTCTTTTCAAGGTCTGGTTCATCCTTTCCATTTTCCCGCTTGATTGCGGTCTCCAGGGAGTATGCAAATCCCAATTTATCCCTAGGATTTTACTTACTTGTTGGACTATTTCCGCTACAAAATGTGGTCCTCTGTCAGAAGATACGCCCAATGGTACCCCAAATCTGGGTATTATTTCTTTTAGTAATATTTTGACCACTTCTCTTGCTTTGTTGGTGCGGCAAGGAAAAGCCTCCGGCCATCCAGAAAACGTATCAATCAATACCAACAAATATCTATACCCATTCTGTCTAGGTAAGTCAGAGAAATCGACTTGCCAACAATCTCCTGGGGAATTACCCTGCTTTGTTACTCCTAAAGGTGCTTTCCTCTGGTTTAAGGGATTATTTTTAAGACAAATTGGACACTTAGCTATTATTGATTGAATTATTCCTGTCATTCCTACACATACTACAGATGTTCTCAAATTTGTAACCATAGCGTCCACACCCCAATGTGTCTGCTCATGTTCTTCCTTTGCAAGTTCTGTCATAACTTGTGGGGTCACTATTACCTGATTCTCTGGTGTTACGCACCATCCTTCTGCATTTCGGGATGCCTTTAAGTTCTCTGCCAGTTGTTCGTCTAGCTTACTGTATCTTGCTTTTAAATTTGGAATTTTTATCTGTTTTACTGGTACTCATGCAAGGATACCTCGTTCTGCAGCCTCCTTTGCAGCTTTATCCGCCAATCGATTGCCTATATTTATAGCAGTTTGACCAAACTGATGAGCCTTGCAATGCATTGCAGCCACTTCCTTTGGTTTCTGTACATCTTGCAAAAGTTGAAGAACTTCCTCCTTATATTTTATAGGTGAGCCCTGGGCTGACAACAGTCCTCTTTCTTTCCAGATGGCTCCATGAGCGTGGATCACACCAAATGCCTATTTAGAATCCGTCCAAATGTTTACCCTTTTCCCTTCTGCCATCCGTAAAGCCTGCTTCAGCGCCACCAATTCTGCTTTCTGCGCTGATGGATTTGCAGGTAGTGTCCCTGACTCCAATACCTTGTCGGTGGTAACAACAGCATATCCGGCTATTCGCCTTCCCTCTTGCACAAAGCTGCTTCCATCCGTAAACAGTTCCAGATCAGGATCCTTCAAAGGTTCGTCCTTCAGGTCCGGTCTGCTGGAATAAACTTGTTCAATAGTTACCAAGCAATCGTGTTCCAATTTCTCAGTAGGATTTTCTGTTGTCAGGAACATTGCTGGATTTACAATTGCTGTGGCTTTTAATTCCACATCATCTTGTTCCAATAGGACAACCTGGTATTTCAACATTCTGCTAGGGGATAGCCAGTGACCCCCCTTTTGTTCCAAGACAGTTATAACCATGTGTGGTACATATACCACTATCTTTTGGCCCATGGTTAATTTTCGGGCTTCCTGAATCAGCAGCACTGTCGCTGCCACGGCACGCAAACATCCCGGCCATCCTTTACTCACGTTGTCAAGTTGTTTAGAGAAGTATCCCACTGGTCGCTTCCAGGATCCCAGCCGTTGCACCAGCACTCCAAGGGCCAGATGTTGCCTCTCGTGAACAAACAGTGTTTTTGTCTTACCGGCTTGGCTCCAGGTTTTAAAGGCACCTTTACCGGTTCTGCCAGTTTGGATCATCCTGGAACTTCACTTGCCCATACCAAGGGAGTGACTGCATTGTCCACCACTTCTGGAATTTGTTCTTCTTTGGAGGAATTCTGTAACATAAATACTCTCGCCTCTATGGCTTTTGATTCTGGTATTAGTAATCTGATTTCTCCATCTTTAAAAATTATTTGTGCATCTAATTTGCTTAATAAATCTTGTCCCAATAAGGGCAACGGACATTTGGGCATGTACAAAAATTGATGTGTTTTACCTACTATTTTCCCAGCTTAAATTTTAACGGTTTCAAGAAAGGCCAGTTCTCTTTTCGCCCCGTCGCACCAACACCCTCTGCTGATTTATGGCTGAGTTTCACTTTACACATTTATTATTCTCAGTCAAGATTGCCAGAATTTTTCCATCCCTTTGCATTTGTCTGACTTCTTTTTCTTTTTCTCTGTTGTTATACACAGTCCAGGCTACTTCAAGCATTTTACCTAAGTCTCTGGACTCAGCCCCTTCCAGTTTCTGGAGTTTTTCTTCTAGGGCTGATTGTCCCATAAATATAGAGGCCAATTGTATAGCTTCTTCCGTGGTGGTTTTTGTTTGTGGTTTTGTTTGTGGGTTTTTTTTTTTTGGTTGGTGTTGGTTTTGGTTGGTTTGGGGTTTTTTTGGGTCCAAATTAGTGTATTTTCTAGCAGTCACCTTCAGTCTTTCCATAAAGGCTGAAGGGGACTCATTTAATTCTTGTCTCACTTCATAAAGTTTAGACCGATTAATTGCTTTTGGCATTGCATATCTATCACCAAACAAAATCCACTTCTGAGATCTAGTCAGCATCCCTCTGGGTCCCGCTTGATTAGGGTCCCACTCAGGATTTGTGGATGGAAAATTCTGGTCTGCTGTCCCTTGTATAATCCCATTAGCATGAGCTCCTTCTACTTGTTTTCTGGCCGTATTTAATACCATTTTCTTTGCAGTATCTTCCAACAAAATATCCAATATTCAACCAATAATTCAACATCGTCATCTTCAAATTCACGTTTAAGACACCGTTTACCATTATCACAAGCTGAGCAATCTTTTTCCAAATTTTATCAGGTTCCTGCCCCTTTAATGCCATTATCGCGGAACCAGGTGAAAACAATTCACATTGCCTTTGCCATTCCGGATGATTTCGCAATGTGAAAACCAGATCTACGTATGCCATTTCGTTCCATTTACCTTCCCTTTTACAAAATAACATTAATTGCAAAATGGTGTTATATTGCAATGTCCCATTTTCCGGCCACTTTTCCCCATTTTCTAAAGTGTCTAGTGGCCACCAATGATGACAATATTCAATCAACTGTTTCCGAGTCAAAGGATCAACATTTCCCAGATCTTTCCAGTGCTCCAAAATGCATCCCAGTGGTGTTTTTCGTGGGCTTGGTTTCTTACTCGGAAAAGTGCCCATCTCCCAGGGACTTAGTGGTTGTGATTGTGCACTATCACAAGCACTCAGTCAGAGGGACCCCAACCCGTGTTAGAGCTCCCTCAGGGATTTCCCCTGCCACCGGAAATCCCAGGGATTTCTCCTGCCACCAGAAATCCCAACCTTGGAGGCTTCCCCTCCCCTCTGGGCCCTGCTCCACAGGCTTTCGCCTAGCAGAGACTTTTCCCTGAGACGTCTCTCCAGCCCAACTCTGCGCAGCTTTCACCGCGCCTTACGAGCAGGCCTCCCGTGCTCTTCGCGTGGGCCTGTCCCAATGTGGGCCTGTCCCGATACGGGCCTGTCCCGGAGCCACGTGGTCCTTACATAAGGTACCTTCACATACTTCAATTAAATGAGAATGCCTTTACCTCTCCCAGGGGTCTTGCTCAAAGCTCTTCGGTCCGGGGATCGGAGGTTCTCCCCGAGAATTCCCCGGTGCCGGCTGGAGGTCCTGCGATCCCACGGATCCGTCGAGGTTCAAAAGCAGTGTCCCACCTGGGTCGCCAAAACTGTCACCGAAATCCGGGAATAAACCTCGTAACACCAATGTAGTGTTAAAAGGCAGGCATTCTTTATTGCAGCGCTGGATGCACGGGGGATAGCTCCACCCAACGTGCATGCCAGGTGATCACCAACACACAGGTTATATAGACTCAAAACATACATATTCATCGTTTTTCTCAGAAAGGGCAGTCCTATGATAATCATTTCTTGGAATCCATTTCCATATTCTCCTCCCCGTCACACATGCTCAGTGATTTGAGTCGGTGGCCCTCAAGGGTCTCTGGTGGTCGTCAGTGGTCTTGCACCTGTGTCCGCTGGATGACCCTCTTCTTGCAGGCATGCGCAGTATCCTTGCTGTGGATGCACCTGTCCATAACGACTTACTTCATAAGATTAATATCTCCAAACCTATTGTTCAGTTTGGTAGGGACTGTACAAGGAACATAGCAGCATTGTACCTTGCCATGGTCAGTGAGCTTCATTACCTATTACCTTGGTTACAAACTAATTATCTCAACCTGATCCTATAGTTTCTGTTTCACGGCCCCTATCCCACGGTTACAGTCCTGTTGGCAAGAGTCAGCTGGAAGCAAGGGACATGGTCTCAGCAGCCCCACAAGAACTGGATGCTGTTGTCCTTCTCTCGCACCAAGCAGCATCCCTCTCTCCTGCCCACATCTCTGCGTGTCCCTCCTGACCTGCTGAGGATCAGCACCACCCTGCACCTTCATCTCCAAGGTGGGAACAAGGAGCAGATCTTCTCTGTCCACCTAACCTTTTTCTCTTTAGCCTGGGAAGGACCTGAAACGATCCTATGTTTAGGCATGTCCACCAGCAGTGGAAGATCAGTGCTGAGCAGAGCCGCCGCAGCTGCCTTGCCGTGCCGCTCAGAGGCAACCTTCCTTCCTGCTCCCATTCCCCAGCATCAACTTGGCCTTCGGGCAGCTTTCAAAGGTCACAGGCAGGCAACGCCGAGCCATGGGAACGCCCCGCTCCTACTTTCTCCCTAATATTTCCACAGTGAGTAAATCTCCATCCTTTTAGGGCTCTCAAATCTATTATGTTTACATTTGCAGTGGATTCCCTGGCCCTGTTATTAATGAAAACTTCCAGGAAAGCTCCTCAAATACAGCTTTGACTTTCTGCCCAGGACCTGTGGACAAGGGGGAAAAAAAAAATAAAAAATAAGGCAACATTAATAAAGCAGGAGGTTTCTATTAAGTCTGAGGGACTGGACGCTCTGGCTTTCTTGGATGCTGAAATCCTCTAGTGCGAGCTAAATCTCATACACTTCATTTTCCCAATCTCTCCTTCAATATATTTTAAGAGAACATTGCTAGTAGCAGAGTAAATAATGCCCTAACTGCAAACGTGGGGTCTGCAGGGTGGTGTGGGGTCAGCCTATGGGCTGTGGCATTCTCCACTGTGCTCTGCTTGTGGTCTCAGCCCTCACTCCATAATCAGGGGGTTGAGCTTGAAGAGGTTTTAATTAGCCGCGAATACAAATAACAAGCAGTTCCTTGGAGGCTGGGGAAGGAAGTGGGTGAGCTAACGTTATGGAGATGTGCACTGAGTCACAAAATAGGCAAATCAACGAGCTCTGTAACCAACACCACTATATTCCTCACCCCCTGGCTTTTTAACGAGTAAGATTGGGGTGTTAAATTCTGATTCGCATTATACGAGCAACCCATATTCTCTAAAGTTGAGTATTAACCTTTTTAATCCTTTTTGGCCTCTATTTTCAATGGGTATTATTTTTGTCTTACCGGATTTGTTCCAGGTCTAAGGATAATTCTTACGGGTTCCGCTCTTCTGGATCTACCCGGGACCTCATTAGCCCATACCAAAGGCGTCGCTGCATTCTTCACCTCCTCGGGAATTCCTTTGTTAGTCTTCGGTTGTTCCTGCCACATCAAAACTCTTGCCTCGATGGCTTGAGATTCAGGGATTAATAATTGAACTTCCCCATCTTTAAAAGGTGATCTGCATTTCGAATTTACTCCATAGGTGCCGTCCCAAGAGTGGTATAGGACATTCAGGCATATATAAAAATTGGGGAGTTACCCATTGTTTTCCGAGCTTAACATTTAAAGGATGGGAAAAGGCACGCTGTTCCGCTTTCCCTGTGACACTCACAACGTTTACTGTATCATCGCTCAATTGTCTTTGATAAGTATTTAACAGAATAAGTCACCCCAGTATCTACAAGAAAATCTATTTTCCATTTCCCCAGCTCTACTGTAGCCAGGGGTTCTGCTGGGGAGGTTTCCCCCGGTCCCCTTCAGGACTTAGTTCAGGGGAACTGACGTGGAAAGGGAGCTGCTTCTTGATCGTATGGTGCCTCCTCCAGAACCTCTGCACTGACAGGAATAGGACCCCTAAAACGGTCCTTACTCTTTCCAATGTCCCAGTTCTTTCCAATAGGCACACTGATGATCTCCTAAGGTATCCCTGGTTTTTTGTGCTGGAGGGGCCTCGCCTCTCCCCCCATAGTATTGCCGTCCTCCCCTGAAGTTGCTGTTTGCTGACGCTCCCTGCAGTGCAGCTCTCAGGTTACCCTCTCTTTCCCTGTCTCTCCGTGCCTGTCTCCGCTCTCCTTCGTTTTCTCCTTGCTCTTCTCTAACTTTCTGCTCTTGCTCCCTGTTATCAAAGCCCAGCCATGCAACCTCCGACATCTCTCAGTAATTCCAAATCCTCCTCCTCCTCACGCCCGCACTTCAAACCCCGTTGCCCCGTACTACAAGCAGAGCAACACCTTCACAGCCTCCCGCTGCCTTTTCCTGCTTTTCTAATGCTGATGCCAGGGGGTCTTGCAGGGTAAACCCACAGTCCTTCAGCCACTCAGGATGATTTCACAGGGTGAAATACACATCAACATAAGGTACCTCATGCCATTTCTTCTCCCTTCTACAAAACAACATCAATTGTAACATTGTCCTTTTATTCCAAATTTTTATTCTTGGGCCATTTTTCCTGATCATCCAATTTATCCATCGGTCACCAGTGATGATAATATTTTATCAGAGTTCTCTTATCTGTTACACCTCCCGGTGAACCTTCTGTTTCTTGCCAGTGTCTCAGTATGCATCCTAATGGACTCTTCTTCAAGATTCATCCGCTCTGATCGCTTCTCATTTTACTCGTTTAAATGTCTATCTTGCCAACCACGAACAATCTTTACTATTTCGGTAGCACGCTCCTTCTTTTCCCAAGGGGTCCACACTTTACACTTACTTAGCACACTCTACGGCTGTCCCAGATTGCATTCACAATCTCTGTTTATACCATAAACGGTCAAAAATAATTATTGGTTTACACTATTTTTCAGGTTGTAAAAGGCAATATTCTGGTTCCCACATTTACCAACAATTCTACTTCAGGGGCTGCACCATTCAGATTTTTAGTTAGTCTTTTAACACGGCAATAAAGGACATCCAAACTTACACGGCAATGCTACTATTAATCTAAGCTAATTACCCACAATATTGGGCCCCCTTTATCAGGTTTCCTCAAACTTTGTGTCTTTTTTCTAGTTCATACCCAAGGACTGTTCCCCTATTTATGGCTTCTCTTATCCCGTTTCTACATTCCAACTCTTTTACTAATTGTTTTCTTTCGTACTGGAGCATGAGAGAGGCGAAGCCTGAGTTTGTGGGGCCTGACTCAAGTGTTGCCAAGTTATATGTTGTGTTTTAAAATTGGTCTAGGCTAATTAGTTTCCCTAATTCATTCCTTTTTGAAAATCAGAGGCTGTGTTTCCATTGCCGTGGAGTAAAAAAGTCACACGAGTGCCTTGGTACCAAGAAGCCACCTCAGCATAGTTGTGGGGTTCTCCTCTGCATAACTTCACCTGCTTCCTAGTAGACACGGTGCTGCCCAAGCTCGGGGGTTTCCAGTGCTCAACCCAGCTTGGCCTGAGCCACATCAGGAGTTTCTACCCTGTGCAGCAAGAATTTCAGAAACTTAGGACAAAGCGTTCCGTCCCTGCTGTTCTGCTCACACATACCTTGGTGTAAGAGAGATTGGTAATTGGCAAGGAAAGAATTCCTTGTTGATTTGAGAAATCCAAAAGTGACCCACAGAGAACCCAGTCATCTGGAGGGTACGTCCCTACTGAGCACGTGGCCCGTGGACTGAGCTGCGAGATAGGGAAGCTCCTGATGTCAGCTTCATAGCAAGCCTCCTCCATCTGGTTTTGCTCCAGGTGGCTGCTTGGTTGCCATTTGTTTTCAAAAGACAAAAGGCACTGGGAATTCAGCTTGGGGGCTTGGAGAGGGAGAGAAGAAGCAAGCATGTCTTTCCCAAGGGCAACTGCTTGGTGGAAGGGGAAGGACGCCCCTCTGTAGCAGCGTCAGCGTAGCTTCCGGGTGATGCAAAGCTGAGAGGATCTCCCAAGTCAGTGCTGCAGGAACGTGGCAGTTTGAGGACCGTGTTACAGCTCTTCTTTTGCATATCACTGTTGCTCAGGCAGGGTGAGAGCTTTGGTTTCCATTCCTGTTATCTCCAGGAGGAGACGGCCATGGGAACCACCGCTGCTTATGCAGTTCTGTGCAAAACAAGTCTGTGACATGAGAAGAAAGATTTGGAAGACTTTTTTACTGCCTTCCAAATGATTTTGCACACTCAAGTAAAAGAAAATCATCTCAGTTACTGAGACTGAATTAACTTTTTATTTTCCCTCTCCTTCAGGCCCATCTGAGGAAAATGGAGGAACAAATTGTATGGGGGACATTTGGGAGTTGAGGGGGTGTAGATGTGAGATGGGGTTTTTTTTCTTTTAATCGCTTTAAGACTTGAGTTACAGTAAGGCAGTTTCTCATCTGCTCTGCCAGTCAGCACAGTAAGCTTATCTGAACATCCCACTATTAGCCCAACTGAGCTACATGAATGTCACATTTGCAGTCGGTGCTGCCATTTCATTGGACTGTTTTACTGTTTTACAGCATAGCTCTGCTCTGAAAATGTTAGAGATTATAGCTAAACACTGAGAGAAGCTAATGGATGCTGTGTGCTTTTTTCCAACTTAAAGAGCATGGACAAGTTCAGAAATTTTTGATAGAGATGATATGAAGATGAATTAAGAACATAAATGAATTCAGGTGGAATTTCTCTGTATCTGCTAAAATGCTGCCTTTCTTCTTCCCCTTGAGGTAGAGTCCATTTAGTGGAAGACTGTTCTCTAAGTACTGGAGACCTTGAGCGTGAACGGTATCTTCTGGATGGGGCTGCCCTTGCCCTTGAACGGTGATAACCATCTGACCTTGACCTGCAACGATTGTTACGACTCTTCCCTTCGTCTCTTCTTGGATACGGTGGCGATCGCGAGTGGGAACGAGAGTGGGAACGACTAAATGAGTGAGAGCAGGAGGCAGTGCGGGGGAAGCGCTACAGGGAGACTTGGACCTTAAAGAAACCCAAACAAACCGACGAAAACAATAGAGGGAGTTAATTCAAACCAGTCACTGGGCTGGGAAAGAAGGCCTAAATCTTGGGGGACGTCAAGTCTGGTGGCCTCCTGGAGAAGAAACAATTACCGTGAGAGATTTGGTGCTTCTAGAGAGCAGCGCCTGCCTGGAGTTTGGTCGTCAAAAACCTTTGCAGAAAGGTATGTTGTGAAGGAGCAGCAAAAGAGCTTGCTAGTGACTCACACTAAAGGAACTCACTCGGGGGGAAGACTGCTGCCCCTGCCCGGTTTTGGTTGGGAGGTGTCTGCAGGAATGGTGGGCTGGCTGGTGTCAGGTGTTTCAAAGGTGCTATGCGGCCACAGCACCACTTTGCATGGCAGAAGGTGACATGGTAACTTTTGGTAGACTGATGACAGGGGTGAGACAGACCAGCTGTTGGATGCATATTTGGCCTTTCCCAGGTCTAGAGCAGCAGCAGCAGCAAGCTGTAAGGCATGACAGCTTGGGAACGACTGCTCTGAGTTCTGCGTCAGGTTTTGCCACCAGGAGCATCTCATGACACTTGTCTCACCCCTGCCTCAGCATCCAGGGCCACCTTGGCCCCAAGTGTCACTGAATGGACAGGCAGCCTTGTGCCGGGTACCGCTGCAAGGCTGGGAAGTGGCAGTAACTCCTGCCCCTAGTCCTGCCCCAAATTCAGCCTCATGGCTATTCCCTGTCTCTCGCAGGTCCTTTGCAATCTACAGCACATGGGCAAGCAGCCTGAAGCACAACGCCCGACGCACAAAGCCTGGCTGTCTTCCTGCCGCCACTGGAGTCCCTTCCTGCGAGTGAGCTGCTCGCCCTCTTCTTTCTCTGCTCTGGATCTGCCACCACGAACTGAAGGGCCACTGGAGCTGGGGGGTCTACAGCCCTGATTTACCATTCCAGAGGTAAGGAGAGAAAGTGACCGTCCGAGGGTTTCATGGGGATGGGAGAGCAGAGCTAAAGGTAAAAATAGATTTCCTCTGATTTCCAATATAACCTACAAGTAATCCACAGAACAGAAGATCATCCTTTCACCTCTGGCTAATAAGAAAGCCTTGTCACCTTCTGATCATCTGCTGCCATTTTTTCCCCCTTTTCTCCTGGCAAAACTTGTCAAATTCGCTTTCCTCTAAACTGTTCGTGGTTTTGGTCAATCTGCTTGCTCTGAGGAATCTATTTCATGGACAAACTCTAACCAGTCCTGCTCAGCATGAAACTCGGGAGTCAAGAGTGCAGCCTGAAAACCGGTGACAACCCACTGACTTCAGTGCTAGAAAACTATTTTCTTGGACTTCACGCTTTTCATATGCAGCAGTAAAGGAAGAAAGTAGAAATTGCTGAGCCGGCCGTAGCATTGTTGTCGCTCAAGCATGTACTGCACATGGTAATGCACCTTTCTTGGATTTTGGTTGTTCAGATGAGGCGCCTCCAGCCTTTCTCTTTCTCCTTGGCACAGCTGAATTTCTCCTGTCAAAAGGAACAGGGCTGTATTGAGGGAGGAGGTTGAATTTCTTCTCAAATTCTTCTTCCAACTGTGCTAAGCTAAAGGGCAGGCAAAGCCAATCCAATTAAATGTAACTCCATTTCTGTAGAAAAAAATATAATATCTTGTTTAGGAGAGTGTGTGCCTATATACATTCCTGTCTACATAATGTAGAGAGAGAGGGAAAGAGATAAGCGCGCACACACGGTAAACATCATACTGTGAACCCAAGTTTGGGAGGAGAATGTACGCTCCAGCTTCTGCATTTGTAACTCAGTACAAATTGATTAGTTGCGTATATGAAAATTAGAAAAAAATACAGAAATGGGTTTCACGCTGGGGACCTTTAGCTCTGTTTGCTGCACAGATTTGTCCAGGAGATGTGTCTCCTCTGTGAGGGGAAGGAAAACAAGACCATAAAACCCATAAATAAAGCAACCAATAACATGGTTTGTAAAGCCTCACATGAAAGTCCTACCACTGGAATGGAACCATTCAAAAAGAATGGAACAATTCCAAGCAGAGGAATCACAGAGTCACAGAACGGTAGGGGTTAAAAGGGATCTCTGGAGATCATCTGGTCCAGCCTGCCCTGGGAGAGCAGGATCCCCTAGAGCAGGTTGCACAGGATAAGAAACATCACTATTGCTCCTGTTTGATATTTTTTGGCATGGCATTACTTGGTAGTAGTGTTTGACCTGGAAGCCTTGAGAAGCCCTAAGATGAGGGAAAAGACCACCAGTGGTTCGGTGGCATCTGCCACATCACAAAAGTCATGCTTATGAGCATGACCTTTCCGATGCCAAAATTATCAGCTTAGCCTTTCCATTTTCCTGCAGGCTATTTGAAATATGGTGAATGATACTTGAAGATGCATTAACAGTGGTTTTTAATATTGAACCAAATTAATTCAGAATCCTCGTTTTGCTTTGAGACAGATGAGTGAACCTACTCAGGACCCCACTGGAGTTAAGGGATCTCGTGCACTGCACTTTGCAGGAAGAGGGCCGCAACTTGCTCTCTTCCTGCCGTCACACATTCTCATGATTTCTTCATGCAAGGATTTGGGGGAATACACACGGCTCCTCCTTTCCACCAGCTGCCTGAGAACTTCACCTCAGCGGAGGGGAGTTGTACCTTTTCTGCCGGAACCTGAAATTCTCAACTTTCCAGGTGAGTAATTCTTTCCTTTTGGGTTTGTCCCACTGCAGGGCCATCGGACACACACCCCCGCCCCAAGATATCATCAATGTCTTGGTACGTTTTACCTCTCCCCTCGGGGATGATTTCTGATAGTGCTGGGGCCAGGGCGTGATGTGCCAAGGTAGGCGAATGCCCATATCCTTGTGGCAAAGGAGTAGAGGTCTATTGTGTACCTTCCCGTGTGAATGCAAATCTATCTCGGTCGCCTTCCTGTAGAGGAACCATGAAAAACATCTCTGTTACATCAGTGGGGGCTAAAATGTTGTGGGACTGTTCCTGTCTGGTGACAATCAGTTGGGCTGTATTAGGCACGGCCGCAATCAGGGGACCAGTGCCTGCGTTTAAGGGCCAATAATCGATGGTTAGCCGCCACTTCCCGTTTGGTTTGCAAACTGGCCACACTGGAGAGTTATCAGGGGAGTGAGTTTGAATAATTACCCCCTGTTCCTGCAGCTCTTTGATCATGGGAGCGATTCCATCTGTAAAAGAAATGTACCAGACGTGAGTTGCCCTAGGTTTGCTTTCTTGCAGCGCTGGATGCACGGGGGAATCAGCTCCGCCCAATGTGCACGCAGGTGATTACCAACGCACAGGTTATATAGACTCAAAACATACATATTCACCATTTTTCTCAAAAAAAGGCAGCCCTATGAGAATCATTTCTTGGAATTCATTTACGTAGTCTCCTCCCCGTCATGCATGCTCAGTGATTTGAGTCAGTGGCCCTCAAGGGGTCTCTGGTGGTCGTCAGTGGTCGCGCAGCCGTGTTTGCTGGATGACCCTCTTCTTGCAGGCACGCGCAGTATCCTCGCCATGGATGCACCTGTCCGTAACAACTTACTTCATAAGATTAATATTCCCGGGCCTAGTGTCCGGTTGGGTAGGGACTGTACGTGGAACGTAGGAGCATTGTACATTGCCATGGTCAGTTAGCTTCATTACCTGTTACCTTGATTACAAACTAATTATTCCAAGCTAATCATTCTGTAGTTTCTGTCTCACGGCCTCTATGCCACGATTACATTTTCCCCTTTTTGGAAGTTTCCTTCCAGGCCTTGAGTAGCTTTCTGGGTAGCATAAGTTTTCTTTGAGCTAAGCTTCTATATTTTCTACAGTTCCCTCCTTTTGGTTTTTTTTTTTTTTTGCATCCCTGCAATTATTTATGTCTCCAAGCTCCTTGCAATTTTGCTATTATACTAGAAAGACAGGTTATAGAACATTGAAAAATCACTGTTATACATACGATCCCTTGATACCAACAAGCATGATTTTACAATTGCATAAAAAAAAAAAAAAATTTCTGCAGGCACAACGAATACTGAGTTCCCTGTTCATCTCCATCCAGAAGGCTCGTTTTCACTGGAATATAAGTTCCAGGTAGTGCTAAAACTCTCCCAAATAAAACTTCTGCTGGAGATGCACCCACTGGTTGCCTCGGTGTGTTTCTAATGTCCCAAAGTAGTAAATTTAGCGCTTCTGGCCACTTCAAGCCAGTTTGTTTACAGGTTTGAACTAATTTGGCTTTAATGGTCCTAGTCATCCTTTCTACTTGCCCTGATGATTGTGGGTGATAAGGTGTGTGCAACTGCATCTTGATGTTTCATGAATGCTAAATTTGCACTAAAATTGCGGCAGAGAAATGCGCTCCTCTGTCCGAGTCAATTATGTCAGGAACTCCGTACGTAGGTATTCTCTTTTTCAACAGAGCTTTAAGCACCGCTTTTGAGTGGTTCTTTCGAGTTGGGAAAGCCTCCACCCAGCCCGAAAGCTGATCGACAATCACAAGTAAATAAGCATATCCCATAGCCCTAGGCATCTCCGCGTAGTCAATTTGTAGTTTTTGGCAAGGACGTGTTGCTGGAGGTCGCTTCCCTGCTGGTGCCTTAATTTTCAAAGAGGCATACTCTTTGCACAGTCGACAGCCTTCGCAAACTCTCCTAATTGCAGTGTAAATCCCCGGTGCTGCCCACAGTCTCTGTACTCTCGAGGCTACAGTTTCAGGTCCACCATGGGTTTTCTCATGGTGCCATCGCGCCATCGGTATTAAGTACCTTTTTGGGAGTAATGGTTTCCCCCCTAGAGTCCCTTGTCCATTCTGCCGTTCGGCTCCCAGCTTCTCCCAGAGCTGGCTGTCTTCCTCGGGAAGTTCCTCGTACGGTTTCTGCATGTCTGGTAATTCCAGGTCGAGTTCTCCGTGATGGGTCAGTGTCATTGCAAAGGTGACTTGTCGGGCTGCTGCTTTTGCAGCCTGGTGCGCGAGCGCATTCCCTTTTGCCAATTGATTCTCTTGGTTGGTGTGTGCTTTAATATCTGTCGCTGCTAGTTGGGATGGTAACTGAAGCGCTTCCAGGAGTTCTTTAATCTGTTGTCCCTGGGCGATCGTTTTACCTGCTGATGTGAGAAATCCCCTTTCTTTCCACAGCATACCTGTAGCATGGCAAACTCCAAACGCATGCTTAGAGTCAGTATACGAATTAACCCGTATTCCGATCGCATATTGTGCAGCTTTCGTGAGGGCGACGGTCTCTGCGCCTCGAGCACCTAAAGTGGGAGGCAAAGGTGCTGCTAACGATACCTTAGTTTCCGTGGTAACAGCAAACCCAGTACATTTCCATCCTTCTTCACATGGAAGGATGGAGGAGCCATCGGTAAATAAGTTCATATCTGGGTTATCTAAAGGTTGATCTCGCAAGTCGTCTCGCGGTTTGCTTGTCATTTGGATTACCTGTTCACAGGCGTGTTCATCTTCTTCTCCATCCGTGGGCAGTGGCATTAAGGTGGCAGGATTCAAGGTATTTCAAGATCTTTCCAATCTGAAATTGTCAGCAAGCAAAAGTAGTAGTTCATATTTATGTGCTCTTTGTGGAGAAAGTGCTTTCTCGGCATATTGTTACAATAATGTTTCCACTTCATGTGGCACACAGAGTGCTAGGAGATGTCCCAAGACTATGTTCCAGCTTTTTCTACTACCTCAGCAGCGGTAGCCACAGCTCTTATGCAAAACGGAGTTCCTCTTGCTGCTGAATCTAATGTGCAAGAATAATAGGCTATAGGTCTTTCGTGTGGCCCTAAAGTTTGAACTAAGTCTCCATTTGCTGTTCCTTTGTTTTCTGTGTGTGGTGGGTTGACCCTGGCTGGGGGCCAGGTGCCCACCAGAGCCGCTCTCTCACTCCCCTCGTTCACCAGGCAGGGGAGAAAAAGTATAACAAGAAGCTTCTGGGTCGAGATAAGGACAGGGAGAGATCACTCACTAGTTATCGTCACGAGCAAAACAGACTGAACTTAGAGAGGAAATTCACCTCATTTGTTACTAAGCGAAACAGAGTAGAGGAATGAGAAATAAAATCAAATCTGAAAACACCTGCCCCCAGCCCTCCCATCTTCTCAGGCTCAACTTCACTCCTGGCTTCAACCTCTGCCCCCCCTCAGCAGCACAGGGGGACGGGGAATGGGGGTTACAGTCAGTTGATCACGCGTTGTTTCTGCCGCTTCTTCCTCCTCAGGGGGAGGACTCCTCTCATCGTTCCCCTGCTCCAGCATGGAGGAGTCCCTCTCACGGGAGACAGTCCTTCACCAACTGCTCCAACGTGAGTCTCTCCCACGGGGTGCAGACCTGCAGGAGCAGACTGCTCCAGCAGTCCCAACTGGGAGTTATATACAGATGGGAGCAGCTTTGTGAAACAAGGGATCCGGATGTCAGTGTATGCTGTGACCACAGTGGATACTGTTGTAGAAGCAAAAGCTCTGCAACCAAAACCATCAGCCCAGAAAGCAGCATTGATTGCACTAACAAGAGTCTTGGAACAAAGTAAAGGAATATATGGACTGATTCCCGGTCTGCATTTGGAGTATTACATTACCTAATCCCTAACCCTATCATAATGCTAATCCTACCCCTAATCCTCACCCTAAAGATAACAATAACCCTAAACCTAACCCTAAGTCTAACCCCAAACCCCTAACCCTAACCCTAACGATAAGACAGACCTGAACTCTAACCCTAACCCTAACCCTATCCCTAACCCTATCCCTATCCCTATCCCAAAGCTAACCCTTACCTGAACCCTAATGTAATGCTAATCCTAACCCTGACCGTGAACCTAACATTAACCCTAACAATAACCATAAGCCTGATCCTAACCATAAACCCAACCCTAACCCTGAGCTGAACCCTAACCCTAACTCTAACCCCCAACGTTAACCCCTAACTCCTAATGCTAACTCTAACCCCTAACATTAAGTCCTAACTGCTAACGCTAACCCTGATCCCTAACCATAACTCTTACTCTAACCCCAATATAATACTACTCCAAACCCTAACTCTGACCTTAAACCTAACCCTAATCCTAACAAAAAATCTAACCCTAATCCAAAACTGAACACTAACCCTAACCCCAAACCATAACCCTTAACCTAACCCTAACCATAACACTAAAAACTTACCTTAACCCTGAACCTCACTCTAACCTCTGACCCAAACATTAACCCCTAACGCTAACACTTCAACCACCCTAACCCTAACCATAAACCAAACCTGAACCCTAAATATAAACCTAACACTAACTCTAACCCTATCCCTAACCCTAACCCTTACCCTTACCCGAATCCTATCATAAGGCTAATCCTAATCCTAACCCTAACCTTAAAACCCTAACCCAAAACACTAACGCTAACTGTAACCCTAACCCTAACCCCAACCCTAACCCAAACCGCATCACTAACTCTAACCCCGAATCTTAACCCTAACTCTAACTCTAACCCTAACCTTAACTCTAACCTTAACGCTAACCCCTAACCCTAACCCAAACCACTAACCCTAACTCTAACCCAAACCCCTAACCCTTAAACCTAACCCCTAATCCTAACTGTAACCTCTAACCCTACCCATAACTCTAACTCTAACACAACCCTAACGCTAACCTTAACCCTAATGGCCCTAACCGTAACCCTAACCATAACCAAGCCGTACCCTAACCGTAACCCTAACCATCATCCTAACCTAACCCTAAACCTAACTCTAACCCGAACCCTAATCCTAACCCAACCCTAACCCTTACCCCTAACCCAACCCTAACCCTAACCCAGCTTCTATAACATTCTGCATAGGTGGCCTGATACACAAAAACCAAACTGCAAAGCACTTATTTCTACTCGTGAATGGTGATTATGGGCAATGAGAGTTTAGTCAATGCAGCTGAGGACGGTACGGCTGTGGCCATCTAGGCAGACTTCTGAGCTTTCTCATTTTCTTCCAAGGTAGTTACAGCCATGGGACTTCTCTTTCTGCAGAGCACTGCACACAGAACTAGTGTGCAAGAGTTTGGTTTGTGACCGCTGCTGGCAGCAGATGGAGCGATCTAACGTCCGCTCAGTAGCAGCTGGGTTGCCACATATCCAAGTTGTGGTGATTTGTCAAGGCTTTGGAAGCAGTTGTGCTGAACGAAAGATCTCTCAGGGAATCCTCAGATCTTCATTCATAGCCAATTTCTCTGCAGAGAGTAAACGGCAGCTGGAATGTTCCCATACACTACTTTTTCAGGCCTGAGATGAGTAAGGGGAAGTTTTCTAAGCTTGCTACTCCCCCCTAAGGGAACTATGGGAGAAACACAGGCGCAGAGTGTTTTATGGGATGCCATGCTGAGGGTCCCTGCAAGTTCGTTGCCTATGTACAGCCAGAAAGTGCTTTGGGCTGTCTACAGGAAATATTTAGGCTTACTTTTGTGTTTTGTTTCGCTTGGTGGTTTTTATTGTACTGGTTCCTTTGGCGGAGGCCAGTAAGGACTTGATGACGTGATTCCAGATCTTTGCAGCTATGGTGTGGCAGTTGGACGTTTGGAGCTCAAGGGAGGCGTTTTCGGCAACGCGGCAGTTTGATCAACTTGAGCTGCGTTTCTGTAGAGAGAAGAAATAACACCTTTGCCTGTCCCAACCCACTTGTGCTTTTCTCTCGTAGCTTGCATTGAGCCTGCAGAAATGCTTTTGAAGCCAGGTAGTTAATTGCACTGAGGAACCAGCGTGGGGTCAAATCAACCCCGAGTAAAAAGAAAAAAAGGTTACGTTTTCACCCAAAGCTTTTTCTCAGCCTGGTTCTCTCTGAAGCCTCACAAATTCTGGCCTTGAGCACAGAGAGGAAGTGGCAGTGAAGTGGGAGTGCTGGTCAGGAACATTTGCAGCTCTCCTGTGACAATGTTTCTCACGTAAAAATGCTGGCTCTAATTTGGAGGTTTGTATTAAAGCCAAATGTGTGAATAATTCTTTAAGTAATCATTTTATGATGATACAAAATTGGAATCGAGGCAGGAGAAGCCCAGGGAATTGTCTGCAATCCCTCCTGCAGTGACCGCATCAGCCGCCGTGCTTGGGCCAATGCTTCCAGCCTCTTTGTTTGGAGATTAAACCTGGGAAAGTCCCCGCTTCCTCGAGCATGGATCTTCCTGTCCTTGGCACCTGCTGGCTGAACTGGGAAAAACGGGGACAGCGACATCCTTTTAAGCACCAGTTGTTCTGTGGATTAGGTGGCGGCTGTGAGGAGAGGACATGCAGGAGCTGCGTGGGGCCTGGGAGAGCTGAGGAGGTTGTGGGTGCAGCCCTGGGGGCAGAAGAAACAGCCGACACTTTGGTGAAGCAACTCTTCTGTCAGCCAGTTTGCTCTGGGGAAGGTGGGGAACTGGGGCACCCATTGCTGGAGAGCAGAAGGCTTGTTACTGCTGCCGTGCTCCTCGTCTTTGCCACACTACTGAAGCAGGTGCTGGGAGGAGGTAGGGAATGATGTCCTGGCAAAAGAGGGGACCTGCAAGTTGGCAGCCTCTCCCCTTCCTTTGACGTCACCGTATTGTGCTTGAGAGTAGGAGATGTGTCCTTGCGCCCATCACTTGGAGCCTGGTTCTAAGCCCCCGTGTCAGCTTCTCTTCTATTTCTGTCATGTTGGAGACTCTTTTGCATAAAAAGCCAATTCCTGGAGTTTGATCATTCTGAAGGCACCACAGCTTCTCTTGCAAAGTCTTTCTTGCCTGTACGGTTAGGGAAATGTGCTAACTGAAGTGCTTTGAGGGGTAGGAAAGCAGAGAGTTGAAAAGCAGAGTTTACATACAATTTAAGAGCCTGATTTTGGAGCTGGCCTGTGACTTTTTGGCTGTTTGGGGATGGAAAGCCAATGCCAGTGAATATGAATCCAAATAGTTGCTCCAGCGTGGGTCCTTTCCACAGGGTGCAGTCCTTCAGGAGCGCACTGCTCTAGTGTGGATCCTGCCAGAAGACCTGCTCCCGTGTGGGCAACTCTCCACGGGGCCACAGGTCGTGCTAGGAGCCTGCTCCAGCCTGGGCTCTCCATGGGGTCACAGCCTCCTTTGGGGCACATCCGCTTGCTCTGGCGTGGGGTCCTGCACAGGCTGCAGGGTGACTCTGTGCTGCACTGGGGACCTCCATGGGGACAAACCTGTGTCACCACGTTCTGCACCATGGGCTGCAGGGGAATCTCTCCCTCCTCCCCCTCCTTCTTCACTCAGCTTGGTGTCTGCAGAGTTGTTTCTCTCGCGTATTCTCACCCATCTCTCCCAGCTGCTCTTACCCAGCAGATTTTAGCCCTTCTTAAAGATGTTGTCCCAGAGGCGCTAATAACGTTGCATCATGGTGGTTGCCTCATGAGGAGCCTGGAGAGTGCCTGCAGGGCCTTTGAGGACATCAGCCCCCAAAGCTGCCTGGGCAGCGAGAGCATCGTGGTGGTCCGGCTCTACAGGAAAGGGCTCCTTATGGGAGATTTCCACTTCCTCCTCCAGGGACGCGTCCTGTCGTGGCTCCCTCGCCAAAGGGCTGCTTCCCCTGGGGAAGGAGATGGGGGAGCTTCCCCCCCACCATTGCCTGCCCCACCAGCGGTGACTCGACCCTGGGGGTGGCATGGTGCCCTTCGAGACTCGCCGGCCCTGATCTGGGGCTCAGCGGGGCTTTTGCACCTCTTGGGTGCCATTTTCCCGGTGCCCCCTGTGCTCCCTCCCCCTCCCACACAGGCACAGAGCCGTTCTGGAGAAACAGCTTTTAATTGACAAAACACAAGAGAAAAGGTGCCATCAAAGCTACTCTAACCCCCCTCCTCCCCCCCAAATACACCACCCCTCCTCCCCCATCCCCCACTCCCCCCACCTCCTCCTCATCCCTGCTCGGGCTCTACTTCCCCCCCTGCCACCCCCGTGCTGCCTGCCAGAGCCCTGCGCTTGCTGGCCGGCTTTGGCAAGGCGCTCTGCCCCCGCTTCTTGCCCCGCTTCTCGCAGACGGCAGCCTGGGACGGTGGCAGGGCCATCCCCGCAGCCCCCCACGACTCCTGGGGCTCCATCCCCATGGTGTAGAACTCTTCCATGCTCAGGATGGCGTCGGTGATCTCGGGGACGCTGTAGTCGGGGGTGAGCAGCTCCTCGGGCAGGGAGAGTGAGGCAAAGTGGCAGTGGGGGTGGCTGTGCCGGTGCCACCAAGCTCCCCAGGCCCAGGGCTGCTGCTGAAAGCATCCTGGCTGACCCCCACCGTGTCCAGGGAGCAACCAAGGAGCCTTAGGGCCTCTTCGAGTGGCACCTCCTCGGACACGGTGAGGTCATCTGCCAGGTCCCCAAGGGCTTGGTTGTTGGGTGCAGCAGAAGGGCAGGAGGGGTCGTAGCTGCCCAGGGGGATGTTGCTGCCCAGCTGTGCCTCCGCAGTGGTGGCCGTGCCGTCGATAGTGAGCTGGGCAGGCTGCTCCTCGACGTGCTGGTAGGTGGCGCTGGATGTTGGTAACACAGGGGAGGCAAGGGCCACCATGTTCTCTTCTGCGCCTGTGCCACCATGGTCCCCATGCATAGGGCTGCTGCCGGCATCCTCCTGGGTGGCCTCCACCCCGTCCAGGGAGCAACCCAAGAGGCTTAGGGCCTCTTTGAGAAGCTCCTCATCGGACACGTCAAGGTCTCCTGCCAGGTCCTCCAGGGCCTGGCTGGGGGAGTCATGGCTGCCCGGGGGGATGTTGGTGTCCGGGTGTGCCCCTACAGGAGGTGCCGTGCCGCAGGTGTTGGTCTGGGCAGGCTGCCCCTCGATGTGCTGGCAGCCAGGGTTGGACGTCGGCAACGCCAGGGGGGCTGGGGCCACCGCTGTGCCCTCTGCGCCGGTGCCACTGGATTCCCCAGACATGGAGCTACTGCCTTGATTGTCCCGGCTGGCCGCCACCGTGTCCAGGGAGACACCAAAGAGCCTGAGGGCCTCTTGGAGAAGCTCCTCCTCAGAGACTTCCAAGTCTCCATCCGGGTCCCCAGGGGCTTGGTGGTGGATAGTTTTGGGGTGTGAGGTGTGTCGGCTGTCCCTGCGGGGTCAGAGGGGCTGCCCAGGCTGGGAGGGTCCTGCAGCCCCTGGGGCCCCCCCACAGGGCAGCAGCCGGCAGAGAAGCGGTGCCATGGCTGAGCGTGGAGCTGGCCGGGGCAGGCAGGTTGGTGACCGTCCACTCGATGTGGAAGACCCGGGGGTCGAAGAAGCAGCCGCATGGAGCCCTCTGCAGACCTGTGTGGGTGAGAGGGAGCCGTGCTGGGCCAGGGGGTTGGGGCCCTCCAAGGACAGCCACCGAGCTGGCCCCGATGGCCGCCATCCCCCAGCTCTGTGCTGGGCACGTGGGCAGCTTCTGGCCAGGGTGCTCCGCGCGGGGTGAGCTGCTGTGCTGGTGGGACAGGCTTGCAAAGCAGGGAGGAGACTGGCTTCTAGGAGGTGAAGCGGGAGAGATGGCCCCAAGCATTGGGGAAATTCTCTGGGACTTGGATTTCCTGGGCCCGCATCAGCCAGGCGAGAGCAGGGACGCTTGCCTGGGCTTGCTGAAGCCCTGTGCCAAAAGTGCCCTGGGGACAGGGCTGATGGGGATGCTGGGCGTGCGCGGGGGCCGGGGATGGCGAAGGCGGCGGGGTGGCAGAGCAGCCAGGGGTGCCGTACCTGGTGGTGGTAGTGCCTGGGGGCCCTGGGGTGCCACGTGCAGTGAGGGTGGCCAGGCTGCGGGGAAGGGCTGCTGCTGGCGGGGCAGTGGGCACAGGTTGGCTGCGCCTGGAAGAGAGACAGGAGCGATGGCCGATGGTCACCTCCGCTCTTGCCCCCAAGAGTGTCCCTGGGGTGCAGGGGTCAGGGTGGGTCTGTACCTTGGAGGTAGAAGGTTTGGGGAAGGGCAAAAGTCTGGAGGAGTCGGGGTGCCGGGGGGTCCCGGGGGCCGCGCGGTGGGAGCTGCAGTGGTGGCGGCGCCATGTTGCGTTCTGGCTGTTGGCTGCTAAGGACTCTCTGGCGTCTCCCAGGAGGGAATGTGGGGTGTCCGCGTGTTCCGCCCCGCCCCAACAGCCTCCCCAGCCCCTCCTGCCTGGGGAGGGAAAGGGTTCAGGGGGGGCCTTGCTGCGTTCCCAGAGCTGGCATGTCCTTGGGATTGGTGGGACTTGGTGGGACGAGTGCCACGCCTGGAGTGCTGGCATGGAGGCTGCAGGCTGTTCAGGAGGGGTAGGCAGGGCAGGCGAGGTGGAGGGGTCGCACTCTGTGGAAGGGAGAGGTTGGATGGTAGAGCCCTTCCAGTCAGCAAGGATGTGGTGGAGAGCCTCTGGGTGAGGCTGAGGGGCATGGAAAACAAAGCAGCTGTTGCAGCGGGTGTCTGCTACCGATGGCCCAGCCGGGATGCCCGCACTGCGGAGTTATTTGATAGGCCCTGAGGAGAAATCTCTGGACGAGCAGCCCTTGTCCTGATGGCAGATTTCGACTTCCCAGACATCCGCTTGTTGTCCAAACAGCGGATTCGTTACGCAGTGTACACTAAGCCAATTCTCACACACATAGGAGACATATTGCTTTTTATTCAGGCCTGGGTGCTCGGTGGATTTCCACAAATCAAGCGCACCTAATGCCCGTTCCCTGTCATATTTAGACACAAACCTTCCAAATCAGGAGACTCCCAGTTACAACGATTGGTTCATATTTCTTCTTCTAGGATGCAAACTAGAAGGCATGCTCGGTTCTTTTCTCGGCCTTTATCTTTGGGTAGGTGGCATAATTTGGGTAGGGGGCTCATGGGTTGGTGGTTGCGGAGACCCTGGCCCAAATTACCTTTCCCCTAGTCTCTCAATACTTCTGGCACTCCCCAATGGTTCTTCAGGGTCTGTTGATCAGACTAACGATCTATCGGGGTTATGCTTCTACCTCTTGACAAGCACGTCTTCCTTGACACCTTGTCTGGGTAAATAGGAACTGACATAATGGTAGCACTGGACAATGGCCATCCTCAGGAGTCCCTAGCCGCTATTTACAAAACTCTCTGTGACATCCTGAACTGTGAAGAACTATCATCTGTAGCATTCTTAACTATGGAACTATGCAAAACTATTGGTAACATTTTAGCTGCAGATTCAGGATTAACTTTTAACCTCGATGAAGGATATCCTGGTCCGACTCAAAGCACGTGATGAAACTGTGAAAAAATCAAGGTGTGGAAGGATTATTCACTGTATAAAATCGTCTTATAGGCAGCGCGCTCTGTTGCCCTGTGGATAGTATCATGTCATCACCGGCACGACTGGTAATTTTCCGTTTCTTTCCTAGTACAAGGATGCATTTATGGAGGCAAATCCAGGGGTGCAGGTGGTGCCCCACAACGAAGCAACCTGTGGAACCCCAGACATCGCCTGTTACAAAGAGGAAAAAGCAGGCTCTGCAAAAGAGTTACCAAGCCTGAGGAAAGGGGCCAAAAGTGAAGCAATGGCACAGCATAACTTTGGGATGGCAGGTGAGATTTCCATCCCTGTTCCTCAAAGGGAACAGCCTCGTTTTGTTTGAGGGTGCGGTGTTGGAATCAAAGCGCAAGGCCAGTTTTCTTTACTGCAGACTGCGCTGTAGTGCAAATAGCTTTCGTGTCCCACATGGAGTTGCCAGGTGCGGTGGGTTGACCCTGGCTGGGGGCCAGGTGCCCACCAGAGCCGCTTTATTACTCCCCTCGTTCACCAGACAGGGGAAAAAAAGTATAACAAAAAGCTTCTGGGTCGAGATAAGGACAGGGAGTTTCTTAAGTCTTCTCCCTCCTCTCTCCGGCTGCAAAAGCTCCCTTTCTAACTGGTTTTTTTCCTTCTTAACTATGGTATCACAGAGGCGCTGATTGGCTTGGCCTTGGCCAGCGGCGGGTCCGTCTTGGAGCTGGCTGGCATTGGCTCTATCAGACACAGGGGAAGCTTCTGGCAGCTTCTCACAGAAGCCACCCCTGTAGCCCCCCCCGCTCCCAAAACCTTGCCACGCAAATCCAACACACTGTGCAATAAAGTTTAAAGGGCTTAGAATAGTCTGGAAGCCCCAAAGCTGGAGCTCGCGTTAATGCTCCCTTTAATGCACAAAAGGCTTTTTCTCGTTCAGGACCCCAAGCTATGGGTTCCCCCTCCTCATTTTTCATTGCCTCATTAAGAGGTTTCGCTATTTCACTAAATCCAGGAATCCACGGCCTACAAAATCCCACTTGTCCTAAAAATCCCCTTAATTGTTTCTTTGTTACTGGTCTGGGAATTTCTTGTCTAGCTCTTACCCGTTCTGGATCTACTTCTCTCCCTCCCTGGTTTAAGAATAAACCCCAGATCCTTCTTTACCTGTTGTTGACAGAGTTGCAGTTTGGATAGAGATGCACGGTGACCCTTGTTTGCAAGTTGGCTGCACAGATATTCAATATCCCGCGTACAAGCTTCAGCCCTATGGCTTGCTAGTAACAGATCATCGACATCCTGAATCAAGACAGAACCGCCAGGAAATTTTAAATCTCTTCGATGGTTTCTGAGAACTTGAGAAAAAAATAGTTGGTGAACTAGTGAACCCTTGTGGCAAGTGTGTCCAAGTCAACTGTTTCCCTTGCCAAGTAAAAGCAAAAATGGATTGACTTTCTTCAGCAATGGCTATGCTAAAACCTGCTCCTGTTAAATCCAAACCAGTAACATATTGTGCCCATACAATACAGGTGTTTGGGTAAGAATGAAACTCGGGTCAGGGACAAGAGGGTGTGGGGAAATTACATGCTCATTTACTGCGCGGAGATCTCGAACAAATCTGTCTTCCGGATCCCCATCCTTATCTAATCGAAGTTTACTTACTGGCAAGATTGGAGTCTTAGATGGACTTTGGCATTCCTTGAGTATTCCTTTTTCTAAGAAAACTGCAATCCGTTTTTGAGTACTCGGAATAGCCTCATCTGCAATCGGGTACTGTTTCATTGATGGAGGTGACCCTCCTTTTGTGTTCATTATTACCGGTTCTGCGGCTCACGATAATCCTATCTCATCACCAGAGCTGCTCCACAGTTCCCGGGGAAGTGCTTCAAGTCCTTTTGGGATTTTAAAAGCCGACCAAATTCCTGCAAAAGATCACGTCCTAGCAAAGACACAGGTGAATCTGGAGGTACCACAAATCTTCCCCATACCATTTTTTCTGCAATGATCATTGGAAGTGGTGTCGAAATAGATTTTATTTCTTGTCCAACAACCCCTCTTATAAGTACCTTTTCTTTAGAAATCCATGTTTGTGGGAGTGCATCATTCAAAAGGGACAAGGTTGCTCCTGTGTCTACTAAAAGTTCAACAAAAAGTCCGTTTAGCTTTGCAGTGATCTGTCCGTACTCGTTTACCTTCACTCCTGCATTGGACATCTTCGCAGTCCTTCGGCAAGCATGGAGTTCAGCTTATTATTTTTCTGTTGTGAGTGAGGGCACGGTGGATACGGTGGATTTGATCCTCGTCCAGCACTTCCTGGGCGGAGTGGGCACTCCCGCTGGGCATGTCCTATCTTCCCACAAGAAAAACACTCTAAAAGGTTGGGATTAGATTGGTTAGGGAAAGGAGGAAAGGGAGCCCTTTCCATCAGTCTTTTTCCCGTCAGTTGTGGCTAAATTCCAGATGGGGTCCTCAGTGGGCCAGGGATTTAATCCTTGACCTCTCTGAGCAATTTCTCAGTCCTTTTGAAGAATTTTCTCTCACTCATCCATCTGGAATAGTTCTCTCAGCGAAGTTTTCATGTCACTCCAGTTAGGTGTGTAATCAGTGACTATTCCAGCTAGCATTTGTGCACATCCATCTGCATCGTCTCTTAATCTTGGCATTTTACTTTGCCACGTGATCAAGTCACCTTGTTTCCAAGGTTTGTGGCGCATCACAGCAGTCACTGCAGGGCCATCAGGAGGAGCTCCTGGTCCTGCTCTGGGATTTGGGATGTAATGCATTTTCGTGGCAAACATCCTGACCTGCTTGGGGAAGGTCAGTTTCCTCGGCCTCAGGGGCAGAGGGAAGCGAGCTTACCCGTAGTTTAGATGGCTTACATCTTTGATAAGACCAATCCTACCAAATATACCAATAATCAATACTTGGACTTGCAGTATCTTCTAAAATGATCCTTCGAAATGTTAACTTATGGGGCTTAAAAGTTCCTTTGCGGGGGGGGGTGCAAATATCCATAGGTCCTCCCCCTTGAGTTCGAGTTAGGAATGGCCATTCCTCCTGACACAACCCAATCAGTCTTGTCTTTTGTAAAGTCTGTGCCCCATAAATCTTACTCCAATTTTCTAAAACCTCAGCAAGGGGCGTCCCCCTTTCAATGCTGGGTGTAGTTCCCGTTTCTTAAATTTCTTTTCCTCTTACCAAATCTTTAGCAAGTTTAAACACAAGAGTACTCCCAGTATTGTCTGGAATCACCCGTGTCCAAGTCTCTTAGGTGAACGCACCTATTTTTGTTATGCCAGCAATGAGTGTTGGTCACGGGTTTGTCCAGAGAATTAGCTGGTGCTCCTTCCTCTTGCGTCCTAGGGTCCCATCTGGGTCGCCATCTGTTAGAGGGTATGAGAAATGGACCAGACGTGAGTTGCCCTGGGTTTGCTTTCTTGCAGCGCTGGATGCACGGGGGAATCAGCTCCGCCCAACGTGCACGCAGGTGATTACCAACGCACAGGTTAGATAGACTCAAAACATACATATTCACCATTTTTCTCAAAAAAAGGCAGCCCTATGAGAATCATTTCTTGGAATTCATTTACGTAGTCTCCTCCCCGTCACGCATGCTCAGTGATTTGAGTCGGTGGCCCTCAAGGGGTCTCTGGTGGTCGTCAGTGGTCGCGCAGCCGTGTTTGCTGGATGACCCTCTTCTTGCAGGCACGCGCAGTATCCTCGCCATGGATGCACCTGTCCGTAACAACTTACTTCATAAGATTAATATTCCCGGGCCTAGGGTCCAGTTGGGTAGGGACTGTACGTGGAACGTAGGAGCATTGTACATTGCCATGGTCAGTTAGCTTCATTACCTGTTACCTTGATTACAAACTAATTATTCCAAGCTAATCATTCTGTAGTTTCTGTCTCACGGCCTCTATCCCACGATTACATTTTCCCCTTTTTGGAAGTTTCCTTCCAGGCCTTGAGTAGCTTTCTGGTTAGCATTGTCTCCGAAATCCGGGAATAAACGTCGTAACACCAATGTAGTGTTAAAAGGCAGGCATTCCTTATTGCAGCGCTGGATGCACGGGGGATAGCTCCACCCAATGTGCATGCCAGGTAATCACTAATACACCAGTTATATAGCATCAAAACATACATATTCATCGTTTTTCTCAGAAAGGGCAGCCCTATGATAATCATTTCTTGGAATCCATTTCCATATTCTCCTCCCCATCACGCATGCTCAGTGATTTGAGTCGGTGGTCCTCAAGGGTCTCTGGTGGTCGTCAGTGGTCTTGCACCTGTGTCCGCTGGATGACCCTCTTCTTGCAGGCATGCGCAGTGTCCTTGCTGTGGGTGCACCTGTCCATAACGACTTACTTCATAAGATTCATATCTCCAAACCTATTGTTCAGTTTGGTAGGGACTGTACAAGGAACATAGCAGCATTGTACCTTGCCATGGTCAGTGAGCTTCATTACCTATTACCTTGGTTACAAACTAATTTTCCCAATCTGATTCTATAGCTACATTAAGTTAAAATCTTACAAATATAATCAAATCATCCTAACTTTTATATAATCAACTTTTGATTGCTTTATCAAAATAGATGTAACATTTCCCCCCTTTGAAAGTTTTGAAAATTATTTCAATACTTTCACTATACTAATCATTTTCTATGTTGGAGGAAACTCTGGGATTGCTTGTCTCTTTTGCTGTTCTGCAACAGCTTGGACGATCATATGAGTGAAAGAAGCTTCACGAGTAATTTGCTTTTTCAGATATGTTAACCGATTCATCATTTTCCAGGCTATGGCATACAATATTGCTGACAAGGTCAAACTGATCAAAACCAATATTAAGAGAATCACGATGGGGTGACACAACTTGTTTAGGATGCCTGTAGCAGTAGGTGACCATCCAAAAAGTGTGTCCCACCATCTAAGTTCTGCATCTCTCTGCGCTCTTTCAAAAACTCGGTGTATTTCTTTCACATTGTGATGAACAGTTATTAGGGGGTTTTTTGTCCATTTTCCTTAATTTTTTTCCAGAATTGCAATCAAATCCTTGCATTGTAATAAGTGTTTCACTAAAGCGAGATTCATTCCAATGGGTATAGGTAACAATTCATGAATCAACATGTAGTTAGACTGCAAAAGTTGGTGAGATGTGACTGGGGTCGAATAAGAAAAGTCACATCCATCAATCGCAGTAAAATTACAAACACAAAAATTTGAATGATTTTTAATCTCTACGACTACCTTATCTACATATAAAAAATCACAAACAGTCCTCAAACATACACAGCCCTTACCAATATATATAATAACTGTTTTAGGGTTCCCGTTAGGATGAACCTCAAAATGGCAAATATTTTGTTCAGTATCCAGACAAATATCTTGTGCCTCAATTGCATTACCTTCACAGACAAATCCTTGTTGTTCTCGCACGATGCAAGATTCCAAATTAACAGTTTGCCATTTTTCATTCATCTTTCGGGCCCATACTCTATGCTCGGAAGGCTAGAGTATAGTTCCGTTGTGGTTCAACCCTAATGCCACAATGGGATAAATTGAGTATATAGTAGCATTAGATATAGTGAGCACAAAAGTTGTAGCCGTGTTTGTAACGGGATCCTAAGTAAAGTTTACCAGGCTCCACCAGGACTGGAGTTCTTTCTCAAAATCAGTAGCACTGTCCCAAACTATTTTCCTAATTTCAGTGGGGAGAGTGCCGCCTTCACCTTCTCTTATAATTGAGGCGGCTACCGACTGCATCCATAATTGAGCCTGGATACAACTAAGAGCCAAAGAGAGGTTATTTTGGATCACCCCAAGTGCGTCTGTAATTAATTTGTGGTCCCTTACATTTACTCTTTCCCATGTTGGTAATATATTTGACAACAGCCACTGGTTAGTTCCTAAAGCCAATAAAGAAGATCGTAAAGGTTGTTGTAATTTAGCCAAATCACTAATTGAGGCAGCCAATTTGTTCATTATTACTTCTGAATCAATGCTATTTAAAACTCCCAATCCTGTTCCCAAAACACCGGTCGCGTCTCTCCGTGTCCTTTTCATAGTAAGAGTTCGTTTCTGCAGCCAGGTGGTCCATCCCTCATATGAAATTTTTAAGAAAGGTGAACAAGCTGGTTGAATATCTGAAACATTGTTTTGCATTGACAATTCCACTTGTTTGAGAGACCATGCCGGGTTAAACAACATTTGTTGCAAGCCTGTATTTCTAATCACATACGGTCCAATTTCAAAGATTTTTGAATTAAGCGCAACAATTGGTTGGGTAGTAGGTATTATGACATCTGTTTTAAGTTCTCCCCAGTATTTGGTGTTATTTTTACCACATATCACTCTATGGGAGTATTGTACAGCAGTCAAATTTAACCAAGAGTCTAAATTTTGATTTTTACACAAAATCGGGCCATGTGGTCCAATTTCATAACTGTTTATAGGTTCAATGCGAGATTCAGTGATTAATCTGCCTCTTATTGTGATGTCATTTCCTTGTGGTACCATAAAAGAGGGGGTGACTTCACCTTTACTAGTTCACGTAAAGAGAGTATCTGTATCAGCGTGCGTGACTACTGCAACAAGCATCACTAGGGGTTTAGTTACAGCATTTATTTGGAATTTAAATGTAAGGCCTAATAGTCCTCCTGTCAATGGATTAGGTCGCCAATCGCACACCACATCAACTGGTTTAGTTAAAGTAAAATTATGCCAACAATCTCCTTGTTCCTTAATACAGGATTTGGTGATTTCAACATTATTGGTACTAGGGCCTAAGGAGTAGTTACCAACATTCTGTTGACGGCAACACGCAATGAGAGAATCTTGTTTGTTACATTTCCATTCAGTGGTGGGACAGAGTCTCATTGTAATATTAGAAGTAGGGTCTAATAGATTTCCGGAGATGGTAATTGAAGAAGCTTTCTCATGAAGAGATCCTTCCATCTTTCTGCATCCTACTTGAATTCTTTCTCCAATTGTTCCAGTTAAGACACGGACCCAGTCCTTTCTGTCCCATTCCCACTCAGGTGGGTGGTAAACTTCAGATTCATGCATTACTACAGTGGCTAAATTTGGGGAACGGTCTTTGGGATATGGTCCCACACTCCAGGTATATTGGACAATAGCTTGGGACCATGGCCATTCTGTATTTCTTTGGCTACAAATTAGTGATGAAATACAAAAAAGTGTTATCAGTCTAATCAAACAATTCATAATATTCATAATTCAATAGATAACAGGCTAAAGAAACTGGTCCTTAGAATTTTTACACAGTCTAAGTTTCAAAGGTCCCTCTTGCGTAGATGTCCACTGATCTGGCGGTGCCTTCTTTACTCGAGTGTAGTGAATCCAAGGCTCCACTCCTTCTACCTTGATCGCGGTATAAGTTGTTAACAGTACCTGGAAAGGTCCCTTCCACTTTTCCTGGAGTGGTTCAGAACCCCATGTCCTTATATACACAAAGTCAGCCGGCTGCTATGGATGTACAGGCGTATCAAGAGCAAGCGGCCTGGTCAGCACAATATATCTTCTAAGCGCTTCGAGGGTCTTTCCTAAAGAAATCAGATATGGTTTTAAATCTATTTCCCCTGTTACCCTCATGTCCCCTGGGATTAAGGGAGTTGGGTAGGGTTTGCCATATAATATTTCATATGGTCTTACACCGTCTTTAGACCTTGGTTGGATTCTTATTCTTAACAGAGTTAATGGCAAAGCCTGTGGCCTTTTCAAAGATGTTTCTTGGCAAATTTTACTCATTTGTCTTTTCAAGGTCTGGTTCATCCTTTCAATTTTCCCGCTTGATTGCGGTCTCCAGGGAGTATGCAAATCCCAATTTATCCCTAGGATTTTACTTACTTGTTGGACTATTTCCGCTACAAAATGTGGTCCTCTGTCAGAAGATACGCCCAATGGTACCCCAAATCTGGGTATTATTTCTTTTAGTAATATTTTGACCACTTCTCTTGCTTTGTTGGTGCGGCAAGGAAAAGCCTCCGGCCATCCAGAAAACGTATCAATCAATACCAACAAATATCTATACCCATTCTGTCTAGGTAAGTCAGAGAAATCGACTTGCCAATAATCTCCTGGGGAATGACCCTGCTTTGTTACTCCTAAAGGTGCTTTCCTCTGGTTTAAGGGATTATTTTTAAGACAAATTGGACACTTAGCTATTATTGATTTAATTATTCCTGTCATTCCTACACATACTACAGCTGTTCTCAAATTTGTAACCGTAGCGTCCACACCCCAATGTGTCTGCTCATGTTCTTCCTTTGCAAGTTCTGTCATAACTTGTGGGGTCACTATTACCTGATTCTCTGGTGTTACGCACCATCCTTCCGCATTTTGGGATGCCTTTAAGTTTTCTGCCAGTTGTGCGTCTAGCTTACTGTATCTTGCTTTTAAATTTGGAATTTTTATCTGTTTTACTGGTACTAATGCAAGGATACCTCGTTCTGCAGCCTCCTTTGCAGCTTTATCCGCCAATCGATTGCCTGTATTTATAGCAGTTTGACCAAACTGATGAGCCTTGCAATGCATTGCAGCCACTTCCTTTGGTTTCTGTACATCTTGCAAAAGTTGAAGAACTTCCTCCTTATATTTTATAGGTGAGCCCTGGGCTGACAACAGTCCTCTTTCTTTCCAGATGGCTCCATGAGCGTGGATCACACCAAATGCCTATTTAGAATCCGTCCAAATGTTTACCCTTTTCCCTTCTGCCATCCGTAAAGCCTGCTTCAGCGCCACCAATTCTGCTTTCTGCGCTGATGGATTTGCAGGTAGTGTCCCTGACTCCAGTACCTTGTCGGTGGTAACAACAGCATATCCGGCTATTCGCCTTCCCTCTTGCACAAAGCTGCTTCCATCCGTAAACAGTTCCAGATCAGGATCCTTCAAAGGTTCGTCCTTCAGGTCCGGTCTGCTGGAATAAACTTGTTCAATAGTTACCAAGCAATCGTGTTCCAATTTCTCAGTAGGATTTTCTGTTGTCAGGAACATTGCTGGATTTACAATTGCTGTGGCTTTTAATTCCACATCATCTTGTTCCAATAGGACAACCTGGTATTTCAACATTCTGCTAGGGGATAGCCAGTGACCCCCCTTTTGTTCCAAGACAGTTATAACCATGTGTGGTACATATACCACTATCTTTTGGCCCATGGTTAATTTTCGGGCTTCCTGAATCAGCAGCACTGTCGCTGCCACGGCACGCAAACATCCCGGCCATCCTTTACTCACGTTGTCAAGTTGTTTAGAGAAGTATCCCACTGGTCGCTTCCAGGATCCCAGCCGTTGCGCCAGCACTCCAAGGGCCAGATGTTGCCTCTCGTGAACAAACAGTGTTTTTGTCTTACCGGCTTGGCTCCAGGTTTTAAAGGCACCTTTACCGGTTCTGCCAGTTTGGATCATCCTGGAACTTCACTTGCCCATACCAAGGGAGTGACTGCATTGTCCACCACTTCTGGAATTTGTTCTTCTTTGGAGGAATTCTGTAACATAAATACTCTCGCCTCTATGGCTTTTGATTCTGGTATTAGTAATCTGATTTCTCCATCTTTAAAAATTATTTGTGCATCTAATTTGCTTAATAAATCTTGTCCCAATAAGGGCAACAGACATTTGGGCATGTACAAAAATTGATGTGTTTTACCTACTATTTTCCCAGCTTAAATTTTAACGGTTTCAAGAAAGGCCAGTTCTCTTTTCGCCCCGTCGCACCAACACCCTCTGCTGATTTATGGCTGAGTTTCACTTTACACATTTATTATTCTCAGTCAAGATTGCCAGAATTTTTCCATCCCTTTGCATTTGTCTGACTTCTTTTTCTTTTTCTCTGTTGTTATACACAGTCCAGGCTACTTCAAGCATTTTACCTAAGTCTCTGGACTCAGCCCCTTCCAGTTTCTGGAGTTTTTTTTCTAGGGCTGATTGTCCCATAAATATAGAGGCCAATTGTATAGCTTCTTCCGTGGTGTTTTTTGTTTGTGGTTTTGTTTGTGGGTTTTTTTTTTTTGTTTGGTGTTGGTTTTGGTTGGTTTGGGGTTTTTTTGGGTCCAAATTAGTGTATTTTCTAGCAGTCACCTTCAGTCTTTCCATAAAGGCTGAAGGGGACTCATTTAATTCTTGTCTCACTTCATAAAGTTTAGACCGATTAATTGCTTTTGGCATTGCATATCTATCACCAAACAAAATCCACTTCTGAGATCTAGTCAGCATCCCTCTGGGTCCCGGTTGATTAGGGTCCCACTCAGGATTTGTGGATGGAAAATTCTGGTCCGCTGTCCCTTGTATAATCCCATTAGCATGAGCTCCTTCTACTTGTTTTCTGGCCGTATTTAATACCATTTTCTTTGCAGTATCTTCCAACAAAATATCCAATATTCAACCAATAATTCAACATCGTCATCTTCAAATTCACGTTTAAGACACCGTTTACCATTATCACAAGCTGAGCAATCTTTTTCCAAATTTTATCAGGTTCCTGCCCCTTTAATGCCATTATCGCGGAACCAGGTGAAAACAATTCACATTGCCTTTGCCATTCCGGATGATTTCGCAATGTGAAAACCAGATCTACGTATGCCATTTCGTTCCATTTACCTTCCCTTTTACAAAATAACATTAATTGCAAAATGGTGTTATATTGCAATGTCCCATTTTCCGGCCACTTTTCCCCATTTTCTAAAGTGTCTAGTGGCCACCAATGATGACAATATTCAATCAACTGTTTCCGAGTCAAAGGATCAACATTTCCCAGATCTTTCCAGTGCTCCAAAATGCATCCCAGTGGTGTTTTTCGTGGGCTTGGTTTCTTACTCGGAAAAGTGCCCATCTCCCAGGGACTTAGTGGTTGTGATTGTGCACTATCACAAGCACTCAGTCAGAGGGACCCCAACCCGTGTTAGAGCTCCCTCAGGGATTTCCCCTGCCACCGGAAATCCCAGGGATTTCTCCTGCCACCAGAAATCCCAACCTTGGAGGCTTCCCCTCCCCTCTGGGCCCTGCTCCACAGGCTTTCGCCTAGCAGAGACTTTTCCCTGAGACGTCTCTCCAGCCCAACTCTGCGCAGCTTTCACCGCGCCTTACGAGCAGGCCTCCCGTGCTCTTCGCGTGGGCCTGTCCCAATGTGGGCCTGTCCCGATACGGGCCTGTCCCGGAGCCACGTGGTCCTTACATAAAGTACCTTCACATACTTCAATTAAATGAGAATGCCTTTACCTCTCCCAGGGGTCTTGCTCAAAGCTCTTCGGTCCGGGGATCGGAGGTTCTCCCCGAGAATTCCCCGGTGCCGGCTGGAGGTCCTGCGATCCCACGGATCCGTCGAGGTTCAAAAGCAGTGTCCCACCTGGGTCGCCAAAACTGTCACCGAAATCCGGGAATAAACCTCGTAACACCAATGTAGTGTTAAAAGGCAGGCATTCTTTATTGCAGCGCTGGATGCACGGGGGATAGCTCCACCCAACGTGCATGCCAGGTAATCACCAATACACCGGTTATATAGCATCAAAACATACATATTCATCGTTTTTCTCAGAAAGGGCAGTCCTATGATAATCATTTCTTGGAATCCATTTCCATATTCTCCTCCCCGTCACACATGCTCAGTGATTTGAGTCGGTGGCCCTCAAGGGTCTCTGGTGGTCGTCAGTGGTCTTGCACCTGTGTCCGCTGGATGACCCTCTTCTTGCAGGCATGCGCAGTATCCTTGCTGTGGATGCACCTGTCCATAACGACTTACTTCATAAGATTAATATCTCCAAACCTATTGTTCAGTTTGGTAGGGACTGTACAAGGAACATAGCAGCATTGTACCTTGCCATGGTCAGTGAGCTTCATTACCTATTACCTTGGTTACAAACTAATTATCTCAACCTGATCCTATAGTTTCTGTTTCACGGCCCCTATCCCACGGTTACAGTCCTGTTGGCAAGAGTCAGCTGGAAGCAAGGGACATGGTCTCAGCAGCCCCACAAGAACTGGATGCTGTTGTCCTTCTCTCGCACCAAGCAGCATCCCTCTCTCCTGCCCACATCTCTGCGTGTCCCTCCTGACCTGCTGAGGATCAGCACCACCCTGCACCTTCATCTCCAAGGTGGGAACAAGGAGCAGATCTTCTCTGTCCACCTAACCTTTTTCTCTTTAGCCTGGGAAGGACCTGAAACGATCCTATGTTTAGGCATGTCCACCAGCAGTGGAAGATCAGTGCTGAGCAGAGCCGCCGCAGCTGCCTTGCCGTGCCGCTCAGAGGCAACCTTCCTTCCTGCTCCCATTCCCCAGCATCAACTTGGCCTTCGGGCAGCTTTCAAAGGTCACAGGCAGGCAACGCCGAGCCATGGGAACGCCCCGCTCCTACTTTCTCCCTAATATTTCCACAGTGAGTAAATCTCCATCCTTTTAGGGCTCTCAAATCTATTATGTTTACATTTGCAGTGGATTCCCTGGCCCTGTTATTAATGAAAACTTCCAGGAAAGCTCCTCAAATACAGCTTTGACTTTCTGCCCAGGACCTGTGGACAAGGGGGAAAAAAAAAATAAAAAATAAGGCAACATTAATAAAGCAGGAGGTTTCTATTAAGTCTGAGGGACTGGACGCTCTGGCTTTCTTGGATGCTGAAATCCTCTAGTGCGAGCTAAATCTCATACACTTCATTTTCCCAATCTCTCCTTCAATATATTTTAAGAGAACATTGCTAGTAGCAGAGTAAATAATGCCCTAACTGCAAACGTGGGGTCTGCAGGGTGGTGTGGGGTCAGCCTATGGGCTGTGGCATTCTCCACTGTGCTCTGCTTGTGGTCTCAGCCCTCACTCCATAATCAGGGGGTTGAGCTTGAAGAGGTTTTAATTAGCCGCGAATACAAATAACAAGCAGTTCCTTGGAGGCTGGGGAAGGAAGTGGGTGAGCTAACGTTATGGAGATGTGCACTGAGTCACAAAATAGGCAAATCAACGAGCTCTGTAACCAACACCACTATATTCCTCACCCCCTGGCTTTTTAACGAGTAAGATTGGGGTGTTAAATTCTGATTCGCATTATACGAGCAACCCATATTCTCTAAAGTTGAGTATTAACCTTTTTAATCCTTTTTGGCCTCTATTTTCAATGGGTATTATTTTTGTCTTACCGGATTTGTTCCAGGTCTAAGGATAATTCTTACGGGTTCCGCTCTTCTGGATCTACCCGGGACCTCATTAGCCCATACCAAAGGCGTCGCTGCATTCTTCACCTCCTCGGGAATTCCTTTGTTAGTCTTCGGTTGTTCCTGCCACATCAAAACTCTTGCCTCGATGGCTTGAGATTCAGGGATTAATAATTGAACTTCCCCATCTTTAAAAGGTGATCTGCATTTCGAATTTACTCCATAGGTGCCGTCCCAAGAGTGGTATAGGACATTCAGGCATATATAAAAATTGGGGAGTTACCCATTGTTTTCCGAGCTTAACATTTAAAGGATGGGAAAAGGCACGCTGTTCCGCTTTCCCTGTGACACTCACAACGTTTACTGTATCATCGCTCAATTGTCTTTGATAAGTATTTAACAGAATAAGTCACCCCAGTATCTACAAGAAAATCTATTTTCCATTTCCCCAGCTCTACTGTAGCCAGGGGTTCTGCTGGGGAGGTTTCCCCCGGTCCCCTTCAGGACTTAGTTCAGGGGAACTGACGTGGAAAGGGAGCTGCTTCTTGATCGTATGGTGCCTCCTCCAGAACCTCTGCACTGACAGGAATAGGACCCCTAAAACGGTCCTTACTCTTTCCAATGTCCCAGTTCTTTCCAATAGGCACACTGATGATCTCCTAAGGTATCCCTGGTTTTTTGTGCTGGAGGGGCCTCGCCTCTCCCCCCATAGTATTGCCGTCCTCCCCTGAAGTTGCTGTTTGCTGACGCTCCCTGCAGTGCAGCTCTCAGGTTACCCTCTCTTTCCCTGTCTCTCCGTGCCTGTCTCCGCTCTCCTTCGTTTTCTCCTTGCTCTTCTCTAACTTTCTGCTCTTGCTCCCTGTTATCAAAGCCCAGCCATGCAACCTCCGACATCTCTCAGTAATTCCAAATCCTCCTCCTCCTCACGCCCGCACTTCAAACCCCGTTGCCCCGTACTACAAGCAGAGCAACACCTTCACAGCCTCCCGCTGCCTTTTCCTGCTTTTCTAATGCTGATGCCAGGGGGTCTTGCAGGGTAAACCCACAGTCCTTCAGCCACTCAGGATGATTTCACAGGGTGAAATACACATCAACATAAGGTACCTCATGCCATTTCTTCTCCCTTCTACAAAACAACATCAATTGTAACATTGTCCTTTTATTCCAAATTTTTATTCTTGGGCCATTTTTCCTGATCATCCAATTTATCCATCGGTCACCAGTGATGATAATATTTTATCAGAGTTCTCTTATCTGTTACACCTCCCGGTGAACCTTCTGTTTCTTGCCAGTGTCTCAGTATGCATCCTAATGGACTCTTCTTCAAGATTCATCCGCTCTGATCGCTTCTCATTTTACTCGTTTAAATGTCTATCTTGCCAACCACGAACAATCTTTACTATTTCGGTAGCACGCTCCTTCTTTTCCCAAGGGGTCCACACTTTACACTTACTTAGCACACTCTACGGCTGTCCCAGATTGCATTCACAATCTCTGTTTATACCATAAACGGTCAAAAATAATTATTGGTTTACACTATTTTTCAGGTTGTAAAAGGCAATATTCTGGTTCCCACATTTACCAACAATTCTACTTCAGGGGCTGCACCATTCAGATTTTTAGTTAGTCTTTTAACACGGCAATAAAGGACATCCAAACTTACACGGCAATGCTACTATTAATCTAAGCTAATTACCCACAATATTGGGCCCCCTTTATCAGGTTTCCTCAAACTTTGTGTCTTTTTTCTAGTTCATACCCAAGGACTGTTCCCCTATTTATGGCTTCTCTTATCCCGTTTCTACATTCCAACTCTTTTACTAATTGTTTTCTTTCGTACTGGAGCATGAGAGAGGCGAAGCCTGAGTTTGTGGGGCCTGACTCAAGTGTTGCCAAGTTATATGTTGTGTTTTAAAATTGGTCTAGGCTAATTAGTTTCCCTAATTCATTCCTTTTTGAAAATCAGAGGCTGTGTTTCCATTGCCGTGGAGTAAAAAAGTCACACGAGTGCCTTGGTACCAAGAAGCCACCTCAGCATAGTTGTGGGGTTCTCCTCTGCATAACTTCACCTGCTTCCTAGTAGACACGGTGCTGCCCAAGCTCGGGGGTTTCCAGTGCTCAACCCAGCTTGGCCTGAGCCACATCAGGAGTTTCTACCCTGTGCAGCAAGAATTTCAGAAACTTAGGACAAAGCGTTCCGTCCCTGCTGTTCTGCTCACACATACCTTGGTGTAAGAGAGATTGGTAATTGGCAAGGAAAGAATTCCTTGTTGATTTGAGAAATCTCAAGGTGACCCACAGAGAACCCAGTCATCTGGAGGGTACGTCCCTACTGAGCACGTGGCCCGTGGACTGAGCTGCGAGATAGGGAAGCTCCTGATGTCAGCTTCATAGCAAGCCTCCTCCATCTGGTTTTGCTCCAGGTGGCTGCTTGGTTGCCATTTGTTTTCAAAAGACAAAAGGCACTGGGAATTCAGCTTGGGGGCTTGGAGAGGGAGAGAAGAAGCAAGCATGTCTTTCCCAAGGGCAACTGCTTGGTGGAAGGGGAAGGACGCCCCTCTGTAGCAGCGTCAGCGTAGCTTCCGGGTGATGCAAAGCTGAGAGGATCTCCCAAGTCAGTGCTGCAGGAACGTGGCAGTTTGAGGACCGTGTTACAGCTCTTCTTTTGCATATCACTGTTGCTCAGGCAGGGTGAGAGCTTTGGTTTCCATTCCTGTTACCTCCAGGAGGAGACGGCCATGGGAACCACCGCTGCTTATGCAGTTCTGTGCAAAACAAGTCTGTGACATGAGAAGAAAGATTTGGAAGACTTTTTTACTGCCTTCCAAATGATTTTGCACACTCAAGTAAAAGAAAATCATCTCAGTTACTGAGATTGAATTAACTTTTTATTTTCCCTCTCCTTCAGGCCCATCTGAGGAAAATGGAGGAACAAATTGTATGGGGGACATTTGGGAGTTGAGGGGGTGTAGATGTGAGATGGGGTTTTTTTTCTTTTAATCGCTTTAAGACTTGAGTTACAGTAAGGCAGTTTCTCATCTGCTCTGCCAGTCAGCACAGTAAGCTTATCTGAACATCCCACTATTAGCCCAACTGAGCTACATGAATGTCACATTTGCAGTCGGTGCTGCCATTTCATTGGACTGTTTTACTGTTTTACAGCATAGCTCTGCTCTGAAAATGTTAGAGATTATAGCTAAACACTGAGAGAAGCTAATGGATGCTGTGTGCTTTTTTCCAACTTAAAGAGCATGGACAAGTTCAGAAATTTTTGATAGAGATGATATGAAGATGAATTAAGAACATAAATGAATTCAGGTGGAATTTCTCTGTATCTGCTAAAATGCTGCCTTTCTTCTTCCCCTTGAGGTAGAGTCCATTTAGTGGAAGACTGTTCTCTAAGTACTGGAGACCTTGAGCGTGAACGGTATCTTCTGGATGGGGCTGCCCTTGCCCTTGAACGGTGATAACCATCTGACCTTGACCTGCAACGATTGTTACGACTCTTCCCTTCGTCTCTTCTTGGATACGGTGGCGATCGCGAGTGGGAACGAGAGTGGGAACGACTAAATGAGTGAGAGCAGGAGGCAGTGCGGGGGAAGCGCTACAGGGAGACTTGGACCTTAAAGAAACCCAAACAAACCGACGAAAACAATAGAGGGAGTTAATTCAAACCAGTCACTGGGCTGGGAAAGAAGGCCTAAATCTTGGGGGACGTCAAGTCTGGTGGCCTCCTGGAGAAGAAACAATTACCGTGAGAGATTTGGTGCTTCTAGAGAGCAGCGCCTGCCTGGAGTTTGGTCGTCAAAAACCTTTGCAGAAAGGTATGTTGTGAAGGAGCAGCAAAATAGCTTGCTAGTGACTCACACCAAAGGAACTCACTCGGGGGGAAGACTGCTGCCCCTGCCCGGTTTTGGTTGGGAGGTGTCTGCAGGAATGGTGGGCTGGCTGGTGTCAGGTGTTTCAAAGGTGCTATGCGGCCACAGCACCACTTTGCATGGCAGAAGGTGACATGGTAACTTTTGGTAGACTGATGACAGGGGTGAGACAGACCAGCTGTTGGATGCATATTTGGCCTTTCCCAGGTCTAGAGCAGCAGCAGCAGCAAGCTGTAAGGCCTGACAGCTTGGGAACGACTGCTCTGAGTTCTGCGTCAGGTTTTGCCACCAGGAGCATCTCATGACACTTGTCTCACCCCTGCCTCAGCATCCAGGGCCACCTTGGCCCCAAGTGTCACTGAATGGACAGGCAGCCTTGTGCCGGGTACCGCTGCAAGGCTGGGAAGTGGCAGTAACTCCTGCCCCTAGTCCTGCCCCAAATTCAGCCTCATGGCTATTCCCTGTCTCTCGCAGGTCCTTTGCAATCTACAGCACATGGGCAAGCAGCCTGAAGCACAACGCCCGACGCACAAAGCCTGGCTGTCTTCCTGCCGCCACTGGAGTCCCTTCCTGCGAGTGAGCTGCTCGCCCTCTTCTTTCTCTGCTCTGGATCTGCCACCACGAACTGAAGGGCCACTGGAGCTGGGGGGTCTACAGCCCTGATTTACCATTCCAGAGGTAAGGAGAGAAAGTGACCGTCCGAGGGTTTCATGGGGATGGGAGAGCAGAGCTAAAGGTAAAAATAGATTTCCTCTGATTTCCAATATAACCTACAAGTAATCCACAGAACAGAAGATCATCCTTTCACCTCTGGCTAATAAGAAAGCCTTGTCACCTTCTGATCATCTGCTGCCATTTTTTCCCCCTTTTCTCCTGGCAAAACTTGTCAAATTCGCTTTCCTCTAAACTGTTCGTGGTTTTGGTCAATCTGCTTGCTCTGAGGAATCTATTTCATGGACAAACTCTAACCAGTTCTGCTCAGCAGGAACTTCCAGAGTGCAGCCTGGAAACTGGTGACAACCCACTGACTTCAGTGCTAGAAAACTATTTTCTTGGACTTCACGCTTTTCCTATGCAACAGTGTGGTGGGTGGACCCTGGCTGGGGGCCAGGCGCCCACCAGAGCCGCTCTATCACTCCCCTGGTTTACCAAACAGGGGAGAGAGAAAAAGTATAACAAAAAGCTTCTGGGTCGAGATAACGACAGGGAGAGATCACTCACTAGTTTTCGTCACGAGCAAAACAGACTGAACTTAGAGAGGAAATTCATCTAACTTATTACTAAGCAAAAGAGAGTAGAGGAATGAGAAATAAAATCAAACCTTAAAACACCTGCCCCCAGCCCTCCCATCTTCCCAGGCTCAACTTCACTCCCAGCTTCAACCTCCGCCCCCCCTCAGCGGCACAGGGGGACGGGGAATGGGGGTTAGGGTCAGTTGATCACACGTTGTTTCTGCCGCTTCTTCCTCCTCAGGGGGAGGACTCCTCTCATCGTTGCCCTGCTCCAGCATGGAGGAGTCCCTCTCACGGGAGACAGTCCTTCACCAACTTCTCCAACGTGAGTCTCTCCCACGGGGTGCAGACCTTCAGGAGCAGACTGCTCCAGCGTGGGTCCCCCACGGGGTCACAAGTCCTGCCAGCAAACCTGCTCTGGCGTGGGCTCCTCTCTCCACGGGTCCACAGCTCCTGCCAGGAGCTTGCTCCAGTGTGGGCTTCCCACGGGGCCACAGCCTCCTTCAGGTGCCTCCCCCTGCTCTGGTGTGGGGTCCTCCACGGGCTGCAGGTGGACTCTCTACACCCCCTCATCCTTCCTCCATGGGCTGCAGGGGGACAGCCTGCTTCACCATGGTGTCTGCAGAGTTTCTACATCTTCTCACTCCTCTTTCCGGCTGCAAAAGCTCCCTCTCTAACTGTTTTTTTCCTTTTTAAATATGTTATCACGGAGGTGCTGATGGGCTTGGCCTTGGCCAGTGGTGGGTCCATCTTGGAGCCGGTTGGCATTGGCTCTGTCAGACACAGGGGAAGCTTCTAGCAGCTTCTCACAGAAGCCACCCATGTAGACCGCCCCCCCCGCCCCCCCCCCCCAGCTACCAAAACCTTCCCATGCAAACCCAACACAAGTGTGCTGGAAGAACTGTGCCTGGCACACTTTGCCCACCTTCCTCTTCACTCTCCCCCTGGATCTTAATGCAGAAGGAGCTTTTGGAAACCAAAATTATCCTGCTCTTCCCACAGAAAAAACCACAAGTGCAGAAAAGGGGGAGGGGGAGAGAAAATGAGATACTGGGAAAAGAAAGTGCTACAGAAAAGTCAGGAGACCAGAAGGAAAAAACCAGGAACCAGTACAATAACAGGGAAAAAAACCCCAAAGCAACAAAAAACCCAACAGACTAAGAGAAAGCAAGAGGAAGAGAAGCCATTGCAAAGGATTATTGTTCTCGCCTGTTTTTTTCTTTCTCCATTACCTGAACCTGTCCCCAGGTGACTACAGGATTTCAGTAAGTCACTGTGTGACCCCTAGAAGAGTTTTATGGCCCAGGACAGACCCCAGTGGCCATGATGACCCAAAGTCACTGGCCCACTAGCCAACAGATCTGCTGAAGCCCTGCCAGCACAGGGGACCCTGTGTCCACTGCGCTGAGCCCTCCAGGCTGCAGAGCAAGAGCCATCAGAGCTTCAGATGTTGCAGGGTCCTGGATGGGGTTTCCGTTCCTCCCCTGGAAGGTGCTGCCCCTTCAGAGCAGAACAGGGTACAGGAGCATCCCTTAAAGCCGAGTTAAACGGCTGTCAGGAGCCCCTGGCTGATTTTGCAATGCAGGGGGCACTCGCGCGTCCCCTTCCATGGGCCGAGTGGAGCCCGGACGCAGTTACCAAAGTACCAAAGAAGAGAGAGGGAAAGCATTTTCACTGTTACTTATTTATTTATTTATTTTTTACTTGTCCAACCTTGAAAAGAACGAACGAGACAGCTAGAAGGGGCCTTAATGCTGAAGGCCAGCACTCCTTCCTGGCAGGCCTGTGGTGGTCTGCCTCTCCAGAGGAGCGGCTGTCTCTTACATCTTTGCTTGACACACTGCTGTTCTTCGTGTGCCGCCGTGGAGCGTCTGGCTTCCTCTGCAGCCTCCCGTCGGGCAGCCTTCTCGTCTCCAGGCCGAAGAGACCCCGTCTCCAGGCCCCAGGGACCTCGGTGGCCCGCTGAGGGACTTCTCCTGGCGCAGCGGCTGAAGCTGTGACGCCATGTTGTCTTGTCCCCTTTCTTTTCTCGGGGCTCAGTGCAGAAGAGATGACACCCCTTCAGAAGGGGTGAGGGGTAGGGCAGAGGACGGGGGACGGGAAGGAAGCCTGCAGGCCGGCCAGGCGCGGAGGGTCAGCCTCCCGGCTAGCGCCGAGCGCGGAGGCAGGGCCGGCGGTAGGGCACTGGCCGGATGACCCTACGGCACCGCGTCGATGGTGGTGTGGAGGGGAGCCCTGGCACGATGTTGTGGTGCCAGGGGAGCCATCCTGGAGGTGGATCCACCTCCATCGGCTCCTCCTCGTCTTCAGGTGGATCCACCTCCATTGGCTCTGCACCATCAGCTACGTGGAAGAGGACCGCGTAGCTGATGGTGCCTCCCCTCTGACGCAGCCTCTTCCTCCGCGCCTCCTGCAGCTCCTCCTGTGGGCGCCCACACAGAGGTGAGCGCCCGCTCGCTTCCCATCGTTGAGCCTTCATTCTTCCAACTAGTGGAGAGTCTGAGGACTCGAAAGCTCAGCGAATGTGGGACAAGTGCTGGGGGGCCAGTATTTATAGGGTCCGGAACAGAATGTGGTGAGGTAGCTTGTGACATCAGGAGGCCACTGTGATGGCTATGCAAATCTGCTGCCATTTTTCACTTTCCTCTAAACTGTTCATGGTTTTGGTCAATCTGCTTGCTCTGAGGAATCTATTTCATGGACAAACTCTAACCAGTTCTGCTCAGCATGAAACTCGGGAGTCAAGAGTGCAGCCTGGAAACTGGTGACAACCCACTGACTTCAGTGCTAGAAAACTGTTTTCTTGGACTTCACGCTTTTCATATGCAGCAGTAAAGGAAGAAAGTAGAAATTCCTGAGGTGGCCGTAGCATTGTTGTTGCTCAAGCATGTTTTGCACATGGTAATGCACCTTTCTTGGATTTTGGTTGTTCAGATGAGGCGCCTCCAGCCTTTCTCTTTCTCCTTGGCACAGCTGAATTTCTCCTGTCAAAAGGAACAGGACTGTATTGAGGGAGGAGGTTGAATTTCTTCTCAAATGCTTCTTCCAACTGTGCTAAGCTAAAGGGCAGGCAAAGCCAATCCAATTAAATGTAACTCCATTTCTGTAGAAAAAAAAATAATATCTTGTTTAGGAGAGTGTGTGCCTATATACATTCCTATCTCCTTAATGTAGAGAGAGAGGGAAAGAGATAAGCGCGCACACATGGTAAACATCATACTGTGAACCCAAGTTTGGGAGGAGGATGTACGCTCCAGCTTCTGCATTTGTAACTCAGTACAAATTGATTAGTTGCGTATATTAAAATTAGAAAAAAATACAGGCATGGGTTTCACGCTGGGGACATTTAGCTCTGTTTGCTGCACAGATTGGTAGAGGAGATGTGTCTGCTCTGTGAGGGGAAGGAAAACAAGACCATAAAACCCATAAATAAAGCAACCAATAACATGGTTTGTAAAGCCTCACATGAAAGTCCTACCACTGGAATGGAACCATTCAAAAAGAATGGAACAATTCAAAGCAGAGGAATCACAGAGTCACAGAACGGTAGGGGTTAAAAGGGATCTCTGGAGATCATCTGGTCCAGCCTGCCCTGGGAGAGCAGGATCACCTAGAGCAGGTTGCACAGGATAAGAAACATCACTATTGCTCCTGTTTGATATTTTTTGGCATGGCATTACTTGGTAGTAGTGTTTGACCTGGAAGCCTTGAGAAGCCCTAAGATGAGGGAAAAGACCACCAGTGGTTCGGTGGCATCTGCCACATCACAAAAGTCATGCTTATGAGCATGACCTTTCCGATGCCAAAATTATCAGCTTAGCCTTTCCATTTTCCTGCAGGCTATTTGAAATATGGTGAATGATACTTGAAGATGCATTAACAGTGGTTTTTAATATTGAACCAAATTAATTCAGAATCCTCGTTTTGCTTTGAGACAGATGAGTGAACCTACTCAGGACCCCACTGGAGTTAAGGGATCTCGTGCACTGCACTTTGCAGGAAGAGGGCCGCAACTTGCTCTCTTCCTGCCGTCACACATTCTCATGATTTCTTCATGCAAGGATTTGGGGGAATACACACGGCTCCTCCTTTCCACCAGCTGCCTGAGAACTTCACCTCAGCGGAGGGGAGTTGTACCTTTTCTGCCGGAACCTGAAATTCTCAACTTTCCAGGTGAGTAATTCTTTCCTTTTGGGTTTGTCCCACTGCAGGGCCATCGGACACACACCCCCGCCCCAAGATATCATCAATGTCTTGGTACGTTTTAACTCTCCCCTCGGGGATGATTTCTGATAGTGCTGGGGCCAGGGCGTGATGTGCCAAGGTAGGCGAATGCCCATATCCTTGTGGCAAAGGAGTAAAGGTCTATTGCATACCTTCCTGCGTGAATGCAAATCTATCTCGGTCGCCTTCCTGTAGAGGAACCATGAAAAACATCTCTGTTACATCAGTGGGGGCTAAAATGTTGTGGGACTGTTCCTGTATGGTGACAATCAGTTGGGCTGTATTAGGCACGGCCGCTGTCAGGGGACCAGTGCCTGCGTTTAAGGGCCAATAATCGATTGTTAGCCGCCACTTCCCGTTTGGTTTGCAAACTGGCCGCACTGGAGAGTTATCAGGGGAGTGAGTTTGAATAATTACCCCCTGTTCCTGCAGCTCTTTGATCATGGGAGCGATTCCATCTGTAAAAGAAATGTACCAGATGTGAGTTGCCCTGGGTTTGCTTTCTTGCAGCGCTGGATGCACGGGGAAATCAGCTCCGCCCAACGTGCATGCAGGTGATTACCAACGCACAGGTTATATAGACTCAAAACATACATATTCACCATTTTTCTCAAAAAAAGGCAGCCCTATGAGAATCATTTCTTGGAATTCATTTACGTAGTCTCCTCCCCGTCACGCATGCTCAGTGATTTGAGTCGGTGGCCCTCAAGGGGTCTCTGGTGGTCGTCAGTGGTCACGCAGCCGTGTTTGCTGGATGACCCTCTTCTTGCAGGCACGCGCAGTATCCTCGCCGTGGATGCACCTGTCTGTAACAACTTACTTCATAAGATTAATATTCCCGGGCCTAGTGTCCGGTTGGGTAGGGACAGTACGTGGAACGTAGGAGCATTGTACATTGCCATGGTCAGTTAGCTTCATTACCTGTTACATTGATTACAAACTAATTATTCCAAGCTAATCATTCTGTAGTTTCTGTCTCACGGCCTCTATGCCACGATTACATTTTCCCCTTTTTGGAAGTTTCCTTCCAGGCCTTGAGTAGCTTTCTGGTTAGCATAAGTTTTCTTAGAGCTAAGCTTCTATATTTTCTACAGTTCCCTCCTTTTGGTTTTTTTTGCATCCCTGCAATTATTTATGTCTCCAAGCTCCTTGCAATTTTGCTATTATACTAGAAAGACAGGGTATACAACATGGAAAAATCACTGTTATACATACGATCCCTTGATACCAATAAGCATGATTTTGCAATTGCATTAAAAAAAAAAATAAATTTGCAGGCACAACGAATACTGAGTTCCCTGTTCATCTCCATCCAGAAGGCTCGTTTTCACTGGAATATAAGTTCCAGGTACCGCTAAAACTCTCCCAAATAAAACTTCTGCTGGAGGTGCACTCACTGGTTGCCTCGGTGTGTTTCTAATGTCCCAAAGTAGTAAATTTAGCGCTTCTGGCCACTTCAAGCCAGTTTGTTTACAGGTTTTTAGCTAATTTGGCTTTGATGGTCCTAGTCATCCTTTCTACTTGCTGTGATGATTGTGGGTGATAAGGTGTGTGCAATTGCATCTTGATGTTTCATGAATGCTAAATTTGCACTAAAATTGCGGCAGAGAAATGTGCTCCTCTGTCCGAGTCAATTATTTCAGGAACTCCGTACGTAGGTATTCTCTCTTTCAAGAGAGCTTTAAGCACCGCTTTTGAGTGGTTCTTTCGAGTTGGGAAAGCCTCCACCCAGCCCGAAAGCTGATCGACAATCACAAGTAAATAAGCATATCCCATAGCCCTAGGCATCTCCGCGTAGTCAATTTGTAGTTTTTGGCAAGGACGTGTTGCTGGAGGTCGCTTCCCTGCTGGTGCCTTAATTTTCAAAGAGGCATACTCTTTGCACAGTCGACAGCCTTCGCAAACTCTCCTAATAGCAGTGTAAATCCCCGGTGCTGCCCACAGTCTCTGTACTCTCGAGGCTACAGTTTCAGGTCCACCATGGGTTTTCTCATGGTGCCATCGCGCCATCGGTATTAAGTACCTTTTTGGGAGTAATGGTTTCCCCCCTAGAGTCCCTTGTCCATTCTGCCGTTCGGCTGCCAGCTTCTCCCAGAGCTGGCTGTCTTCCTCGGGAAGTTCCTCGTACGGTTTCTGCATGTCTGGTAATTCCAGGTCGAGTTCTCCGTGATGGGTCAGTGTCATTGCAAAGGTGACTTGTCGGGCTGCTGCTTTTGCAGCCTGGTGCGCGAGCGCATTCCCTTTTGCCAATTGATTCTCTTGGTTGGTGTGTGCTTTAATATCTGTCGCTGCTAGTTGGGATGGTAACTGAAGCGCTTCCAGGAGTTCTTTAATCTGTTGTCCCTGGGCGATCGTTGGAGGCAAAGGTGCTGCTAACGATACCTTAGTTTCTGCGGTAACAGCAAACCCAGTACATTTCCATCCTTCTTCACAATAGGAGGAGCCGTCGGTAAATAAGTTCATATCTGGGTTATCTAAAGGTTCATCTCGCAAGTCGTCTCGCGGTTTGCTTGTCATTTGGATTACCTGTTCACAGGCGTGTTCATCTTCTTCTCCATCCGTGGGCAGTGGCATTAAGGTGGCAGGATTCAAGGTATTTCAAGATCTTTCCAATCTGAAATTGTCAGCAAGCAAAAGTAGTAGTTCATATTTATGTGCTCTTTGTGGAGAAAGTGCTTTCTCGGCATATTGTTACAATAATCTTTCCACTTCACGTGGCACACAGAGTGCTAGGAGATGTCCCAAGACTATGTTCCGGCTTTTTTCTACTACCTCAGCAGCGGTAGCCACAGCTCTTATGCAAAACGGAGTTCCTCTTGCTGCTGAATCTAATGTGCAAGAATAATAGGCTATAGGTCTTTCATGTGGCCCTAAAGTTTGAACTAAGTCTCCATTTGCTGTTCCTTTGTTTTCTGTGTGTGGTGGGTTGACCCTGGCTGGGGGCCAGGTGCCCACCAGAGCCGCTCTCTCACTCCCCTCGTTCACCAGGCAGGGGAGAAAAAGTCTAACAAGAAGCTTCTGGGTCGAGATAAGGACAGGGAGAGATCACTCCCTAGTTATCGTCACGAGCAAAACAGACTGAACTTAGAGAGGAAATTCACCTCATTTGTTACTAAGCGAAACAGAGTAGAGGAATGAGAAATAAAATCAAACCTTAAAACACCTGCCCCCACCCCTCCCATCTTCCCAGGCTCAACTTCACTCCTGGCTTCAACCTCCGCCTCCCCTCAGCGGCACAGGGGGACGGGGAATGGGGGTTACAGTCAGTTCATCACACGTTGTTTCTGCCGCTTCTTCCTCCTCAGGGGGAGGACTCCTCTCATTGTTCCCCTGCTCCAGCATGGAGGAGTCCCTCTCACGGGAGACAGTCCTTCACCAACTTCTCCAACGTGAGTCTCTCCCACGGGGTGCAGACCTGCAGGAGCAGACTGCTCCAGCAGTCCCGACTGGGAGTTATATACAGATGGGAGCAGCTTTGTGAAACAAGGGATCCGGATGTCAGTGTATGCTGTGACCACAGTGGATACTGTTGTAGAAGCAAAAGCTCTGCAACCAAAACCATCAGCCCAGAAAGCAGCATTGATTGCACTAACAAGAGTCTTGGAACAAAGTGAAGGAATGTATGGACTGATTCCTGGTCTGCATTTGGAGTATTACATTACCTAACCCCTAACCCTAACCCTAACCCTATCATAATGCTAATCCTACCCCTAATCCTCACCCTAAAGATAACAATAAGCCTAAACCTAACCCTGAGCTGAACCCTAACCCTAAGTCTAACCCCAAACGCCTAACCCTAACCCTAACGATAAGCCGAACCTGAACCCTAACCATAACCCTAACACTAACTCTCTCCCTATCCCTATTCCGAAGCTAACCCTTCCCTGAACCCTAATATAATGCTAATCCTAAAACTAAACCTAACCCTGACCGTGAACCTAACATTAAACCTAATAACCATAAGCTTGATCCTAACCATAAACCCAACCCTAACCCTAAACCTAACCATAAGCCAAACCTGAACCCTAAATATAAACCTAACCCTAACCCTATCCCTAACCCTAAGCCTAACCCTTACCCTAATCCTACCATAAGACTAATCCTAATCCTAACCCTAACCCAAAACACTAACGCTAACTGTAACCCTAACCCTAACCCCAACCCTAACCCAAACCGCATCACTAACTCTAACCCCGAATCTTAACCCTAACTCTAACTCTAACCCTAACCTTAACGCTAACCCCTAACCCTAACCCAAACCACTAACCCTAACTCTAACCCAAACCCCAACTCTAACCCCTAAACCTAACCCCTAATCCTAACCGTAACCTCTAACCCTACCCATAACTCTAACTCTAACACAACCCTAACGCTAACCTTAACCCTAATGGCCCTAACCGTAACCCTAACCATAACCAAGCCATACCCTAACCGTAACCCTAACCATCATCCTAACCTAACCCTAAACCTAACTCTAACCCGAACCCTAATCCTAACCCAACCCTAACCCTAACCCAGCTTCTATAACATTCTGCATAGGTGGCCTGATACACAAAAACCAAACTGCAAAGCACTTATTTCTACTCGTGAATGGTGATTATGGGCAATGAGAGTTTAGTCAATGCAGCTGAGGACGGTACGGCTGTGGCCATCTAGGCAGACTTCTGAGCTTTCTCATTTTCTTCCAAGGTAGTTACAGCCATGGGACTTCTCTTTCTGCAGAGCACTGCACACAGAACTAGTGTGCAAGAGTTTGGTTTGTGACCACTGCTGGCAGCAGATGGAGCGATCTAACGTCCGCTCAGTAGCAGCTGGGTTGCCACATATCCAAGTTGTGGTGATTTGTCAAGGCTTTGGAAGCAGTTGTGCTGAACGAAAGATCTCTCAGGGAATCCTCAGATCTTCATTCATAGCCAATTTCTCTGCAGAGAGTAAACGGCAGCTGGAATGTTCCCATACACTACTTTTTCAGGCCTGAGATGAGTAAGGGGAAGTTTTCTAAGCTTGCTACTCCCCCCTAAGGGAACTATGGGAGAAACACAGGCGCAGAGTGTTTTATGGGATGCCATGCTGAGGGTCCCTGCAAGTTCGTTGCCTATGTACAGCCAGAAAGTGCTTTGGGCTGTCTACAGGAAATATTTAGGCTTACTTTTGTGTTTTGTTTCGCTTGGTGGTTTTTATTGTACTGGTTCCTTTGGCGGAGGCCAGTAAGGACTTGATGACGTGATTCCAGATCTTTGCAGCTATGGTGTGGCAGTTGGACGTTTGGAGCTCAAGGGAGGCGTTTTCGGCAACGCGGCAGTTTGATCAACTTGAGCTGCGTTTCTGTAGAGAGAAGAAATAACACCTTTGCCTGTCCCAACCCACTTGTGCTTTTCTCTCGTAGCTTGCATTGAGCCTGCAGAAATGCTTTTGAAGCCAGGTAGTTAATTGCACTGAGGAACCAGCGTGGGGTCAAATCAACCCCGAGTAAAAAGAAAAAAAGGTTACGTTTTCACCCAAAGCTTTTTCTCAGCCTGGTTCTCTCTGAAGCCTCACAAATTCTGGCCTTGAGCACAGAGAGGAAGTGGCAGTGAAGTGGGAGTGCTGGTCAGGAACATTTGCAGCTCTCCTGTGACAATGTTTCTCACGTAAAAATGCTGGCTCTAATTTGGAGGTTTGTATTAAAGCCAAATGTGTGAATAATTCTTTAAGTAATCATTTTATGATGATACAAAATTGGAATCGAGGCAGGAGAAGCCCAGGGAATTGTCTGCAATCCCTCCTGCAGTGACCGCATCAGCCGCCGTGCTTGGGCCAATGCTTCCAGCCTCTTTGTTTGGAGATTAAACCTGGGAAAGTCCCCGCTTCCTCGAGCATGGATCTTCCTCTCCTTGGCACCTGCTGGCTGAACTGGGAAAAACGGGGACAGCGACATCCTTTTAAGCACCAGTTGTTCTGTGGATTAGGTGGCGGCTGTGAGGAGAGGACATGCAGGAGCTGCGTGGGGCCTGGGAGAGCTGAGGAGGTTGTGGGTGCAGCCCTGGGGGCAGAAGAAACAGCCGACACTTTGGTGAAGCAACTCTTCTGTCAGCCAGTTTGCTCTGGGGAAGGTGGGGAACTGGGGCACCCATTGCTGGAGAGCAGAAGGCTTGTTACTGCTGCCGTGCTCCTCATCTTTGCCACACTACTGAAGCAGGTGCTGGGAGGAGGTAGGGAATGATGTCCTGGCAAAAGAGGGGACCTACAAGTTGGCAGCCTCTCCCCTTCCTTTGACGTCTCCGTATTGTGCTTGAGAGTAGGAGATGTGTCCTTGCGCCCATCACTTGGAGCCTGGTTCTAAGCCCCCATGTCAGCTTCTCTTCTATTTCTGTCATGTTGGAGACTCTTTTCCATAAAAAGCCAATTCCTGGAGTTTGATCATTCTGAAGGAATCACAGCTTCTCTTGCAAAGTCTTTCTTGCCTGTACGGTTAGGGAAATGTGCTAACTGAAGTGCTTTGAGGGGTAGGAAAGCAGAGAGTTGAAAAGCAGAGTTTACATACAATTTAAGAGCCTGATTTTGGAGCTGGCCTGTGACTTTTTGGCTGTTTGGGGATGGAAAGCCAATGCCAGTGAATATGAATCCAAATAGTTGCTCCAGCGTGGGTCCTTTCCACAGGGTGCAGTCCTTCAGGAGCGCACTGCTCTAGTGTGGATCCTGCCAGAAGACCTGCTCCCGTGTGGGCAACTCTCCACGGGGCCACAGGTCGTGCTAGGAGCCTGCTCCAGCCTGGGCTCTCCGTGGGGTCACAGCCTCCTTTGGGGCACATCCGCTTGCTCTGGCGTGGGGTCCTGCACAGGCTGCAGGGTGACTCTGTGCTGCACTGGGGACCTCCATGGGGACAAACCTGTGTCACCACGTTCTGCACCATGGGCTGCAGGGGAATCTCTCCCTCCTCCCCCTCCTTCTTCACTCAGCTTGGTGTCTGCAGAGTTGTTTCTCTCGCGTACTCTCACCCATCTCTCCCAGCTGCTCTTACCCAGCAGATTTTAGCCCTTCTTAAAGATGTTGTCCCAGAGGCGCTAATAACGTTGCATCATGGTGGTTGCATCACGGTGGAGCCTGGAGAGTGCCTGCAGGGCCTTTGAGGACATCAGCCCCCAAAGCTGCCTGGGCAGCGAGAGCATCGTGGTGGTCCGGCTCTACAGGAAAGGGCTCCTTATGGGAGATTTCCACTTCCTCCTCCAGGGACGCCTCCTGTCCTGGCTCCCTCGCCAAAGGGCTGCTTCCCCTGGGTAAGGAGATGGGGGAGATTCCCCCCCACCATTGCCTGCCCCGCTGGCGGTGACTCGACCCTGGGGGTGGCTCGGTGCCCTTCGAGACTCGCCAGCCCTGATCTGGGGCTCAGCGGGGCTTTTGCACCTCTTGGGTGCCATTTTCCCGGTGCCCCCTGTGCTCCCTCCCCCTCCCACACAGGCACAGAGCCGTTCTGGAGAAACAGCTTTTAATTGACAAAACACAAGAGAAAAGGTGCCATCAAAGCTACTCTAACCCCCCTCCTCCCCCCCAAATACACCACCCCTCCTCCCCCATCCCCCACTCCCCCCACCTCCTCCTCATCCCTGCTCGGGCTCTACTTCCCCCCCTGCCACCCCCGTGCTGCCTGCCAGAGCCCTGCGCTTGCTGGCCGGCTTTGGCAAGGCGCTCTGCCCCCGCTTCTTGCCCCGCTTCTCGCAGACGGCAGCCTGGGACGGTGGCAGGGCCATCCCCGCAGCCCCCCACGGCTCCTGGGGCTCCATCCCCATGGTGTAGAACTCTTCCATGCTCAGGATGGCGTCGGTGATCTCGGGGACGCTGTAGTCGGGGGTGAGCAGCTCCTCGGGCAGGGAGAGCGAGGCAAAGTGGCAGTGGGGGGTGGCTGTGCCGGTGCCACCAAGCTCCCCAGGCCCAGGGCTGCTGCTGAAAGCATCCTGGCTGACCCCCACCGTGTCCAGGGAGCAACCAAAGAGCCTTAGGGCCTCTTCGAGTGGCACCTCCTCGGACACGGTGAGGTCATCTGCCAGGTCCCCAAGGGCTTGGTTGTTGGGTGCAGCAGAAGGGCAGGAGGGGTCGTAGCTGCCCAGGGGGATGTTGCTGCCCAGCTGTGCCTCCGCAGTGGTGGCCGTGCCGTCGATAGTGAGCTGGGCAGGCTGCTCCTCGACGTGCTGGTAGGCGGCGCTGGATGTTGGTAACACAGGGGAGGCAAGGGCCACCGTGTTCTCTTCTGCGCCTGTGCCACCATGGTCCCCATGCATAGGGCTGCTGCCGGCATCCTCCTGGGTGGCCTCCACCTCATCCAGGGAGCAACCCAAGAGGCTTAGGGCCTCTTTGAGAAGCTCCTCATCGGACTCCTCAAGGTCTCCTGCCAGGTCCTCCAGGGCCTGGCTGGGGGAGTCATGGCTGCCCGGGGGGATGTTGGTGTCCGGGTGTGCCCCCGCAGGAGGTGCCGTGCCGCAGGTGTTGGTCTGGGCAGGCTGCCCCTCGATGTGCTGGCAGCCAGGGTTGGACGTCGGCAACAGCAGGGGGGCTGGGGCCACCACTCTTCCCTCTGCACGGGTGCCACAGGAGTCCCCAGGCATGGGGCTGCTGCCAGGAACATCCTGACTGGTCCCCACCGCATCCAAGGAGCGACCAAAGAGCCTGAGGGCCTCTTGGAGAAGCTCCTCCTCAGAGACTTCCAAGTCTCCATCCGGGTCCCCAGGGGCTTGGTGGTGGGGGCCAGCAGTGGGGCTGCGGGGGGTGTCACGGCCCGGGGGGATGTTGGTGCCTGGGTGTGCCCGCACAGGGGTGGCCGTGCCAGAGCTGTTGATGTGGGCAGGCTGTGCCTGGATGTGCCGGTAGCCAGGGATGGACGTCGGCAGTGCTGGGGGGGGCTGGGGCCTCCGCTCTCCCCTGATAGTTTTGGGGTGTGAGGTGTGTCGGCTGTCCCTGCGGGGTCAGAGGGGCTGCCCAGGCCGGGAGGGTCCTGCAGCCCCTGGGGCCCCCCCACAGGGCAGCAGCCGGCAGAGAAGCGGTGCCATGGCTGAGCGTGGAGCTGGCCGGGGCAGGCAGGTTGGTGACCGTCCACTCGATGTGGAAGACCCGGGGGTCGAAGAAGCAGCCGCATGGAGCCCTCTGCAGACCTGTGTGGGTGAGAGGGAGCCGTGCTGGGCCAGGGGGTTGGGGCCCTCCAAGGACAGCCACCGAGCTGGCCCCGATGGCCCACATCCCCCAGCTCTGTGCTGGGCACGTGGGCAGCTTCTGGCCAGGGTGCTCCGCGCGGGGTGAGCTGCTGTGCTGGTGGGACAGGCTTGCAAAGCAGGGAGGAGACTGGCTTCTAGGAGGTGAAGCGGGAGAGATGGCCCCAAGCATTGGGGAAATTCTCTGGGACTTGGATTTCCTGGGCACGCATCAGCCAGGCGAGAGCAGGGACGCTTGCCTGGGCTTGCTGAAGCCCTGTGCCAAAAGTGCCCTGGGGACAGGGCTGATGGGGATGCTGGGCGTGCGCGGGGGCCGGGGATGGCGAAGGCGGCGGGGTGGCAGAGCAGCCAGGGGTGCCGTACCTGGTGGTGGTAGTGCCTGGGGGCCCTGGGGTGCCACGTGCAGTGAGGGTGGCCAGGCTGCGGGGAAGGGCTGCTGCTGGCGGGGCAGTGGGCACAGGTTGGCTGCGCCTGGAAGAGAGACAGGAGCGATGGCCGATGGTCACCTCCGCTCTTGCCCCCAAGAGTGTCCCTTGGGTGCAGGGGTCAGGGTGGGTCTGTACCTTGGAGGTAGAAGGTTTGGGGAAGGGCAAAAGTCTGCAGGAGTCGGGGTGCCGGGGGGTCCCGGGGGCCGCGTGGTGGGAGCTGCAGTGGTGGCGGCGCCATGTTGCGTTCTGGCTGTTGGCTGCTAAGGACTCTCTGGCGTCTCCCAGGAGGGAATGTGGGGTGTCCGCGTGTTCCGCCCCGCCCCAACAGCCTCCCCAGCCCCTCCTGCCTGGGGAGGGAAAGGGTTCAGGGGGGGCCTTGCTGCGTTCCCAGAGCTGGCATGTCCTTGGGATTGGTGGGACTTGGTGGGACGAGTGCCACGCCTGGAGTGCTGGCATGGAGGCTGCAGGCTGTTCAGGAGGGGTAGGCAGGGCAGGCGAGGTGGAGGGGTCGCACTCTGTGGAAGGGAGAGGTTGGATGGTAGAGCCCTTCCAGTCAGCAAGGATGTGGTGGAGAGCCTCTGGGTGAGGCTGAGGGGCATGGAAAACAAAGCAGCTGTTGCAGCGGGTGTCTGCTACCGATGGCCCAGCCGGGATGCCCGCACTGCGGAGTTATTTGATAGGCCCTGAGGAGAAATCTCTGGACGAGCAGCCCTTGTCCTGATGGCAGATTTCCCAGCCACCACCTGGGAATACCATACTGCTGTGACGAGCAGGTCTTGGCAATTCCTGAAGTTAGTGGGCTGGAACTTCTTTTGTCCCAAGTACTCAGGGAGCCTACTCGGAAAGATGGAGCCTTCCTAGACTTGCTAGTTGTGAATGGGGAAGGGCTCGTTGGTGACGGGATGGCCTTGGCCAGAGTGATCCTGAAATGGTTGAGTTTAAAAGGGTCAGTGTCATGAGAAAATAGGCCGGCAGAGTTGCTACCCTGGAGTTCAAGAGCGCAAAGGTTATGCCCTTCAGGGAGGTACATAGCAGAGTGCCCTGGGAATGTCGGTTGGGAGCCGAGGAAGGGCGTGATTGTCTTGAGGCTTTGAAGGGCCTTGCAGCGAGCCCTGTCCCCGCTGGAAGGGATGCTGGTGGTGTTCAAGACAAAGGCGTTGCAGCCCTTGTCATCTTGTGTGTCCGTCCGTGTGCCCGCCAGCCCGCAAGGTGTGTCCTGCAGGGACGCGTCCTGTCCTGGCTCCCCCGCCAAAGGGCTGCTTCCCCTGGGGAAGGGGATGGGGGAGCTTCCCCCCCACCATTGCCTGCCCCACCAGCGGTGACTCGACCCTGGGGGTGGCATGGTGCCCTTCGAGACTCGCCGGCCCTGATCTGGGGCTCAGCGGGGCTTTTGCACCTCTTGGGTGCCATTTTCCCGGTGCCCCCTGTGCTCCCTCCCCCTCCCACACAGGCACGGAGCCGTTCTGGAGAAACAGCTTTTAATTGACAAAACACAAGAGAAAAGGTCCCATCAAAGCTACTCTGACCCCCCTCCCCCCCGTGAGCTTTTTCACTCCTTCCCAGTTAGACTCCCTTCGGCCTCCAGTGCAGTTACCTGTGGGGATCCCCCTGTCACTCCAGAAATACGGACGGGTTCTGCCCTTTCATAGCCTGATGGCATTAGGGTACACTGTGCACCCGTGTCCACAGGAGCCTTCTACTCTTGTGGGTCTGATGTGTCCGGATCCACACAGTCCGGTAAACCCGGTGGTCCCTTTTCTCCCTGCGGCTGGAGGCAGGGCCCCTCTAATCCTGCCCATCATAGCTGTTCCTCACTTCTTGTTAAAATGACTTAGAAGTCCCTTCAAGAGGATCTTAAGTAAGATCAGCCCTCCACTCTCTCTGGGGAACTGCCCACTGGCAACTGAAGAAGCATTTTTCCTGGAAGAATCCATCTTTGTGATGCTTTTGCCTTGCAGCTCACGTATTCATGCCTGTAGGATTTTCCATCCGGCGTCCTCATGTCCTGTCTGTGGTCACGCAGGTAAAACCACAGGGTATCTCGTGGTGTGTACCCTCTATATCCTCTCTCTTGAGCAGAGGCACGCTTACTCCTAATAGCTGAGCTACTGTTCCGTACAGGTGGGGAGTAGGACATATCCTCTCTAAATGGCTGGAACTCCCGGGACAGTTTCTCCACGGCCGAGACAAGGCAGGAAGAGAGGCTTTCTTTGTACTGCCGGACTTGGCTAGCCATTTTATCCACTCTTGTCCCCTCTTTCTCTTCCCAGTCCATAACTGCTAATGAGTTTCCATATGACAATGGTGCACTCTCTACAAGCTTCCGCCACGTGGATCACGTGCACTGGACTTCGTCCAGCAGTTCAGCACCTGGTTTGGAGTGGCCCAAATAAACAGTGTTCATAGGAACTCCGCTATGATCGTCTCAGCAGAATCTCCTTCTGGGAACAGTGAAAACCAATGGCCTCTTATTGAAATGGGTTATTTCTTGGTTTTCTAGGCTTTTTTTTTAATTTTAGCTTTTGCAAAATGGAGAATTGCAAGTTTCCATGGAGCTCACAAAATGGAAGCCACTTTTTTAGAGCCATAACCTCAGCCCTCTGTACTCTTGGTTACTGCAGAAAAAGCAAAGGTATACAGAGAAACGATCCATTGGCGAGCTGTGTGTTTAATTGACGAATATTATTACTGTCCAAGGAGTTGTATTACAGATTGATCTTTCCTTTTTGAAAAATCAGAGGCTGTGTTTACATTGCCGGGGAGTAAAAAAGTCACCCAAGTGCCTTGGTACCAAGAAGCCACCTCAGCATAGTTGTGGGGTTCTCCTCTGCATAACTTCACCTGCTTCCTAGTAGACACGGTGCTGCCCAAGCTCGGGGGTTTCCAGTGCTCAACCCAGCTTGGCCTGAGCCACATCAGGAGTTTCTACCCTGTGCAGCAAGAATTTCAGAAACTTAGGACAAAGCGTTCTGTCCCTGCTGTTCTGCTCACACATACCTTGGTGTAAGAGAGATTGGTAATTGGCAAGGAAAGAATTCCTTGTTGATTTGAGAAATCTCCAAGTGACCCACAGAGAACCCAGTCATCTGGAGGGTACGTCCCTACTGAGCACGTGGCCCGTGGACTGAGCTGCGAGATAGGGAAGCTCCTGATGTCGGCTTCAAAGCAAGCCTCCTCCATCTGGTTTTGCTCCAGGTGGCTGCTTGGTTGCCATTTGTTTTCAAAAAACACTAGCACTGGGAATTCAGCTTGGGGGCTTGGAGAGGGAGAGAAGAAGCAAGCATGTCTTTCCCAAGGGCAACTGCTTGGTGCTGGGAAGGACGCCCCTCTGTAGCAGCGTCAGCGTAGCTTACGGGTGATGCAAAGCTGAGAGGATCTCCCAAGTCAGTGCTGCAGGAACGTGGCAGTTTGAGGACCGTGTTACAGCTCTTCTTTTGCATATCACTGTTGCTCAGGCAGGGTGAGAGCTTTGATTTCCATTCCTGTTACCTCCAGGAGGAGACGGCCATGGGAACCACCGCTGCTTATGCAGTTCCGTGCAAAATAAGTCTGTGGCATGAGAAGAAAGATTTGGAAGACTTTTTTACTGCCTTCCAAATGATTTTGCACACTCAAGTAAAAGAAAATCATCTCAGTTACTGAGATTGAATTAACTTTTTATTTTCCCTCTCCTTCAGGCCCATCTGAGGAAAATGGAGGAACAAATTGTATAGGGGACATTTGGGAGTTGAGGGGGTGTAGGTGTGAGATTTCAAGTAGTTTGTGCGTGGCAATAGTGAGAGAGCCTGTATTGTTCCATTGCATTTAGGGCTAACTGCCTGCTGGTGATCCTCCCTCAGCTCTCCCAGACGCACATCAGTCTGTACAGCCTAAGCACATATGTCGGTGAAAGAACAGAAAGTGCAGAAAATTAGCTGACTGAACTTTTTTTAACACCTTCATTGTATCATATTGCACTGCAGCCTTAAAATCAGGGTTAGCGAGAACATTTCGTTCTCCAGCCGCAAGCTTTAAGCAAATACTGATAAGTGATATAAATGAGCAATATCAGGGCAGCAAGTAAGGTCTTTTAAATCTTTTAAATTGTTGTGGGGTTTTTTTCTTTTAATAGCTTTAAGACTTGAGTTACAGTAAGGCAGTTTCTCATCTGCTCTGCCAGTCAGCACAGTAAGCTTATCTGAACATCCCACTATTAGCCCAACTGAGCTACATGAATGTCACATTTGCAGTCGGTGCTTCCATTTCATTGGACTGTTTTACTGTTTTACAGCATAGCTCTGCTCTGAAAATGTTAGAGACTATAGCTAAAGACTGAGAGAAGCTAATGGATGCTGTGTGCTTTTTTCCAACTTAAAGAGCATGGACAAGTTCAGAAATTTTGGATAGAGATGATATGAAGATGAATTAAGAACATAAATGAATTCAGGTGGAATTTCTCTGTATCTGCTAAAATGCTGCCTTTCTTCTTCCCCTTGAGGTAGAGTCCATTTAGTGGAAGACTGTTCTCTAAGTACTGGAGACCTTGAGCGTGAACGGTATCTTCTGGATGGGGCTGCCCTTGCCCTTGAACGGTGATAACCATCTGACCTTGACCTGCAACGATTGTTACGACTCTTCCCTTCGCCTCTTCTTGGATACGGTGGCGATCGCGAGTGGGAACGAGAGTGGGAACGACTAAATGAGTGAGAGCAGGAGGCAGTGTGGGAGAAGCACTGCAGGGAGACTTGGACCTTAAAGAAACCCAAACAAACCGACGAAAACAATAGAGGAAGTTAATTCAAACCAGTCACTGGTCTGGGAAAGAAGGCCTAAATCTTGGGGGACGTCAAGTCTGGTGGCCTCCTGGAGAAGAAACAATTACCGTGAGAGATTTGGTGCTTCTAGAGAGCAGTGCCTGCCTGGAGTCTGGTCGTCAAAAACCTTTGCAGAAAGGTATGTTGTGAAGGAGCACCAAAATAGCTTGCTAGTGACTCACACCAAAGGAACTCACTCGGGGGGAAGACTGCTGCCCCTGCCCGGTTTTGGTTGGGAGGTGTCTGCAGGAATTGTGGGCTGGCTGGTGTCAGGTGTTTCAAAGGTGCTATGCGGCCACAGCACCACTTTGCATGGCAGAAGGTGACATGGTAACTTTTGGTAGACTGATGATAGGGGTGAGACAGACCAGCTGTTGGATGCATATTTGGCCTTTCCCAGGTCTAGAGCAGCAGCAGCAGCAGCAGCAAGCTGTAAGGCATGACAGCTTGGGAACGACTGCTCTGAGTTCTGCGTCAGGTTTTGCCACCAGGAGCATCTCATGACACTTGTCTCACCTCTGCCTCAGCATCCAGGGCCACCTTGGCCCCAAGTGTCACTGAATGGACAGGCAGCCTTGTGCCGGGTACCGCTGCAAGGCTGGGAAGTGGCAGTAACTCCTGCCCCTAGTCCTGCCCCAAATTCAGCCTCATGGCTATTCCCTGTCTCTCGCAGGTCCTTTGCAATCTACAGCACATGGGCAAGCAGCCTGAAGCACAACGCCCGACGCACAAAGCCTGGCTGTCTTCCTGCCGCCACTGGAGTCCCTTCCTGCGAGTGAGCTGCTCGCCCTCTTCTTTCTCTGCTCTGGATCTGCCACCACGAACTGAAGGGCCACTGGAGCTGGGGGGTCTACAGCCCTGATTTACCATTCCAGAGGTAAGGAGAGAAAGTGACCGTCCGAGGGTTTCATGGGGATGGGAGAGCAGAGCTAAAGGTAAAAATAGATTTCCTCTGATTTCCAATATAACCTACAAGTAATCCACAGAACAGAAGATCATCCTTTCACCTCTGGCTAATAAGAAAGCCTTGTCACCTCTTGATCATCTGCTGCCATTTTTTCCCCCTTTTCTCCTGGCAAAACTTGTCAAATTCACTTTCCTCTAACCTGTTCATGGTTTTGGTCAATCTGCTTGCTCTGAGGAATTTATTTCATGGACAAACTCTAACCAGTTCTGCTCAGCATGAACTTCCAGAGTGCAGCCTGGAAACTGGTGACAACCCACTGACTTCAGTGCTAGAAAACTATTTTCTTGGACTTCACGCTTTTCCTATGCAACAGTGTGGTGGGTGGACCCTGGCTGGGGGCCACGTGCCTACCAGAGCTGCTCTATCACTCCCCTGGTTTACCAAACAGGGGAGAAAAAGTATAACAAAAAGCTTCTGGGTCGAGATAAGGACAGGGAGAGATCACTCACTAGTTTTCGTCACGAGCAAAACAGACTGAACTTAGAGAGGAAATTCATCTAACTTATTACTAAGCGAAACAGAGTAGAGGAATGAGAAATAAAATCAAATCTGAAAACACCTGCCCCCACCCCTCCCATCTTCCCAGGCTCAACTTCACTCCCAGCTTCAACCTCTGCCCCCCCCTCAGCAGCACAGGGGGACGGGGAATGGGGGTTAGGGTCAGTTGATCACACGTTGTTACTGCTGCTTCTTCCTCCTCAGGGGGAGGACTCCTCTCATCGTTCCCCTGCTCCAGCATGGAGGAGTCCCTCTCACGGGAGACAGTCCTTCACCAACTTCTCCAACGTGAGTCTCTCCCACAGGGTGCAGACCTTCAGGAGCAGACTGCTCCAGCGTGGGTCCCCCACGGGGTCACAAGTCCTGCCAGCAAACCTGCTCTGGCGTGGGCTCCTCTCTCCACGGGTCCACAGCTCCTGCCAGGAGCTTGCTCCAGTGTGGGCTTCCCACGGGGCCACAGCCTCCTTCAGGTGCCTCCCCCTGCTCTGGTGTGGGGTCCTCCACGGGCTGCAGGTGGACTCTCTACACCCCCTCATCCTTCCTCCATGGGCTGCAGGGGGACAGCCTGCTTCACCATGGTGTCTGCAGAGTTTCTACATCTTGTCACTCCTCTTTCCGGCTGCAAAAGCTCCCTCTCTAACTGTTTTTTTCCTTTTTAAATATGTTATCACGGAGGTGCTGATGGGCTTGGCCTTGGCCAGTGGTGGGTCCATCTTGGAGCCGGTTGGCATTGGCTCTGTCAGACACAGGGGAAGCTTCTAGCAGCTTCTCACAGAAGCCACCCCTGTAGACCGCCCCCCCGCCCCCCCCCCCCCCCCAGCTACCAAAACCTTCCCATGCAAATCCAACACAAGGGTGCTGGAAGAACTGTGCCCGGCACACTTTGCCCACCTTCCTCTTCACTCTCCCCCTGGATCTTTATGCAGAAGGAGCTTTTGGAAACCAAAATTATCCTGCTCTTCCCACAGAAAAAAACCACAAGTGCAGAAAAGGGGGAGGGGGAGAGAAAAAGAGATACTGGGAAAAGAAAGTGCTGCAGAAAAGTCAGGAGACCAGAAGGAAAAAACCAGGAACCAGTACAATAACAGGGAAAAAAACCCCAAAGCAACAAAAAACCCAACAGACTAAGAGAAAGCAAGAGGAAGAGAAGCCATTGCAAAGGATTATTGTTCTCGCCTGTTTTTTTCTTTCTCCATTACCTGAACCTGTCCCCAGGTGACTACAGGATTTCATTAAGTCACTGTGTGACCCCTAGAAGAGTTTTATGGCCCAGGACAGACCCCAGTGGCCATGATGACCCAAAGTCACTGGCCCACTAGCCAACAGATCTGCTGAAGCCCTGCCAGCACAGGGGACCCTGTGTCCACTGCTCTGAGCCCTCCAGGCTGCAGAGCAAGAGGCGTCAGAGCTTCAGATGTTGCAGGGTCCTGGATGGGGTTTCCATTCCTCCCCTGGAAGGTGCTGCCCCTTCAGAGCAGAACAGGGTACAGGAGCATCCCTTAAAGCCCAGTTAAACGGCTGTCAGGAGCCCCTGGCTGATTTTGCAATGCAGGGGGCACTCGCGCGTCCCCTTCCATGGGCCGAGTGGAGCCCGGACACAGTTACCAAAGTACCAAAGAAGAGAGAGGGAAAGCATTTTCACTGTTACTTTCATTTATTTATTTATTTTTTACTTGTCCAACCTTGAAAAGAACGAACGAGACAGCTAGAAGGGGCCTTAATGCTGAAGGCCAGCACTCCTTCCTGGCAGGCCTGTGGTGGTCTGCCTCTCCAGAGGAGCGGCTGTCTCTTACATCTTTGCTTGACACACTGCTGTTCTTCGTGTGCCGCCGTGGAGCGTCTGGCTTCCTCTGCAGCCTCCCGTCGGGCAGCCTTCTCGTCTCCAGGCCGAAGAGACCCCGTCTCCAGGCCCCAGGGACCTCGGTGGCCCGCTGAGGGACTTCTCCTGGCGCAGCAGCTGAAGCTGTGACGCCATGTTGTCTTGTCCCCTTTTCTCGGGGCTCAGTGCAGAAGAGATGACACCCCTTCAGAAGGGGTGAGGGGTAGGGCAGAGGACGGGGGACGGGAAGGAAGCCTGCAGGCCGGCCAGGCGCGGAGGGTCAGCCTCCCGGCTAGCGCCGAGCGCGGAGGCAGGGCCGGCGGTAGGGCACTGGCCGGATGACCCTACGGCACCGCGTCGATGGTGGTGTGGAGGGGAGCCCTGGCACGATGTTGTGGTGCCAGGGGAGCCATCCTGGAGGTGGATCCACCTCCATCGGCTCCTCCTCGTCTTCAGGTGGATCCACCTCCATTGGCTCTGCACCATCAGCTACGTGGAAGAGGACCGCGTAGCTGATGGTGCCTCCCCTCTGACGCAGCCTCTTCCTCCGCGCCTCCTGCAGCTCCTCCTGTGGGCGCCCACACAGAGGTGAGCGCCCGCTCGCTTCGCATCGTTGAGCCTTCATTCTTCCAACTAGTGGAGAGTCTGAGGACTCGAAAGCTCAGCGAATGTGGGACAAGTGCTGGGGGGCCAGTATTTATAGGGTCCGGAACAGAATGTGGTGAGGTAGCTTGTGACATCAGGAGGCCACTGTGATGGCTATGCAAATCTGCTGCCATTTTTCACTTTCCTCTAAACTGTTTGTGGTTTTGGTCAATCTGCTTGCTCTGAGGAATCTATTTCATGGACAAACTCTAACCAGTTCTGCTCAGCATGAAACTCGGGAGTCAAGAGTGCAGCCTGGAAACTGGTGACAACCCACTGACTTCAGTGCTAGAAAACTGTTTTCTTGGACTTCACGCTTTTCATATGCAGCAGTAAAGGAAGAAAGTATAAATTCCTGAGGTGGCCGTAGCATTGTTGTTGCTCAAGCATGTATTGCACATGGTAATGCACCTTTCTTGGATTTTGGTTGTTCAGATGAGGCGCCTCCAGCCTTTCTCTTTCTCCTTGGCACAGCTGAATTTCTCCTGTCAAAAGGAACAGGACTGTATTGAGGGAGGAGGTTGAATTTCTTCTCAAATTCTTCTTCCAACTGTGCTAAGCTAAAGGGCAGGCAAAGCCAATCCAATTAAATGTAACTCCATTTCTGTAGAAAAAAAAATAATATCTTGTTTAGGAGAGTGTGTGCCTATATACATTCCTATCTCCTTAATGTAGAGAGAGAGGGAAAGAGAGAAGCGCGCACACACGGTAAACATCATACTGTGAACCCAAGTTTGGGAGGAGAATGTACACTCCAGCTTCTGCATTTGTAACTCAGTACAAATTGATTAGTTGCATATATTAAAATTAGAAAAAATACAGACATGGGTTTCACGCCGGGGACATTTAGCTCTGTTTGCTGCACAGATTGGTAGAGGAGCTGTGTCTCCTCTGTGAGGGGAAGGAAAACAAGACCATAAAGAAACCAACCAATAACATGGTTTGTAAAACCTCACGTGAAAGTCCTAACATTGGAATGGAAACAATAACAATTCAAAGCAGAGGAATCCGAGTGTCCCAGAACAGTAGCTTGTTTCCCACTTCTCTTACCCAGCAGAGAGATGCATCAGCCCCAGTGCGTGAGGATTTACAAGCGGTGACTCAGACTGCAGTGTGGGGCTCTGCACGGCTACAGCCCCCTCTCCCTCCGGTGCTGCTTTGCCAGCACCCGTTTCTCCTGACTTTTGTGGTACCCACCCCACGGATAGATTTTCACTGGGCTTTTTGTCCTGCCGGCTCCATCTGTTTCTCAGCCCCAGCTCTGTCTGCTTGGGAAGGGCGACGTGAGGCTGTGCCCCCTTTCCCACTGCTGGCACTCTTCCTCCAGGTGCCACCGCTCTGCCAGGACCGGTCATCTCCGGTGACACATGCCACCCTGTTTGTGCTGTAGCCAGGACTGCCTCTGGTCTGCTCCCGTTTACAGCAGTATCGCTTCGGAGTAAGACCGTCCATGCCAGTGCTGTGCTTTGGGGGAGCTGCATTCAAGCCCTGACAAGGAAGAAGAAAAATCAGAGGTGGCATTCCAAATTGTTCAGTTTCAATGGGAAAAGACTCCCAAGGCAGGTTCCCTCCAATCCGTGGGCCAGTCTCGATGCACCAGGTGTTTTGGAGAGGATAGCACTGTTCTGGTGTCAGATTATGTTCTTCCGTCCTGACACCCACCAAGGCTTTGTTTTAAGATATTTAGGAACTGGATCACATTTCTGTGAACCCTGCAACCACCTGCAGGCTTTGAAACCTGCCAGTTGCATGGTCTTGGGGTGCAAGTCGGAGGGGTTTTTCGGTTTGCGCGCTCCCGTGCCCGCTCCAGCAGTGGCACGGCTGATGGTGTGCCCCAGCTGAGGATGCCTCTGCAGATACGCCTCATTTTGCAGAGCCAAGAATAGGAACCCTGACAAGCATCAGCATTTCCAAACCTGAATCTAGATAAAGTTAGTGCCAGGTGAGAGGTGGGTGACAGGGTCTCAGCTTGGGCTGAGCCCATGCAGGGGAGCTGCTGCAAGGCAAGAGTCCCTTTTCCTCGATGACAAGTGGCTTGAAGGGTTTGCGTTCTCCGCTCCACAATAACTTGTAGTAAGCAGGGTGCAATCTGCTAAACCTTATTGCGATTGGTTGTTTTTCCTGGTGGAAAAAGGGTTTACAATGGGTAGAGATCATTATGAAAGGAGGACCACAGCCTTTCACACGTGCTGGTCCTCCAGGTACATGCAAAGAGAGGTCTGTGTGGATACCAGAGCTCCTGCGAAGGAGCTCAAACACCCAACCAGCATGTTTCCAGCCAGCTGAGACCTCTGGCTACCGGTGGCCTGGGGGAGGGAGGGAGGGAGGGAGGGAGAAGTGAGTTTTCTTACCAGCTGGGGAAAAAAGGCAGTGAAGCCTATGGATGGAGACGGACTGCAGGGTCAGATGCCAAAGCAGCCTTCCTAGGGCTGCTGGTCAGACCCCTGACAAGCCCCGGTACCCTGGGAGGCAGCAGCCAGCCCTGCAGCCTGCTAGCGAAACACTTCAGCTCCAACACGGCTCCTCCTTCTGTGCTTTTCAACAGCCCTGCAGCCCCCCAGCCCCAGCCCGCTGCGCTGGTGGGCTGGGGAGCTGGAGGCATTTTCCCAGCGCTCTGATCTAACAGCACCAGTGGGACTGTTTCCAGCACGCTGCCACTGGAGGGCTTATCGGCCTCCCTCCCTATCTCCCACCACCCCGGCCTGATAAACGAGGGGCTGGTGGCAGCCGGGGGAAGCGCCCAGAGCAGGGGCTGGAGCTGGGGACTGGCCAAACACAAAGGTGGCAGGGCTGGGGTGCTTCTCTCGTGAGCCCCTCCCTGTCAATGAGGATGTTGATACCTGTGACTATGGAAATCTTAAGATCAATTCAAGCAATTAGAGCCATTGCTCAATCCATGTAACCAAACAAAAGGGAAACCATTGTCACTTAGGAAACAATTAGTTGTAAGCTAAGGAGCTCTGGAACAATCTCATTTTAAAGAGCTGGGCCTTGGAAGAACAGATGTGCAAAAAAAGATAAGAGAGTTACAAGGTGATCCCAAAACTGGCCTTGAGGGATAAGGTATATGTGATACCAGGAGTGAGTCTGAAGACCTCTGAGGACAGCCACCCCGAGGTGTCAACAAACATGGGGGAAAGACCTTAGCATATGCTAACGAGTTCCCAAGGAAGATCCCTGCCTGTGAGAAGCACTACTGGGAAAGATACTGAATATGTCTATGAACATAGTAGAAATACTTGCTAGTTTTGTCTTTTGGGTGTGCACCTTAGGTGGAGTTATCCCCCGTGCACCCAGCGCTGCAATAAAGAATGCCTGCTTTCTAAAACTTCCAAATAAGCCTTAGAGAGTGAACTATTTTGCCGCTTTCCAGTAACAGTGTGGTGGAGGGGAAGCAGCAGAGCAGGCCCTTCCCCACAGGGTAACAGAGAGCAAAGGGTCATACTGGGGAGCAACCAGCTTCCAGGCCCGGGGCAAAGGGAATGCCCAATGGAGAGGTGATGGGAGCATTGTGGGAGCGAGGAAACACATCCCCACAAAACTCAGAGGCACACCAGAGTGGCTCTAATATTTCTTGCCAGGTGGAAAGTAACTGCTGACACCTGCCTATCTTGGGCAGGAACAGGTTTTCCCTAAATTAGCCTAATTAGCAGGGCATAAAAAGCAGCTCACCTGGGGCTATGTCTCTCTCTGCTTTGTGTTGGAGGGGTGGCTCTGAGCTGCAATAGCCTGGGAGCATCTGGGATGTCCTGGATGCTGAAGGTGTGTCTCCCTTACCCACTGAGCAGAAAAGTTCAAAAAGACTTGTTTTTTTTTTTTTAATCTTCAGGAAAGATGCCCTGGTGTGTCCCTATGGACACCTGAGCAGTCCCTGTGCATCCCTGGGGGTCCCTCAGCTGCTCCCTGGCTGGCCTTCAGCTGCTGTGGGTGTGGGACATAGAGCTATTGCTCTCTAGTGGCTCCTGGCCTGGGGAAGGCTGGCTCCCCCCACCCCTGGCACCGGGGATGCTCGGGTCCTGCTTCCGGTCTCCCCCACTCCGGGACACCCGGGGCCCGGCATCGTGGGTGTGATCGCACCCGGCAGCAGCTTGCCCACGCCCGGAGGTGGCTCACCCACTCGGTGGCACCTTGTCCCTTCATCTCATGGGGGCTGGACCGTACCAGGAACAGCTGGCGGTGGTGTTTTGGGGGTTTTTTTGCCCAGGGTTTGGTGTGACAGACCTGGCTTGCAGCCCCTGGGCACGGCTGATGGGCACTTACACCTCACACTGGGTTGTTTCCCAGCCTGGGAGAAGGTTTTCCCCGAGCAAGGAACCTCATGTTGGAGATTTTGGAGAATAAATGAAGTAGGGAGTTTGTCTCCAAATACTCCATAGCTTTCTTGTAATGCATTTTAAACCATTCAAGCTGGGAAGCGCGAGGCTTTGGTAAAATGCACGTACAGGAAACCCAAGAGGGAGGTAGTGAGACTGTGTGGGAGCCAGGGCCCAGCTCTGCAGCATGGCTGTGAGGCAAGAAATTGAGGCAACTAAGAGGCAAGCTGAGGGAATGGAAGGACATTTGTAAGGGGAATGGACTTTGCATAACTCCTGGGATTGAGGGAGGGTCCTCCCTGTGTGCAGGGCCTTGTGAAATGCAGGGGAATCCCCATCTGTTTTGGAGGGTTGTGGTGGGTTGACCCTGGCTGGGGGCCAGGTGCCCACCAGAACTGCTCTATCATGTCCCTTGTTCACCAGACAGGGGAGAGAGAAAAAGTCTAACAAAAAGCTTCTGGGTCGAGATAAGGACAGGGAGAGATCACTCGCTAGTTATCGTCACGAGCAAAACAGACTGAACTTAGAGAGGAAATTCACCTCATTTGTTACTAAGCGAAACAGAGTAGAGGAATGAGAAATAAAATCAAATCTGAAAACACCTGCCCCCACCCCTCCCATCTTCCCAGGCTCAACTTCACTCCCAGCTTCAACCTCTGCCCTCCCTCAGCAGCACAGGGGGACGGGGAATGGGGGTTAGGGTCAGTTCATCACACGTTGTTTCTGCCGCTTCTTCCTCCTCAGGGGGAGGACTCCTCTCATCGTTCCCCTGCTCCAGCATGGAGGAGTCCCTCTCACGGGAGACAGTCCTTCACCAACTTCTCCAACGTGAGTCTCTCCCACAGGGTGCAGACCTTCAGGAGCAGACTGCTCCAGCGTGGGTCCCCCACGGGGTCACAAGTCCTGCCAGCAAACCTGCTCTGGCGTGGGCTCCTCTCTCCACGGGTCCACAGCTCCTGCCAGGAGCTTGCTCCAGTGTGGGCTTCCCACGGGGCCGCAGCCTCCTTCAGGTGCCTCCCCCTGCTCTGGTGTGGGGTCCTCCACGGGCTGCAGGTGGACTCTCTACACCCCCTCATCCTTCCTCCATGGGCTGCAGGGGGACAGCCTGCTTCACCATGGTGTCTGCAGAGTTTCTACATCTTGTCACTCCTCTTTCCGGCTGCAAAAGCTCCCTCTCTAACTGTTTTTTTCCTTTTTAAATATGTTATCACGGAGGTGCTGATGGGCTTGGCCTTGGCCAGTGGTGGGTCCATCTTGGAGCCGGTTGGCATTGGCTCTGTCAGACACAGGGGAAGCTTCTAGCAGCTTCTCACAGAAGCCACCCCTGTAGACCGCCCCCCCGCCCCCCCCCCCCCCAGCTACCAAAACCTTCCCATGCAAATCCAACACAAGGGTGCTGGAAGAACTGTGCCCGGCACACTTTGCCCACCTTCCTCTTCACTCTCCCCCTGGATCTTTATGCAGAAGGAGCTTTTGGAAACCAAAATTATCCTGCTCTTCCCACAGAAAAAAACCACAAGTGCAGAAAAGGGGGAGGGGGAGAGAAAAAGAGATACTGGGAAAAGAAAGTGCTGCAGAAAAGTCAGGAGACCAGAAGGAAAAAACCAGGAACCAGTACAATAACAGGGAAAAAAACCCCAAAGCAACAAAAAACCCAACAGACTAAGAGAAAGCAAGAGGAAGAGAAGCCATTGCAAAGGATTATTGTTCTCGCCTGTTTTTTTCTTTCTCCATTACCTGAACCTGTCCCCAGGTGACTACAGGATTTCATTAAGTCACTGTGTGACCCCTAGAAGAGTTTTATGGCCCAGGACAGACCCCAGTGGCCATGATGACCCAAAGTCACTGGCCCACTAGCCAACAGATCTGCTGAAGCCCTGCCAGCACAGGGGACCCTGTGTCCACTGCTCTGAGCCCTCCAGGCTGCAGAGCAAGAGGCGTCAGAGCTTCAGATGTTGCAGGGTCCTGGATGGGGTTTCCATTCCTCCCCTGGAAGGTGCTGCCCCTTCAGAGCAGAACAGGGTACAGGAGCATCCCTTAAAGCCGAGTTAAACGGCTGTCAGGAGCCCCTGGCTGATTTTGCAATGCAGGGGGCACTCGCGCGTCCCCTTCCATGGGCCGAGTGGAGCCCGGACACAGTTACCAAAGTACCAAAGAAGAGAGAGGGAAAGCATTTTCACTGTTACTTTCATTTATTTATTTATTTTTTACTTGTCCAACCTTGAAAAGAACGAACGAGACAGCTAGAAGGGGCCTTAATGCTGAAGGCCAGCACTCCTTCCTGGCAGGCCTGTGGTGGTCTGCCTCTCCAGAGGAGCGGCTGTCTCTTACATCTTTGCTTGACACACTGCTGTTCTTCGTGTGCCGCCGTGGAGCATCTGGCTTCCTCTGCAGCCTCCCGTCGGGCAGCCTTCTCGTCTCCAGGCCGAAGAGACCCCGTCTCCAGGCCCCAGGGACCTCGGTGGCCCGCTGAGGGACTTCTCCTGGCGCAGCAGCTGAAGCTGTGACGCCATGTTGTCTTGTCCCCTTTTCTCGGGGCTCAGTGCAGAAGAGATGACACCCCTTCAGAAGGGGTGAGGGGTAGGGCAGAGGACGGGGGACGGGAAGGAAGCCTGCAGGCCGGCCAGGCGCGGAGGGTCAGCCTCCCGGCTAGCGCCGAGCGCGGAGGCAGGGCCGGCGGTAGGGCACTGGCCGGATGACCCTACGGCACCGCGTCGATGGTGGTGTGGAGGGGAGCCCTGGCACGATGTTGTGGTGCCAGGGGAGCCATCCTGGAGGTGGATCCACCTCCATCGGCTCCTCCTCGTCTTCAGGTGGATCCACCTCCATTGGCTCTGCACCATCAGCTACGTGGAAGAGGACCGCGTAGCTGATGGTGCCTCCCCTCTGACGCAGCCTCTTCCTCCGCGCCTCCTGCAGCTCCTCCTGTGGGCGCCCACACAGAGGTGAGCGCCCGCTCGCTTCGCATCGTTGAGCCTTCATTCTTCCAACTAGTGGAGAGTCTGAGGACTCGAAAGCTCAGCGAATGTGGGACAAGTGCTGGGGGGCCAGTATTTATAGGGTCCGGAACAGAATGTGGTGAGGTAGCTTGTGACATCAGGAGGCCACTGTGATGGCTATGCAAATCTGCTGCCATTTTTCACTTTCCTCTAAACTGTTCATGGTTTTGGTCAATCTGCTTGCTCTGAGGAATCTATTTCATGGACAAACTCTAACCAGTTCTGCTCAGCATGAAACTCGGGAGTCAAGAGTGCAGCCTGGAAACTGGTGACAACCCACTGACTTCAGTGCTAGAAAACTGTTTTCTTGGACTTCACGCTTTTCATATGCAGCAGTAAAGGAAGAAAGTATAAATTCCTGAGGTGGCCGTAGCATTGTTGTTGCTCAAGCATGTATTGCACATGGTAATGCACCTTTCTTGGATTTTGGTTGTTCAGATGAGGCGCCTCCAGCCTTTCTCTTTCTCCTTGGCACAGCTGAATTTCTCCTGTCAAAAGGAACAGGACTGTATTGAGGGAGGAGGTTGAATTTCTTCTCAAATTCTTCTTCCAACTGTGCTAAGCTAAAGGGCAGGCAAAGCCAATCCAATTAAATGTAACTCCATTTCTGTAGAAAAAAAAATAATATCTTGTTTAGGAGAGTGTGTGCCTATATACATTCCTATCTCCTTAATGTAGAGAGAGAGGGAAAGAGAGAAGCGCGCACACACGGTAAACATCATACTGTGAACCCAAGTTTGGGAGGAGAATGTACACTCCAGCTTCTGCATTTGTAACTCAGTACAAATTGATTAGTTGCATATATTAAAATTAGAAAAAATACAGACATGGGTTTCACGCCGGGGACATTTAGCTCTGTTTGCTGCACAGATTGGTAGAGGAGCTGTGTCTCCTCTGTGAGGGGAAGGAAAACAAGACCATAAAGAAACCAACCAATAACATGGTTTGTAAAACCTCACGTGAAAGTCCTAACATTGGAATGGAAACAATAACAATTCAAAGCAGAGGAATCCGAGTGTCCCAGAACAGTAGCTTGTTTCCCACTTCTCTTACCCAGCAGAGAGATGCATCAGCCCCAGTGCGTGAGGATTTACAAGCGGTGACTCAGACTGCAGTGTGGGGCTCTGCACGGCTACAGCCCCCTCTCCCTCCGGTGCTGCTTTGCCAGCACCCGTTTCTCCTGACTTTTGTGGTACCCACCCCACGGATAGATTTTCACTGGGCTTTTTGTCCTGCCGGCTCCATCTGTTTCTCAGCCCCAGCTCTGTCTGCTTGGGAAGGGCGACGTGAGGCTGTGCCCCCTTTCCCACTGCTGGCACTCTTCCTCCAGGTGCCACCGCTCTGCCAGGACCGGTCATCTCCGGTGACACATGCCACCCTGTTTGTGCTGTAGCCAGGACTGCCTCTGGTCTGCTCCCGTTTACAGCAGTATCGCTTCGGAGTAAGACCGTCCATGCCAGTGCTGTGCTTTGGGGGAGCTGCATTCAAGCCCTGACAAGGAAGAAGAAAAATCAGAGGTGGCATTCCAAATTGTTCAGTTTCAATGGGAAAAGACTCCCAAGGCAGGTTCCCTCCAATCCGTGGGCCAGTCTCGATGCACCAGGTGTTTTGGAGAGGATAGCACTGTTCTGGTGTCAGATTATGTTCTTCCGTCCTGACACCCACCAAGGCTTTGTTTTAAGATATTTAGGAACTGGATCACATTTCTGTGAACCCTGCAACCACCTGCAGGCTTTGAAACCTGCCAGTTGCATGGTCTTGGGGTGCAAGTCGGAGGGGTTTTTCGGTTTGCGCGCTCCCGTGCCCGCTCCAGCAGTGGCACGGCTGATGGTGTGCCCCAGCTGAGGATGCCTCTGCAGATACGCCTCATTTTGCAGAGCCAAGAATAGGAACCCTGACAAGCATCAGCATTTCCAAACCTGAATCTAGATAAAGTTAGTGCCAGGTGAGAGGTGGGTGACAGGGTCTCAGCTTGGGCTGAGCCCATGCAGGGGAGCTGCTGCAAGGCAAGAGTCCCTTTTCCTCGATGACAAGTGGCTTGAAGGGTTTGCGTTCTCCGCTCCACAATAACTTGTAGTAAGCAGGGTGCAATCTGCTAAACCTTATTGCGATTGGTTGTTTTTCCTGGTGGAAAAAGGGTTTACAATGGGTAGAGATCATTATGAAAGGAGGACCACAGCCTTTCACACGTGCTGGTCCTCCAGGTACATGCAAAGAGAGGTCTGTGTGGATACCAGAGCTCCTGCGAAGGAGCTCAAACACCCAACCAGCATGTTTCCAGCCAGCTGAGACCTCTGGCTACCGGTGGCCTGGGGGAGGGAGGGAGGGAGGGAGGGAGGGAGGGAGAAGTGAGTTTTCTTACCAGCTGGGGAAAAAAGGCAGTGAAGCCTATGGATGGAGACGGACTGCAGGGTCAGATGCCAAAGCAGCCTTCCTAGGGCTGCTGGTCAGACCCCTGACAAGCCCCGGTACCCTGGGAGGCAGCAGCCAGCCCTGCAGCCTGCTAGCGAAACACTTCAGCTCCAACACGGCTCCTCCTTCTGTGCTTTTCAACAGCCCTGCAGCCCCCCAGCCCCAGCCCGCTGCGCTGGTGGGCTGGGGAGCTGGAGGCATTTTCCCAGCGCTCTGATCTAACAGCACCAGTGGGACTGTTTCCAGCACGCTGCCACTGGAGGGCTTATCGGCCTCCCTCCCTATCTCCCACCACCCCGGCCTGATAAACGAGGGGCTGGTGGCAGCCGGGGGAAGCGCCCAGAGCAGGGGCTGGAGCTGGGGACTGGCCAAACACAAAGGTGGCAGGGCTGGGGTGCTTCTCTCGTGAGCCCCTCCCTGTCAATGAGGATGTTGATACCTGTGACTATGGAAATCTTAAGATCAATTCAAGCAATTAGAGCCATTGCTCAATCCATGTAACCAAACAAAAGGGAAACCATTGTCACTTAGGAAACAATTAGTTGTAAGCTAAGGAGCTCTGGAACAATCTCATTTTAAAGAGCTGGGCCTTGGAAGAACAGATGTGCAAAAAAAGATAAGAGAGTTACAAGGTGATCCCAAAACCGGCCTTGAGGGATAAGGTATATGTGATACCAGGAGTGAGTCTGAAGACCTCTGAGGACAGCCACCCCGAGGTGTCAACAAACATGGGGGAAAGACCTTAGCATATGCTAACGAGTTCCCAAGGAAGATCCCTGCCTGTGATAAGCACTACTGGGAAAGATACTGAATATGTCTATGAACATAGTAGAAATACTTGCTAGTTTTGTCTTTTGGGTGTGCACCTTAGGTGGAGTTATCCCCCGTGCACCCAGCGCTGCAATAAAGAATGCCTGCTTTCTAAAACTTCCAAATAAGCCTTAGAGAGTGAACTATTTTGCCGCTTTCCAGTAACAGTGTGGTGGAGGGGAAGCAGCAGAGCAGGCCCTTCCCCACAGGGTAACAGAGAGCAAAGGGTCATACTGGGGAGCAACCAGCTTCCAGGCCCGGGGCAAAGGGAATGCCCAATGGAGAGGTGATGGGAGCATTGTGGGAGCGAGGAAACACATCCCCACAAAACTCAGAGGCACACCAGAGTGGCTCTAATATTTCTTGCCAGGTGGAAAGTAACTGCTGACACCTGCCTATCTTGGGCAGGAACAGGTTTTCCCTAAATTAGCCTAATTAGCAGGGCATAAAAAGCAGCTCACCTGGGGCTATGTCTCTCTCTGCTTTGTGTTGGAGGGGTGGCTCTGAGCTGCAATAGCCTGGGAGCATCTGGGATGTCCTGGATGCTGAAGGTGTGTCTCCCTTACCCACTGAGCAGAAAAGTTCAAAAAGACTTGTTTTTTTTTTTTTTAATCTTCAGGAAAGATGCCCTGGTGTGTCCCTATGGACACCTGAGCAGTCCCTGTGCATCCCTGGGGGTCCCTCAGCTGCTCCCTGGCTGGCCTTCAGCTGCTGTGGGTGTGGGACATAGAGCTATTGCTCTCTAGTGGCTCCTGGCCTGGGGAAGGCTGGCTCCCCCCACCCCTGGCACCGGGGATGCTCGGGTCCTGCTTCCGGTCTCCCCCACTCCGGGACACCCGGGGCCCGGCATCGTGGGTGTGATCGCACCCGGCAGCAGCTTGCCCACGCCCGGAGGTGGCTCACCCACTCGGTGGCACCTTGTCCCTTCATCTCATGGGGGCTGGACCGTACCAGGAACAGCTGGCGGTGGTGTTTTGGGGGTTTTTTTGCCCAGGGTTTGGTGTGACAGACCTGGCTTGCAGCCCCTGGGCACGGCTGATGGGCACTTACACCTCACACTGGGTTGTTTCCCAGCCTGGGAGAAGGTTTTCCCCGAGCAAGGAACCTCATGTTGGAGATTTTGGAGAATAAATGAAGTAGGGAGTTTGTCTCCAAATACTCCATAGCTTTCTTGTAATGCATTTTAAACCATTCAAGCTGGGAAGCGCGAGGCTTTGGTAAAATGCACGTACAGGAAACCCAAGAGGGAGGTAGTGAGACTGTGTGGGAGCCAGGGCCCAGCTCTGCAGCATGGCTGTGAGGCAAGAAATTGAGGCAACTAAGAGGCAAGCTGAGGGAATGGAAGGACATTTGTAAGGGGAATGGACTTTGCATAACTCCTGGGATTGAGGGAGGGTCCTCCCTGTGTGCAGGGCCTTGTGAAATGCAGGGGAATCCCCATCTGTTTTGGAGGGTTGTGGTGGGTTGACCCTGGCTGGGGGCCAGGTGCCCACCAGAACTGCTCTATCATGTCCCTTGTTCACCAGACAGGGGAGAGAGAAAAAGTCTAACAAAAAGCTTCTGGGTCGAGATAAGGACAGGGAGAGATCACTCGCTAGTTATCGTCACGAGCAAAACAGACTGAACTTAGAGAGGAAATTCACCTCATTTGTTACTAAGCGAAACAGAGTAGAGGAATGAGAAATAAAATCAAATCTGAAAACACCTGCCCCCACCCCTCCCATCTTCCCAGGCTCAACTTCACTCCCAGCTTCAACCTCTGCCCCCCCTCAGCAGCACAGGGGGACGGGGAATGGGGGTTAGGGTCAGTTCATCACACGTTGTTTCTGCCGCTTCTTCCTCCTCAGGGGGAGGACTCCTCTCGTCGTTCCCCTGCTCCAGCATGGAGGAGTCCCTCTCACGGGAGACAGTCCTTCACCAACTTCTCCAACGTGAGTCTCTCCCACGGGGTGCGGACCTTCAGGAGCAGACTGCTCCAGCGTGGGTCCCCCACGGGGTCACAAGTCCTGCCAGCAAACCTGCTCTGGCGTGGGCTCCTCTCTCCACGGGTCCACAGCTCCTGCCAGGAGCTTGCTCCAGTGTGGGCTTCCCACGGGGCCACAGCCTCCTTCAGGTGCCTCCCCCTGCTCTGGTGTGGGGTCCTCCATGGGCTGCAGGTGGAATCTCTACACCCCCTCATCCTTCTCACAGAAGCCACCCCTGTAGCCCCCCACGCCCCCCCAGGCTACCAAAACCTTGCCATGCAAACCCAACACAGGTTGCTAACCAATTTGTGGCTGCTGATTATGTCCATTGTATAGCCCCAACCTGAAGTGAACGATGGAGTAAAGCTTGTAGTTGGCAGTGGGTGCAAGTAATATTTTATTTTCTGTCAAAATCATGTCCTTTGATTGAACTTTGTTCATTATAATCTAATTCTAATAGCAAAACACACCTCCATTCTAAAAGCTACCCACCTTTGAGGTATGAGCACCCCTCACTGGGCATGCTCCTTGAATTTCTCTAAGCATATAGGTTTAAATCGAAGCGAGAAAACTTTCTACCCATCACAATAAGGTAACCATGTGATGCAAATGTAATTTTGTAATGGTTTTGTAACCTAAGTGTATAAACGTATAAGGGATTAAAGGCTAGGTGTGCATGTTAGGAGGAGAGATCCCCCATGCACCCAGCGATGAATAAACCAATGTTGGCTTTCTAAACTGCATTTCTGTTTGGAAAGTTGTTATTGCCCTTTGAGCGGTAACAAGGGGGACCGGCATGAGTGAGGTGAGAGGTTCTGGGAGTGGAGAAATAAGCAGGGCTCCTAAGCTTCCTTTCATGGTTCTTGGCAGTTTGTCTCTCTTTTTTTTTTCCCTTTTTGAGGGCAAACACTGAGAAAAGCAACAGTCTGTGGAAACAGAGCATTTTGAAGAAAAGTATATGGTGGGAGTTAAAACTAAATCTTAACTAAAACATGCAGATACCTATTAGAGAGGTCTGTGTGGATACCAGAGCTCCTGCGAAGGAGCTCAAACACCCAACCAGCATGTTTCCAGCCAGCTGAGACCTCTGGCCACCGGTGGCCTGGGGGAGCGAGGGAGGGAGGGAGGGAGGGAGAAGTGAGTTTTCTTACCAGCTGGGGAAAAAAGGCAGTGAAGCCTATGGATGGAGACGGACTGCAGGGTCAGATGCCAAAGCAGCCTTCCTAGGGCTGCTGGTCAGACCCCTGACAAGCCCCGGTACCCTGGGAGGCAGCAGCCAGCCCTGCAGCCTGCTAGCGAAACACTTCAGCTCCAACACGGCTCCTCCTTCTGTGCTTTTCAACAGCCCTGCAGCCCCCCAGCCCCAGCCCGCTGCGCTGGTGGGCCGGGGAGCTGGAGGCATTTTCCCAGCGCTCTGATCTAACAGCACCAGTGGGACTGTTTCCAGCACGCTGCCACTGGAGGGCTTATCGGCCTCCCTCCCTATCTCCCACCACCCCGGCCTGATAAACGAGGGGCTGGTGGCAGCCGGGGGAAGCGCCCAGAGCAGGGGCTGGAGCTGGGGACTGGCCAAACACAAAGGTGGCAGGGCTGGGGTGCTTCTCCCGTGAGCCCCTCCCTGTCAATGAGAATGTTGATACCTGTGACTATGGAAATCTTAAGATCAATTCAAGCAATTAGAGCCATTGCTCAATCCATGTAACCAAACAAAAGGGAAACCATTGTCACTTAGGAAACAATTAGTTGTAAGCTAAGGAGCTCTGGAACAATCTCATTTTAAAGAGCTGGGCCTTGGAAGAACAGATGTGCAAAAAAAGATAAGAGAGTTACAAGGTGATCCCAAAACCGGCCTTGAGGGATAAGGTATATGTGATACCAGGAGTGAGTCTGAAGACCTCTGAGGACAGCCACCCCGAGGTGTCAACAAACATGGGGGAAAGACCTTAGCATATGCTAACGAGTTCCCAAGGAAGATCCCTGCCTGTGAGAAGCACTACTGGGAAAGATACTGAATATGTCTATGAACATAGTAGAAATACTTGCTAGTTTTGTCTTTTGGGTGTGCACCTTAGGTGGAGTTATCCCCCGTGCACCCAGCGCTGCAATAAAGAATGCCTGCTTTCTAAAACTTCCAAATAAGTCTTAGAGAGTGAACTATTTTGCCGCTTTCAGTGTGGTGGAGGGGAAGCAGCAGAGCAGGCCCTTCCCCACAGGGTAACAGAGAGCAAAGGGTCATACTGGGGAGCAACCAGCTTCCAGGCCCGGGGCAAAGGGAATGCCCAATGGAGAGGTGATGGGAGCATTGTGGGAGCGAGGAAACACATCCCCACAAAACTCAGAGGCACACCAGAGTGGCTCTAATATTTCTTGCAAGGTGGAAAGTAACTGCTGACACCTGCCTATCTTGGGCAGGAACAGGTTTTCCCTAAATTAGCCTAATTAGCAGGGCATAAAAAGCAGCTCACCTGGGGCTGTGTCCCTCTCTGCTTTGTGTTGGAGGGGTGGCTCTGAGCTGCAATAGCCTGGGAGCATCTGGGATGTCCTGGATGCTGAAGGTGTGTCTCCCTTACCCACTAAGCAGAAAAGTTCAAAAAGACTTGGGTTTTTTTTTTTAATCTTCAGGAAAGATGCCCTGGTGTGTCCCTATGGACACCTGAGCAGTCCCTGTGCATCCCTGGGGGTCCCTCAGCTGCTCCCTGGCTGGCCTTCAGCTGCTGTGGGTGTGGGACATAGAGCTATTGCTCTCTAGTGGCTCCTGGCCTGGGGAAGGCTGGCTCCCCCCACCCCTGGCACCGGGGATGCTCGGGTCCTGCTTCCGGTCTCCCCCACTCCGGGACACCCGGGCCCGGCATCGTGGGTGTGATCGCACCCGGCAGCAGCTTGCCCACGCCCGGAGGTGGCTCACCCACTCGGTGGCACCTTGTCCCTTCATCTCATGGGGGCTGGACCGTACCAGGAACAGCTGGCGGTGGTGTTTTGGGTTTTTTTTTGCCCAGGGTTTGGTGTGACAGACCCGGCTTGCAGCCCCCGGGCACGGCTGATGGGCACTTACACCTCGCACTGGGTTGTTTCCCAGCCTGGGAGAAGGTTTTCCCCGAGCAAGGAACCTCATGTTGGAGATTTTGGAGAATAAATGAAGTAGGGAGTTTGTCTCCAAATACTCCATAGCTTTCTTGTAATGCATTTTAAACCATTCAAGCTGAGAAGCGCGAGGCTTTGGTAAAATGCACGTACAGGAAACCCAAGAGGGAGGTAGTGAGACTGTGTGGGAGCCAGGGCCCAGCTCTGCAGCATGGCTGTGAGGCAAGAAATTGAGGCAACTAAGAGGCAAGCTGAGGGAATGGAAGGACATTTGTAAGGGGAATGGACTTTGCATAACTCCTGGGATTGAGGGAGGGTCCTCCCTGTGTGCAGGGCCTTGTGAAATGCTGGGGAATCCCCATCTGTTTTGGAGGGTTGTGGTGGGTTGACCCTGGCTGGGGGCCAGGTGCCCACCAGAGCTGCTCTATCATGTCCCTTGTTCACCAGACAGGGGAGAGAGAAAAAGTCTAACAAAAAGCTTCTGGGTCGAGATAAGGACAGGGAGAGATCACTCGCTAGTTATCGTCACGAGCAAAACAGACTGAACTTAGAGAGGAAATTCACCTCATTTGTTACTAAGCGAAACAGAGTAGAGGAATGAGAAATAAAATCAAATCTGAAAACACCTGCCCCCACCCCTCCCATCTTCCCAGGCTCAACTTCACTCCTGGCTTCAACCTCTGCCCCCCCTCAGCAGCACAGGGGGACGGGGAATGGGGGTTAGGGTCAGTTCATCACACGTTGTTTCTGCCGCTTCTTCCTCCTCAGGGGGAGGACTCCTCTCGTCGTTCCCCTGCTCCAGCATGGAGGAGTCCCTCTCACGGGAGACAGTCCTTCACCAACTTCTCCAACGTGAGTCTCTCCCACGGGGTGCAGACCTTCAGGAGCAGACTGCTCCAGCGTGGGTCCCCCACGGGGTCACAAGTCCTGCCAGCAAACCTGCTCTGGCGTGGGCTCCTCTCTCCACGGGTCCACAGCTCCTGCCAGGAGCTTGCTCCAGTGTGGGCTTCCCACGGGGCCACAGCCTCCTTCAGGTGCCTCCCCCTGCTCTGGTGTGGGGTCCTCCATGGGCTGCAGGTGGAATCTCTACACCCCCTCATCCTTCTCACAGAAGCCACCCCTGTAGCCCCCCACGCCCCCCCAGGCTACCAAAACCTTGCCATGCAAACCCAACACAGGTTGCTAACCAATTTGTGGCTGCTGATTATGTCCATTGTATAGCCCCAACCTGAAGTGAACGATGGAGTAAAGCTTGTAGTTGGCAGTGGGTGCAAGTAATATTTTATTTTCTGTCAAAATCATGTCCTTTGATTGAACTTTGTTCATTATAATCTAATTCTCATAGCAAAACACACCTCCATTCTAAAAGCTACCCACCTTTGAGGTATGAGCACCCCTCACTGGGCATGCTCCTTGAATTTCTCTAAGCATATAGGTTTAAATCGAAGCGAGAAAACTTTCTACCCATCACAATAAGGTAACCATGTGATGCAAATGTAATTTTGTAATGGTTTTGTAACCTAAGTGTATAAACGTATAAGGGATTAAAGGCTAGGTGTGCATGTTAGGAGGAGAGATCCCCCATGCACCCAGCGATGAATAAACCAATGTTGGCTTTCTAAACTGCATTTCTGTTTGGAAAGTTGTTATTGCCCTTTGAGCGGTAACAAGGGGGACCGGCATGAGTGAGGTGAGAGGTTCTGGGAGTGGAGAAATAAGCAGGGCTCCTAAGCTTCCTTTCATGGTTCTTGGCAGTTTGTCTCTCTTTTTTTTTTTCCCTTTTTGAGGGCAAACACTGAGAAAAGCAACAGTCTGTGGAAACAGAGCATTTTGAAGAAAAGTATATGGTGGGAGTTAAAACTAAATCTTAAAACTAAAACATGCAGATACCCATTAAAGGAAGAGATCCTCTTTCTGCAACTTGTGGAACTAGGTTTTCAGTTGGGAGGCGGGTGAGTCCACTTTCTGCAGGAAGGAGGGGTTTCCTCACCTGAGGGAGTGGGTGATTTTGCCTGGGTTTGGAGCAGCTTGGGCGCTCCCTCCCCCCCTTGCTCTGTGTGACTGGAAGGCTCCAGCTGGGCATACCACTTGTAACCGGTGCCTGGTGGGACTCCCCCAGGGGTGGGGTGCTGCCAGTACAGGCCTCAGGGCATTAAAGGGCCCTCCTAGGGTGAGGGATTGTTGCCGGAGCATTCTTTCAGCCTCCTGCAAGGCTAGACCGACCACAAAGAGGCCTTTCTCCCAGACCCAGTATCGCTTTTCTGCAGCTTTGAAGCTGCCTGAGTGAAACCCTCCGTTGCACGCTGCCACACGTGTAGAGATGCCCCAGGAAGGGCAAAACCCCGTTCCATCTGGAGCGGATCTGTGGGGTGTGCTGGGCCCAAAGCTTGCTATGCCCCTGCTTCAAAACCCAGTAATTTTGGGGCTTCCTCATGAAGAGGGGTCCAATCCCAGGAAGCTCTTTTGCACGTTAGATCATGCAGGGGACGAGCTGTGGCAGAGAAATCCGGACTGTGCTTCCTCCAGCATACCAGCAAGCCTAGGGTATGTTGCAGCTCCTTTTTGTTTTCTGGGCTTTCTCTCTGTTGTAAGGTGGCCAAGGTTTTGTTGGAATACACACGGCTCCTCCTTTCCACCAGCTGCCTAAGAACTTCACCTCAGCGGAGGGGAGTTGTACCTTTTCTGCCGGAACCTGAAATTCTCAACTTTCCAGGTGAGTAATTCTTTTCTTTTGGGTTTGTCCCACTGCAGTGGCATGGGACCCCCCCCCCGATATATCATCAATGTCTTGGTACGTTTTAACTCCTGAATCCAAAAAATTTCACTCAATAGCCAATGTGACTATTAAGCAGGTATCCTTTATTGCAGCGCTGGGAGTCGCACGGGGATATTTCCACGAGTGTGCGTCTCGACGAGGCACAAATTGTACGTGATTTATATTACAAAGAGTTACATATTCATCAGGTTTCCGATAAATTTAGTACATATTCATTATTATTCCGGGAACTCCTGAATATATGCTAATGTCCTGATACGCCTGCGCAGTTTCTTTCTCAGGTGGTCGTCAGGGGTCGTCCTCCTCAAATCTTCCTCTTTCTCCTCTTCTTCAGCGTACACAGTTGGGTGACCTCTTCTTCATGATCTCCGTTTTGCAAGCTCAGCAACCTCGTTATCTGTCCTGCCCGGATGGTCCCAGGCTTGTTGGCATATTGGGCCCCCTTTATCAGGTTGCCTCAAACTTTGTGTCTTTTTTCTAGTTCATACCCAAGGACTGTTCCCTAATTTACGGCTTCTCTTATCCCATTTCTACATTCCAACTCTTTTACTAATTGTTTTCTTTCGTACTGGAGCATGAGAGAGGCGAAGCCTGAGTTTGTGGGGCCTGACTCAAGTGTTGCCAAGTTATATGTTGTGTTTTAAAATTGGTCTAGGCTAATTAGTTTCCCTAATTCATTCCTTTTTGAAAATCAGAGGCTGTGTTTCCATTGCCGTGGAGTGAAAAAGTCACACGAGTGCCTTGGTATCAAGACACCCACCTCAGCATAGTTGTGGGGTTCTCCTCTGCATAACTTCACCTGCTTCCTAGTAGACACGGTGCTGCCCAAGCTCGGGGGTTTCCAGTGCTCAACCCAGCTTGGCCTGAGCCACATCAGGAGTTTCTACCCTGTGCAGCAAGAATTTCAGAAACTTAGGACAAAGCGTTCTGTCCCTGCTGTTCTGCTCACACATACCTTGGTGTAAGAGAGATTGGTAATTGGCAAGGAAAGAATTCCTTGTTGATTTGAGAAATCTCCAAGTGACCCACAGAGAACCCAGTCATCTGGAGGGTACGTCCCTACTGAGCACGTGGCCCGTGGACTGAGCTGCGAGATAGGGAAGCTCCTGATGTCGGCTTCAAAGCAAGCCTCCTCCATCTGGTTTTGCTCCAGGTGGCTGCTTGGTTGCCATTTGTTTTCAAAAGACACTAGCACTGGGAATTCAGCTTGGGGGCTTGGAGAGGGAGAGAAGAAGCAAGCATGTCTTTCCCAAGGGCAACTGCTTGGTGGAAGGGGAAGGACGCCCCTCTGTAGCAGCGTCAGCGTAGCTTCCGGGTGATGCAAAGCTGAGAGGATCTCCCAAGTCAGTGCTGCAGGAATGTGGCAGTTTGAGGACCGTGTTACAGCTCTTCTTTTGCATATCACTGTTGCTCAGGCAGGGTGAGAGCTTTGGTTTCCATTCCTGTTATCTCCAGGAGGAGACGGCCATGGGAACCACCGCTGCTTATGCAGTTCTGTGCAAAACAAGTCTGTGACATGAGAAGAAAGATTTGGAAGACTTTTTTACTGCCTTCCAAATGATTTTGCACGCTCAAGTAAAAGAAAATCCTCTCAGTTACTGAGATTGAATTAACTTTTTATTTTCCCTCTCCTTCAGGCCCATCCGAGGAAAATGGAGGAACAAATTGTATGGGGGACATTTGGGAGTTGAGGGGGTGTAGGTGTGAGATTTCAAGTAGTTTGTGCGTGGCAATAGTGAGAGAGCCTGTATTGTTCCATTGCATTTAGGGCTAACTGCCTGCTGCTGATCCTCCCTCAGCTCTCCCAGACGCACATCAGTCTGTACAGCCTTAGCACATATGTTGGAGAAAGAACAGAGGGTGCAGAAAATTAGCAGAATGAGCTTTTTTTAACACCTTCATTGTATCATATTACACTGCAGCCTTAAAATCAGGGTTAGCGAGAACGTTTTTCTCCAGCTGCAAGCTTTAAGCGAATACTGATAAGTGATATAAATGAGCAATATCAGGGCAGCAAGTAAGGTCTTTTAAATCTTTTAAATTGTTGTGGGGTTTTTTTCCTTTAATCACTTTAAGACTTGAGTTACAGTAAGGCAGTTTCTCATCTGCTCTGCCAGTCAGCACAGTAAGCTTATCTGAACATCCCACTATTAGCCCAACTGAGCTACATGAATGTCACATTTGCAGTCGGTGCTTCCATTTCATTGGACTGTTTTACTGTTTTACAGCATAGCTCTGCTCTGAAAATGTTAGAGACTATAGCTAAAGACTGAGAGAAGCTAATGGATGCTGTGTGCTTTTTTCCAACTTGAAGAGCATGGACAAGTTCAGAAATTTTTGATAGAGGTGATATGAAGATGAATTAAGAACATAAATGAATTCAGGTGGAATTTCTCTGTATCTGCTAAAATGCTGCCTTTCTTCTTCCCCTTGAGGTAGAGTCCATTTAGTGGAAGACTGTTCTCTAAGTACTGGAGACCTTGAGCGTGAACGGTATCTTCTGGATGGGGGTGCCCTTGCCCTTGAACGGTGATAACCATCTGACCTTGACCTGCAACGATTGTTACGACTCTTCCCTTTGCCTCTTCTTGGATACGGTGGCGATCGCGAGTGGGAACGAGAGTGGGAACGACTAAATGAGTGAGAGCAGGAGGCAGTGTGGGAGAAGCACTGCAGGGAGACTTGGACCTTAAAGAAACCCAAACAAACCGACGAAAACAATAGAGGAAGTTAATTCAAACCAGTCACTGGGCTGGGAAAGAAGGCCTAAATCTTGGGGGACATCAAGTCTGGTGGCCTCCTGGAGAAGAAACAATTACCGTGAGAGATTTGGTGCTTCTAGAGAGCAGTGCCTGCCTGGAGTCTGGTCCTCAAAAACCTTTGCAGAAAGGTATGTTGTGAAGGAGCAGCAAAAGAGCTTGCTAGTGACTCACACCAAAGGAACTCACTCGGGGGGAAGACTGCTGCCCCTGCCCGGTTTTGGTTGGGAGGTGTCTGCAGGAATTGTGGGCTGGCTGGTGTCAGGTGTTTCAAAGGTGCTTTGCGGCCACAGCACCCCTTTGCATGGCAGAAGGTGACGTGGTAACTTTTGGTAGGCTGATGACAGGGGTGAGACAGACCAGCTGTTGGATGCATATTTGGCCTTTCCCAGGTCTAGAGCAGCAGCAGCAGCAGCAGCAGCAGCAAGCTGTAAGGCCTGACAGCTTGGGAACGACTGCTCTGAGTTCTGTGTCAGGTTTTGCCACCAGGAGCATCTCATGACACTTGTCTCACCCCTGCCTGAGCATCCAGGGCCACCTTGGCCCCAAGTGTCACTGAATGGACAGGCAGCCTTGTGCCGGGTACCGCTGCAAGGCTGGGAAGTGGCAGTAACTCCTGCCCCTAGTCCTGCCCCAAATTCAGCCTCATGGCTATTCCCTGTCTCTCGCAGGTCCTTTGCAATCTACAGCACATGGGCAAGCAGCCTGAAGCACAACGCCCGACGCACAAAGCCTGGCTGTCTTCCTGCCGCCACTGGAGTCCCTTCCTGCGAGTGAGCTGCTCGCCCTCTTCTTTCTCTGCTCTGGATCTGCCACCACGAACTGAAGGGCCACTGGAGCTGGGGGGTCTACAGCCCTGATTTACCATTCCAGAGGTAAGGAGAGAAAGTGACCGTCCGAGGGTTTCATGGGGATGGGAGAGCAGAGCTAAAGGTAAAAATAGATTTCCTCTGATTTCCAATATAACCTACAAGTAATCCACAGAACAGAAGATCATCCTTTCACCTCTGGCTAATAAGAAAGCCTTGTCACCTCTTGATCATCTGCTGCCATTTTTTCCCCCTTTTCTCCTGGCAAAACTTGTCAAATTCACTTTCCTCTAACCTGTTCATGGTTTTGGTCAATCTGCTTGCTCTGAGGAATCTATTTCATGGACAAACTCTAACCAGTCCTGCTCAGCATGAAACTCGGGAGTCAAGAGCGCAGCCTGAAAACCGGTGACAACCCACTGACTTCAGTGCTAGAAAACTATTTTCTTGGACTTCATGCTTTTCATATGCAGCAGTAAAGTAAGAAAGTATAAATTCCTGAGCTGGCTGTAGCATTGTTGTTGCTCAAGCATGTATTGCACATGATAATGCACCTTTCTTGGATTTTGGTTGTTCAGATGAGGCGCCTCCAGCCTTTCTCTTTCTCCTTGGCACAGCTGAATTTCTCCTGTCAAAAGGAACAGGACTGTATTGAGGGAGAAGGTTGAATTTCTTCTCAGATTTTTCTTCCAACTGTGCTAAGCTAAAGGGCAGGCAAAACCAATCCAATTAAATGTAACTCCATTTCTGTAGAAAAAAAAATAATATCTTGTTTAGGAGAGTGTGTTCATATGTACATTCCTGTCTCCCTAATGTAGAGAGAGAGGGAAAGAGAGAAGTGCGCACACATGGTAAACATCATACTGTGAACCCAAGTTTGGGAGGAGGATGTACACTCCAGCTTCTGCATTTGTAACTCAGTACAAATTGATTAGTTGCGTATATTAAAATTAGAAAAAAATACAGGCATGGGTTTCACGCTGGGGACATTTAGCTCTGTTTGCTGCACAGATTGGTAGAGGAGATGTGTCTGCTCTGTGAGGGGAAGGAAAACAAGACCATAAAACCCATAAATAAAGCAACCAATAACATGGTTTGTAAAGCCTCACATGAAAGTCCTACCACTGGAATGGAACCATTCAAAAAGAATGGAACAATTCAAAGCAGAGGAATCACAGAGTCACAGAACGGTGGGGTTAAAAGGGATCTCTGGAGATCATCTGGTCCAGCCTGCCCTGGGAGAGCAGGATCACCTAGAGCAGGTTGCACAGGATAAGAAACATCACTATTGCTCCTGTTTGATATTTTTTGGCATGGCATTACTTGGTAGTAGTGTTTGACCTGGAAGCCTTGAGAAGCCCTAAGATGAGGGAAAAGACCACCAGTGGTTCGGTGGCATCTGCCACATCACAAAAGTCATGCTTATGAGCATGACCTTTCCGATGCCAAAATTATCAGCTTAGCCTTTCCATTTTCCTGCAGGCTATTTGAAATATGGTGAATGATACTTGAAGATGCATTAACAGTGGTTTTTAATATTGAACCAAATTAATTCAGAATCCTCGTTTTGCTTTGAGACAGATGAGTGAACCTACTCAGGACCCCACTGGAGTTAAGGGATCTCGTGCACTGCACTTTGCAGGAAGAGGGCCGCAACTTGCTCTCTTCCTGCCGTCACACATTCTCATGATTTCTTCATGCAAGGATTTGGGGGAATACACACGGCTCCTCCTTTCCACCAGCTGCCTGAGAACTTCACCTCAGCGGAGGGGAGTTGTACCTTTTCTGCCGGAACCTGAAATTCTCAACTTTCCAGGTGAGTAATTCTTTCCTTTTGGGTTTGTCCCACTGCAGGGCCATCGGACACACACCCCCGCCCCAAGATATCATCAATGTCTTGGTACGTTTTAACTCTCCCCTCGGGGATGATTTCTGATAGTGCTGGGGCCAGGGCGTGATGTGCCAAGGTAGGCGAATGCCCATATCCTTGTGGCAAAGGAGTAAAGGTCTATTGTATACCTTCCTGTGTGAATGCAAATCTATCTCGGTCGCCTTCCTGTAGAGGAACCATGAAAAACATCTCTGTTACATCAGTGGGGGCTAAAATGTTGTGGGACTGTTCCTGTATGGTGACAATCAGTTGGGCTGTATTAGGCACGGCCGCTGTCAGGGGACCAGTGCCTGCGTTTAAGGGCCAATAATCGATGGTTAGCCGCCACTTCCCGTTTGGTTTGCAAACTGGCCGCACTGGAGAGTTATCAGGGGAGTGAGTTTGAATAATTACCCCCTGTTCCTGCAGCTCTTTGATCATGGGAGCGATTCCATCTGTAAAAGAAATGTACCAGACGTGAGTTGCCCTGGGTTTGCTTTCTTGCAGCGCTGGATGCACGGGGAAATCAGCTCCGCCCAACGTGCATGCAGGTGATTACCAACGCACAGGTTATATAGACTCAAAACATACATATTCACCATTTTTCTCAAAAAAAGGCAGCCCTATGAGAATCATTTCTTGGAATTCATTTACGTAGTCTCCTCCCCGTCACGCATGCTCAGTGATTTGAGTCGGTGGCCCTCAAGGGGTCTCTGGTGGTCGTCAGTGGTCACGCAGCCGTGTTTGCTGGATGACCCTCTTCTTGCAGGCACGCGCAGTATCCTCGCCGTGGATGCACCTGTCTGTAACAACTTACTTCATAAGATTAATATTCCCGGGCCTAGTGTCCGGTTGGGTAGGGACAGTACGTGGAACGTAGGAGCATTGTACATTGCCATGGTCAGTTAGCTTCATTACCTGTTACCTTGATTACAAACTAATTATTCCAAGCTAATCATTCTGTAGTTTCTGTCTCACGGCCTCTATGCCACGATTACATTTTCCCCTTTTTGGAAGTTTCCTTCCAGGCCTTGAGTAGCTTTCTGGTTAGCATAAGTTTTCTTAGAGCTAAGCTTCTATATTTTCTACAGTTCCCTCCTTTTGGTTTTTTTTGCATCCCTGCAATTATTTATGTCTCCAAGCTCCTTGCAATTTTGCTATTATACTAGAAAGACAGGTTATACAACATTGAAAAATCACTGTTATACATACGATCCCTTGATACCAATAAGCATGATTTTGCAATTGCATTAAAAAAAAAAATAAATTTGCAGGCACAACGAATACTGAGTTCCCTGTTCATCTCCATCCAGAAGGCTCGTTTTCACTGGAATATAAGTTCCAGGTACCGCTAAAACTCTCCCAAATAAAACTTCTGCTGGAGGTGCACTCACTGGTTGCCTCGGTGTGTTTCTAATGTCCCAAAGTAGTAAATTTAGCGCTTCTGGCCACTTCAAGCCAGTTTGTTTACAGGTTTTTAGCTAATTTGGCTTTGATGGTCCTAGTCATCCTTTCTACTTGCTGTGATGATTGTGGGTGATAAGGTGTGTGCAATTGCATCTTGATGTTTCATGAATGCTAAATTTGCACTAAAATTGCGGCAGAGAAATGTGCTCCTCTGTCCGAGTCAATTATTTCAGGAACTCCGTACGTAGGTATTCTCTTTTTCAACAGAGCTTTAAGCACCGCTTTTGAGTGGTTCTTTCGAGTTGGGAAAGCCTCCACCCAGCCCGAAAGCTGATCGACAATCACAAGTAAATAAGCATATCCCATAGCCCTAGGCATCTCCGCGTAGTCAATTTGTAGTTTTTGGCAAGGACGTGTTGCTGGAGGTCGCTTCCCTGCGGGTGCCTTAATTTTCAAAGAGGCATACTCTTTGCACAGTCGACAGCCTTCGCAAACTCTCCTAATAGCAGTGTAAATCCCCGGTGCTGCCCACAGTCTCTGTACTCTCGAGGCTACAGTTTCAGGTCCACCATGGGTTTTCTCATGGTGCCATCGCGCCATCGGTATTAAGTACCTTTTTGGGAGTAATGGTTTCCCCCCTAGAGTCCCTTGTCCATTCTGCCGTTCGGCTGCCAGCTTCTCCCAGAGCTGGCTGTCTTCCTCGGGAAGTTCCTCGTACGGTTTCTGCATGTCTGGTAATTCCAGGTCGAGTTCTCCGTGATGGGTCAGTGTCATTGCAAAGGTGACTTGTCGGGCTGCTGCTTTTGCAGCCTGGTGCGCGAGCGCATTCCCTTTTGCCAATTGATTCTCTTGGTTGGTGTGTGCTTTAATATCTGTCGCTGCTAGTTGGGATGGTAACTGAAGCGCTTCCAGGAGTTCTTTAATCTGTTGTCCCTGGGCGATCGTTTTACCTGCTGATGTGAGAAATCCCCTTTCTTTCCACAGCATACCTGTAGCATGGCAAACTCCAAACGCATGCTTAGAGTCAGTATACGAATTAACCCGTATTCCGATCGCATATTGTGCAGCTTTCGTGAGGGCGACGGTCTCTGCGCCTCGAGCACCTAAAGTGGGAGGCAAAGGTGCTGCTAACGATACCTTAGTTTCTGCGGTAACAGCAAACCCAGTACATTTCCATCCTTCTTCACAATAGGAGGAGCCGTCGGTAAATAAGTTCATATCTGGGTTATCTAAAGGTTGATCTCGCAAGTCGTCTCGCGGTTTGCTTGTCATTTGGATTACCTGTTCACAGGCGTGTTCATCTTCTTCTCCATCCGTGGGCAGTGGCATTAAGGTGGCAGGATTCAAGGTATTTCAAGATCTTTCCAATCTGAAATTGTCAGCAAGCAAAAGTAGTAGTTCATATTTATGTGCTCTTTGTGGAGAAAGTGCTTTCTCGGCATATTGTTACAATAATCTTACCACTTCATGTGGCACACAGAGTGCTAGGAGATGTCCCAAGACTATGTTCCGGCTTTTTTCTACTACCTCAGCAGCGGTAGCCACAGCTCTTATGCAAAACGGAGTTCCTCTTGCTGCTGAATCTAATGTGCAAGAATAATAGGCTATAGGTCTTTCATGTGGCCCTAAAGTTTGAACTAAGTCTCCATTTGCTGTTCCTTTGTTTTCTGTGTGTGGTGGGTTGACCCTGGCTGGGGGCCAGGTGCCCACCAGAGCCGCTCTATCACTCCCCTCGTTCACCAGGCAGGGGAGAAAAAGTATAACAAGAAGCTTCTGGGTCGAGATAAGGACAGGGAGAGATCACTCCCTAGTTATCGTCACGAGCAAAACAGACTGAACTTAGAGAGGAAATTCACCTCATTTGTTACTAAGCGAAACAGAGTAGAGGAATGAGAAATAAAATCAAACCTTAAAACACCTGCCCCCAGCCCTCCCATCTTCTCAGGCTCAACTTCACTCCCGGCTTCAACCTCTGCCTCCCCTCAGCGGCACAGGGGGACGGGGAATGGGGGTTACAGTCAGTTCATCACACGTTGTTTCTGCCGCTTCTTCCTCCTCAGGGGGAGGACTCCTCTCATTGTTCCCCTGCTCCAGCATGGAGGAGTCCCTCTCACGGGAGACAGTCCTTCACCAACTTCTCCAACGTGAGTCTCTCCCACGGGGTGCAGACCTGCAGGAGCAGACTGCTCCAGCAGTCCCGACTGGGAGTTATATACAGATGGGAGCAGCTTTGTGAAACAAGGGATCCGGATGTCAGTGTATGCTGTGACCACAGTGGATACTGTTGTAGAAGCAAAAGCTCTGCAACCAAAACCATCAGCCCAGAAAGCAGCATTGATTGCACTAACAAGAGTCTTGGAACAAAGTGAAGGAATGTATGGACTGATTCCTGGTCTGCATTTGGAGTATTACATTACCTAACCCCTAACCCTAACCCTATCATAATGCTAATCCTACCCCTAATCCTCACCCTAAAGATAACAATAAGCCTAAACCTAACCCTGAGCTGAACCCTAACCCTAAGTCTAACCCCAAACGCCTAACCCTAACCCTAACGATAAGCCGAACCTGAACCCTAACCATAACCCTAACACTAACTCTCTCCCTATCCCTATTCCGAAGCTAACCCTTCCCTGAACCCTAATATAATGCTAATCCTAAAACTAAACCTAACCCTGACCGTGAACCTAACATTAAACCTAATAACCATAAGCTTGATCCTAACCATAAACCCAACCCTAACCCTAAACCTAACCATAAGCCAAACCTGAACCCTAAATATAAACCTAGCCCTAACCCTAACCCTATCCCTAACCCTAAGCCTAACCCTTACCCTAATCCTACCATAAGACTAATCCTAATCCTAACCCTAACCCAAAACACTAATGCTAACTGTAACCCTAACCCTAACCCCAACCCTAACCCAAACCGCATCACTAACTCTAACCCCGAATCTTAACCCTAACTCTAACTCTAACCCTAACCTTAACGCTAACCCCTAACCCTAACCCAAACCACTAACCCTAACTCTAACCCAAACCCCAACTCTAACCCCTAAACCTAACCCCTAATCCTAACCGTAACCTCTAACCCTACCCATAACTCTAACTCTAACACAACCCTAACGCTAACCTTAACCCTAATGGCCCTAACCGTAACCCTAACCATAACCAAGCCGTACCCTAACCGTAACCCTAACCATCATCCTAACCTAACCCTAAACCTAACTCTAACCCGAACCCTAATCCTAACCCAACCCTAACCCTAACCCAGCTTCTATAACATTCTGCATAGGTGGCCTGATACACAAAAACCAAACTGCAAAGCACTTATTTCTACTCGTGAATGGTGATTATGGGCAATGAGAGTTTAGTCAATGCAGCTGAGGACGGTACGGCTGTGGCCATCTAGGTAGACTTCTGAGCTTTCTCATTTTCTTCCAAGGTAGTTACAGCCATGGGACTTCTCTTTCTGCAGAGCACTGCACACAGAACTAGTGTGCAAGAGTTTGGTTTGTGACCACTGCTGGCAGCAGATGGAGCGATCTAACGTCCGCTCAGTAGCAGCTGGGTTGCCACATATCCAAGTTGTGGTGATTTGTCAAGGCTTTGGAAGCAGTTGTGCTGAACGAAAGATCTCTCAGGGAATCCTCAGATCTTCATTCATAGCCAATTTCTCTGCAGAGAGTAAACGGCAGCTGGAATGTTCCCGTACACTACTTTTTCAGGCCTGAGATGAGTAAGGGGAAGTTTTCTAAGCTTGCTACTCCCCCCTAAGGGAACTATGGGAGAAACACAGGCGCAGAGTGTTTTATGGGATGCCACGCTGAGGGTCCCTGCAAGTTCGTTGCCTATGTACAGCCAGAAAGTGCTTTGGGCTGTCTACAGGAAATATTTAGGCTTACTTTTGTGTTTTGTTTCGCTTGGTGGTTTTTATTGTACTGGTTCCTTTGGCGGAGGCCAGTAAGGACTTGATGACGTGATTCCAGATCTTTCCAGCTATGGTGTGGCAGTTGGACATTTGGAGCTCAACGGAGGCGTTTTCGGCAACGTGGCAGTTTGATCAACTTGAGCTGCATTTCTGTAGAGAGAAGAAATAACACCTTTGCCTGTCCCAACCCACTTGTGCTTTTCTCTCGTAGCTTGCATTGAGCCTGCAGAAATACTTTTGAAGTCAGGTAGTTAACTGGACTGAGGAACCAGCGTGGGGTCAAATCAACCCCAAGTAAAAAGAAAAAAAGGTTACGTTTTAACCCAAAGCTTTTTCTCAGCCTGGTTCTCTCTGAAGCCTCACAAATTCTGGCCTTGAGCAGAGAGAGGAAGTGGCAGTGAAGTGGGAGTGCCGGTCAGGAACATTTGCAGCTCTCCTGTGACAATGTTTCTTACGTAAAAATGCTGGCTCTAATTTGGAGGTTTGTATTAAAGCCAAATGTGTGAATAATTCTTTAAGTAATCATTTTATGATGATACAAAATTGGAATCGAGGCAGGAGAAGCCCAGGGAATTGTCTGCAATCCCTCCTGCAGTGACCGCATCAGCCGCCGTGCTTGGGCCAATGCTTCCAGCCTCTTTGTTTGGAGATTAAACCTGGGAAAGTCCCCGCTTCCTCGAGCATGGATCTTCCTCTCCTTGGCACCTGCTGGCTGAACTGGGAAAAACGGGGACAGCGACATCCTTTTAAGCACCAGTTGTTCTGTGGATTAGGTGGCGGCTGTGAGGAGAGGACATGCAGGAGCTGCGTGGGGCCTGGGAGAGCTGAGGAGGTTGTGGGTGCAGCCCTGGGGGCAGAAGAAACAGCCGACACTTTGGTGAAGCAACTCTTCTGTCAGCCAGTTTGCTCTGGGGAAGGTGGGGAACTGGGGCACCCATTGCTGGAGAGCAGAAGGCTTGTTACTGCTGCCGTGCTCCTCATCTTTGCCACACTACTGAAGCAGGTGCTGGGAGGAGGTAGGGAATGATGTCCTGGCAAAAGAGGGGACCTACAAGTTGGCAGCCTCTCCCCTTCCTTTGACGTCTCCGTATTGTGCTTGAGAGTAGGAGATGTGTCCTTGCGCCCATCACTTGGAGCCTGGTTCTAAGCCCCCATGTCAGCTTCTCTTCTATTTCTGTCATGTTGGAGACTCTTTTCCATAAAAAGCCAATTCCTGGAGTTTGATCATTCTGAAGGAATCACAGCTTCTCTTGCAAAGTCTTTCTTGCCTGTACGGTTAGGGAAATGTGCTAACTGAAGTGCTTTGAGGGGTAGGAAAGCAGAGAGTTGAAAAGCAGAGTTTACATACAATTTAAGAGCCTGATTTTGGAGCTGGCCTGTGACTTTTTGGCTGTTTGGGGATGGAAAGCCAATGCCAGTGAATATGAATCCAAATAGTTGCTCCAGCGTGGGTCCTTTCCACAGGGTGCAGTCCTTCAGGAGCGCACTGCTCTAGTGTGGATCCTGCCAGAAGACCTGCTCCCGTGTGGGCAACTCTCCACGGGGCCACAGGTCGTGCTAGGAGCCTGCTCCAGCCTGGGCTCTCCATGGGGTCACAGCCTCCTTTGGGGCACATCCGCTTGCTCTGGCGTGGGGTCCTGCACAGGCTGCAGGGTGACTCTGTGCTGCACTGGGGACCTCCATGGGGACAAACCTGTGTCACCACGTTCTGCACCATGGGCTGCAGGGGAATCTCTCCCTCCTCCCCCTCCTTCTTCACTCAGCTTGGTGTCTGCAGAGTTGTTTCTCTCGCGTACTCTCACCCATCTCTCCCAGCTGCTCTTACCCAGCAGATTTTAGCCCTTCTTAAAGATGTTGTCCCAGAGGCGCTAATAACGTTGCATCATGGTGGTTGCATCACGGTGGAGCCTGGAGAGTGCCTGCAGGGCCTTTGAGGACATCAGCCCCCAAAGCTGCCTGGGCAGCGAGAGCATCGTGGTGGTCCGGCTCTACAGGAAAGGGCTCCTTATGGGAGATTTCCACTTCCTCCTCCAGGGAGGCCTCCTGTCGTGGCTCCCTCGCCAAAGGGCTGCTTCCCCTGGGTAAGGAGATGGGGGAGCTTCCCCCCCACCATTGCCTGCCCCACCAGCGGTGACTCGACCCTGGGGGTGGCATGGTGCCCTTCGAGACTCGCCAGCCCTGATCTGGGGCTCAGCGGGGCTTTTGCACCTCTTGGGTGCCATTTTCCCGGTGCCCCCTGTGCTCCCTCCCCCTCCCACACAGGCACAGAGCCGTTCTGGAGAAACAGCTTTTAATTGACAAAACACAAGAGAAAAGGTGCCATCAAAGCTACTCTAACCCCCCTCCTCCCCCCCAAATACACCACCCCTCCTCCCCCATCCCCCACTCCCCCCACCTCCTCCTCATCCCTGCTCGGGCTCTACTTCCCCCCCTGCCACCCCCGTGCTGCCTGCCAGAGCCCTGCGCTTGCTGGCCGGCTTTGGCAAGGCGCTCTGCCCCCGCTTCTTGCCCCGCTTCTCGCAGACGGCAGCCTGGGACGGTGGCAGGGCCATCCCCGCAGCCCCCCACGGCTCCTGGGGCTCCATCCCCATGGTGTAGAACTCTTCCATGCTCAGGATGGCGTCGGTGATCTCGGGGACGCTGTAGTCGGGGGTGAGCAGCTCCTCGGGCAGGGAGAGCGAGGCAAAGTGGCAGTGGGGGGTGGCTGTGCCGGTGCCACCAAGCTCCCCAGGCCCAGGGCTGCTGCTGAAAGCATCCTGGCTGACCCCCACCGTGTCCAGGGAGCAACCAAAGAGCCTTAGGGCCTCTTCGAGTGGCACCTCCTCGGACACGGTGAGGTCATCTGCCAGGTCCCCAAGGGCTTGGTTGTTGGGTGCAGCAGAAGGGCAGGAGGGGTCGTAGCTGCCCAGGGGGATGTTGCTGCCCAGCTGTGCCTCCGCAGTGGTGGCCGTGCCGTCGATAGTGAGCTGGGCAGGCTGCTCCTCGACGTGCTGGTAGGCGGCGCTGGATGTTGGTAACACAGGGGAGGCAAGGGCCACCGTGTTCTCTTCTGCGCCTGTGCCACCATGGTCCCCATGCATAGGGCTGCTGCCGGCATCCTCCTGGGTGGCCTCCACCTCATCCAGGGAGCAACCCAAGAGGCTTAGGGCCTCTTTGAGAAGCTCCTCATCGGACTCCTCAAGGTCTCCTGCCAGGTCCTCCAGGGCCTGGCTGGGGGAGTCATGGCTGCCCGGGGGGATGTTGGTGTCCGGGTGTGCCCCCGCAGGAGGTGCCGTGCCGCAGGTGTTGGTCTGGGCAGGCTGCCCCTCGATGTGCTGGCAGCCAGGGTTGGACGTCGGCAACACCAGGGGGGCTGGGGCCACCACTCTTCCCTCTGCATGGGTGCCACAGGAGTCCCCAGGCATGGGGCTGCTGCCAGGAACATCCTGACTGGTCCCCACCGCATCCAAGGAGACACCAAAGAGCCTGAGGGCCTCTTGGAGAAGCTCCTCCTCAGAGACTTCCAAGTCTCCATCCGGGTCCCCAGGGGCTTGGTGGTGGGGGCCAGCAGTGGGGCTGCGGGGGGTGTCACGGCCCGGGGGGATGTTGGTGCCTGGGTGTGCCCGCACAGGGGTGGCCGTGCCAGAGCTGTTGATGTGGGCAGGCTGTGCCTGGATGTGCCGGTAGCCAGGGATGGACGTCGGCAGTGCTGGGGGGGCTGGGGCCTCCGCTCTCCCCTGATAGTTTTGGGGTGTGAGGTGTGTCGGCTGTCCCTGCGGGGTCAGAGGGGCTGCCCAGGCCGGGAGGGTCCTGCAGCCCCTGGGGCCCCCCCACAGGGCAGCAGCCGGCAGAGAAGCGGTGCCATGGCTGAGCGTGGAGCTGGCCGGGGCAGGCAGGTTGGTGACCGTCCACTCGATGTGGAAGACCCGGGGGTCGAAGAAGCAGCCGCATGGAGCCCTCTGCAGACCTGTGTGGGTGAGAGGGAGCCGTGCTGGGCCAGGGGGTTGGGGCCCTCCAAGGACAGCCACCGAGCTGGCCCCGATGGCCCACATCCCCCAGCTCTGTGCTGGGCACGTGGGCAGCTTCTGGCCAGGGTGCTCCACGCGGGGTGAGCTGCTGTGCTGGTGGGACAGGCTTGCAAAGCAGGGAGGAGACTGGCTTCTAGGAGGTGAAGCGGGAGAGATGGCCCCAAGCATTGGGGAAATTCTCTGGGACTTGGATTTCCTGGGCACGCATCAGCCAGGCGAGAGCAGGGACGCTTGCCTGGGCTTGCTGAAGCCCTGTGCCAAAAGTGCCCTGGGGACAGGGCTGATGGGGATGCTGGGCGTGCGCGGGGGCCGGGGATGGCGAAGGCGGCGGGGTGGCAGAGCAGCCAGGGGTGCCGTACCTGGTGGTGGTAGTGCCTGGGGGCCCTGGGGTGCCACGTGCAGTGAGGGTGGCCAGGCTGCGGGGAAGGGCTGCTGCTGGCGGGGCAGTGGGCACAGGTTGGCTGCGCCTGGAAGAGAGACAGGAGCGATGGCCGATGGTCACCTCCGCTCTTGCCCCCAAGAGTGTCCCTTGGGTGCAGGGGTCAGGGTGGGTCTGTACCTTGGAGGTAGAAGGTTTGGGGAAGGGCAAAAGTCTGGAGGAGTCGGGGTGCCGGGGGGTCCCGGGGGCCGCGTGGTGGGAGCTGCAGTGGTGGCGGCGCCATGTTGCGTTCTGGCTGTTGGCTGCTAAGGACTCTCTGGCGTCTCCCAGGAGGGAATGTGGGGTGTCCGCGTGTTCCGCCCCGCCCCAACAGCCTCCCCAGCCCCTCCTGCCTGGGGAGGGAAAGGGTTCAGGGGGGGCCTTGCTGCGTTCCCAGAGCTGGCATGTCCTTGGGATTGGTGGGACTTGGTGGGACGAGTGCCACGCCTGGAGTGCTGGCATGGAGGCTGCAGGCTGTTCAGGAGGGGTAGGCAGGGCAGGCGAGGTGGAGGGGTCGCACTCTGTGGAAGGGAGAGGTTGGATGGTAGAGCCCTTCCAGTCAGCAAGGATGTGGTGGAGAGCCTCTGGGTGAGGCTGAGGGGCATGGAAAACAAAGCAGCTGTTGCAGCGGGTGTCTGCTACCGATGGCCCAGCCGGGATGCCCGCACTGCGGAGTTATTTGATAGGCCCTGAGGAGAAATCTCTGGACGAGCAGCCCTTGTCCTGATGGCAGATTTCCCAGCCACCACCTGGGAATACCATACTGCTGTGACGAGCAGGTCTTGGCAATTCCTGAAGTTAGTGGGCTGGAACTTCTTTTGTCCCAAGTACTCAGGGAGCCTACTCGGAAAGATGGAGCCTTCCTAGACTTGCTAGTTGTGAATGGGGAAGGGCTCGTTGGTGACGGGATGGCCTTGGCCAGAGTGATCCTGAAATGGTTGAGTTTAAAAGGGTCAGTGTCATGAGAAAATAGGCCGGCAGAGTTGCTACCCTGGAGTTCAAGAGCGCAAAGGTTATGCCCTTCAGGGAGGTACATAGCAGAGTGCCCTGGGAATGTCGGTTGGGAGCCGAGGAAGGGCGTGATTGTCTTGAGGCTTTGAAGGGCCTTGCAGCGAGCCCTGTCCCCGCTGGAAGGGATGCTGGTGGTGTTCAAGACAAAGGCGTTGCAGCCCTTGTCATCTTGTGTGTCCGTCCGTGTGCCCGCCAGCCCGCAAGGTGTGTCCTGCAGGGACGCGTCCTGTCCTGGCTCCCCCGCCAAAGGGCTGCTTCCCCTGGGGAAGGGGATGGGGGAGCTTCCCCCCCACCATTGCCTGCCCCACCAGCGGTGACTCGACCCTGGGGGTGGCATGGTGCCCTTCGAGACTCGCTGGCCCTGATCTGGGGCTCAGCGGGGCTTTTGCACCTCTTGGGTGCCATTTTCCCGGTGCCCCCTGTGCTCCCTCCCCCTCCCACACAGGCACGGAGCCGTTCTGGAGAAACAGCTTTTAATTGACAAAACACAAGAGAAAAGGTCCCATCAAAGCTACTCTACCCCCCCTCCCCCCCATGAGCTTTTTCACTCCTTCCCAGTTAGACTCCCTTCGGCCTCCAGTGCAGTTACCTGTGGGGATCCCCCTGTCACTCCAGAAATACGGACGGGTTCTGCCCTTTCATAGCCTGATGGCATTAGGGTACACTGTGCACCCGTGTCCACAGGAGCCTTCTACTCTTGTGGGTCTGATGTGTCCGGATCCACACAGTCCGGTAAACCCGGTGGTCCCTTTTCTCCCTGCGGCTGGAGGCAGGGCCCCTCTAATCCTGCCCATCATAGCTGTTCCTCACTTCTTGTTAAAATGACTTAGAAGTCCCTTCAAGAGGATCTTAAGTAAGATCAGCCCTCCACTCTCTCTGGGGAACTGCCCACTGGCAACTGAAGAAGCATTTTTCCTGGAAGAATCCATCTTTGTGATGCTTTTGCCTTGCAGCTCACGTATTCATGCCTGTAGGATTTTCCATCCGGCGTCCTCATGTCCTGTCTGTGGTCACGCAGGTAAAACCACAGGGTATCTCGTGGTGTGTACCCTCTATATCCTCTCTCTTGAGCAGAGGCACGCTTACTCCTAATAGCTGAGCTACTGTTCCGTACAGGTGGGGAGTAGGACATATCCTCTCTAAATGGCTGGAACTCCCGGGACAGTTTCTCCACGGCCGAGACAAGGCAGGAAGAGAGGCTTTCTTTGTACTGCCGGACTTGGCTAGCCATTTTATCCACTCTTGTCCCCTCTTTCTCTTCCCAGTCCATAACTGCTAATGAGTTTCCATATGACAATGGTGCACTCTCTACAAGCTTCCGCCACGTGGATCACGTGCACTGGACTTCGTCCAGCAGTTCAGCACCTGGTTTGGAGTGGCCCAAATAAACAGTGTTCATAGGAACTCCGCTATGATCGTCTCAGCAGAATCTCCTTCTGGGAACAGTGAAAACCAATGGCCTCTTATTGAAATGGGTTATTTCTTGGTTTTCTAGGCTTTTTTTTTAATTTTAGCTTTTGCAAAATGGAGAATTGCAAGTTTCCATGGAGCTCACAAAATGGAAGCCACTTTTTTAGAGCCATAACCTCAGCCCTCTGTACTCTTGGTTACTGCAGAAAAAGCAAAGGTATACAGAGAAACGATCCATTGGCGAGCTGTGTGTTTAATTGACGAATATTATTACTGTCCAAGGAGTTGTATTACAGATTGATCTTTCCTTTTTGAAAAATCAGAGGCTGTGTTTACATTGCCGGGGAGTAAAAAAGTCACACGAGTGCCTTGGTACCAAGAAGCCACCTCAGCATAGTTGTGGGGTTCTCCTGTGCATAACTTCACCTGCTTCCTAGTAGACACGGTGCTGCCCAAGCTCGGGGGTTTCCAGTGCTCAACCCAGCTTGGCCTGAGCCACATCAGGAGTTTCTACCCTGTGCAGCAAGAATTTCAGAAACTTAGGACAAAGCGTTCTGTCCCTGCTGTTCTGCTCACACATACCTTGGTGTAAGAGAGATTGGTAATTGGCAAGGAAAGAATTCCTTGTTGATTTGAGAAATCTCCAAGTGACCCACAGAGAACCCAGTCATCTGGAGGGTACGTCCCTACTGAGCACGTGGCCCGTGGACTGAGCTGCGAGATAGGGAAGCTCCTGATGTCGGCTTCAAAGCAAGCCTCTTCCATCTGGTTTTGCTCCAGGTGGCTGCTTGGTTGCCATTTGTTTTCAAAAAACACTAGCACTGGGAATTCAGCTTGGGGGCTTGGAGAGGGAGAGAAGAAGCAAGCATGTCTTTCCCAAGGGCAACTGCTTGGTGGAAGGGGAAGGACGCCCCTCTGTAGCAGCGTCAGCGTAGCTTCCGGGTGATGCAAAGCTGAGAGGATCTCCCAAGTCAGTGCTGCAGGAATGTGGCAGTTTGAGGACCGACTGTGTTACAGCTCTTCTTTTGCATATCACTGTTGCTCAGGCAGGGTGAGAGCTTTGATTTCCATTCCTGTTACCTCCAGGAGGAGACGGCCATGGGAACCACCGCTGCTTATGCAGTTCCGTGCAAAATAAGTCTGTGGCATGAGAAGAAAGATTTGGAAGACTTTTTTACTGCCTTCCAAATGATTTTGCACACTCAAGTAAAAGAAAATCATCTCAGTTACTGAGATTGAATTAACTTTTTATTTTCCCTCTCCTTCAGGCCCATCTGAGGAAAATGGAGGAACAAATTGTATAGGGGACATTTGGGAGTTGAGGGGGTGTAGGTGTGAGATTTCAAGTAGTTTGTGCGTGGCAATAGTGAGAGAGCCTGTATTGTTCCATTGCATTTAGGGCTAACTGCCTGCTGGTGATCCTCCCTCAGCTCTCCCAGACGCACATCAGTCTGTACAGCCTAAGCACATATGTCGGTGAAAGAACAGAAAGTGCAGAAAATTAGCTGACTGAACTTTTTTTAACACCTTCATTGTATCATATTGCACTGCAGCCTTAAAATCAGGGTTAGCGAGAACATTTCGTTCTCCAGCCGCAAGCTTTAAGCAAATACTGATAAGTGATATAAATGAGCAATATCAGGGCAGCAAGTAAGGTCTTTTAAATCTTTTAAATTGTTGTGGGGTTTTTTTCTTTTAATAGCTTTAAGACTTGAGTTACAGTAAGGCAGTTTCTCATCTGCTCTGCCAGTCAGCACAGTAAGCTTATCTGAACATCCCACTATTAGCCCAACTGAGCTACATGAATGTCACATTTGCAGTCGGTGCTTCCATTTCATTGGACTGTTTTACTGTTTTACAGCATAGCTCTGCTCTGAAAATGTTAGAGACTATAGCTAAACACTGAGAGAAGCTAATGGATGCTGTGTGCTTTTTTCCAACTTAAAGAGCATGGACAAGTTCAGAAATTTTGGATAGAGATGATATGAAGATGAATTAAGAACATAAATGAATTCAGGTGGAATTTCTCTGTATCTGCTAAAATGCTGCCTTTCTTCTTCCCCTTGAGGTAGAGTCCATTTAGTGGAAGACTGTTCTCTAAGTACTGGAGACCTTGAGCGTGAACGGTATCTTCTGGATGGGGCTGCCCTTGCCCTTGAACGGTGATAACCATCTGACCTTGACCTGCAACGATTGTTACGACTCTTCCCTTCGCCTCTTCTTGGATACGGTGGCGATCGCGAGTGGGAACGAGAGTGGGAACGACTAAATGAGTGAGAGCAGGAGGCAGTGTGGGAGAAGCACTGCAGGGAGACTTGGACCTTAAAGAAACCCAAACAAACCGACGAAAACAATAGAGGAAGTTAATTCAAACCAGTCACTGGTCTGGGAAAGAAGGCCTAAATCTTGGGGGACCTCAAGTCTGGTGGCCTCCTGGAGAAGAAACAATTACCGTGAGAGATTTGGTGCTTCTAGAGAGCAGTGCCTGCCTGGAGTCTGGTCGTCAAAAACCTTTGCAGAAAGGTATGTTGTGAAGGAGCACCAAAATAGCTTGCTAGTGACTCACACCAAAGGAACTCACTCGGGGGGAAGACTGCTGCCCCTGCCCGGTTTTGGTTGGGAGGTGTCTGCAGGAATTGTGGGCTGGCTGGTGTCAGGTGTTTCAAAGGTGCTATGCGGCCACAGCACCCCTTTGCATGGCAGAAGGTGACATGGTAACTTTTGGTAGGCTGATGACAGGGGTGAGACAGACCAGCTGTTGGATGCATATTTGGCCTTTCCCAGGTCTAGAGCAGCAGCAGCAGCAGCAGCAAGCTGTAAGGCCTGACAGCTTGGGAACGACTGCTCTGAGTTCTGCGTCAGGTTTTGCCACCAGGAGCATCTCATGACACTTGTCTCACCTCTGCCTCAGCATCCAGGGCCACCTTGGCCCCAAGTGTCACTGAATGGACAGGCAGCCTTGTGCCGGGTACCGCTGCAAGGCTGGGAAGTGGCAGTAACTCCTGCCCCTAGTCCTGCCCCAAATTCTGCCTCATGGCTATTCCCTGTCTCTCGCAGGTCCTTTGCAATCTACAGCACATGGGCAAGCAGCCTGAAGCACAACGCCCGACGCACAAAGCCTGGCTGTCTTCCTGCCGCCACTGGAGTCCCTTCCTGCGAGTGAGCTGCTCGCCCTCTTCTTTCTCTGCTCTGGATCTGCCACCACGAACTGAAGGGCCACTGGAGCTGGGGGGTCTACAGCCCTGATTTACCATTCCAGAGGTAAGGAGAGAAAGTGACCGTCCGAGGGTTTCATGGGGATGGGAGAGCAGAGCTAAAGGTAAAAATAGATTTCCTCTGATTTCCAATATAACCTACAAGTAATCCACAGAACAGAAGATCATCCTTTCACCTCTGGCTAATAAGAAAGCCTTGTCACCTCTTGATCATCTGCTGCCATTTTTTCCCCCTTTTCTCCTGGCAAAACTTGTCAAATTCACTTTCCTCTAACCTGTTCATGGTTTTGGTCAATCTGCTTGCTCTGAGGAATCTATTTCATGGACAAACTCTAACCAGTTCTGCTCAGCAGGAACTTCCAGAGTGCAGCCTGGAAACTGGTGACAACCCACTGACTTCAGTGCTAGAAAACTATTTTCTTGGACTTCACGCTTTTCCTATGCAACAGTGTGGTGGGTGGACCCTGGCTGGGGGCCACGTGCCTACCAGAGCTGCTCTATCACTCCCCTGGTTTACCAAACAGGGGAGAGAGAAAAAGTATAACAAAAAGCTTCTGGGTCGAGATAAGGACAGGGAGAGATCACTCACTAGTTTTCGTCACGAGCAAAACAGACTGAACTTAGAGAGGAAATTCATCTAACTTATTACTAAAGGAAACAGAGTAGAGGAATGAGAAATAAAATCAAATCTGAAAACACCTGCCCCCACCCCTCCCATCTTCCCAGGCTCAACTTCACTCCTGGCTTCAACCTCTGCCCCCCCCTCAGCAGCACAGGGGGACGGGGAATGGGGGTTAGGGTCAGTTGATCACACGTTGTTACTGCTGCTTCTTCCTCCTCAGGGGGAGGACTCCTCTCATCGTTCCCCTGCTCCAGCATGGAGGAGTCCCTCTCACGGGAGACAGTCCTTCACCAACTTCTCCAACGTGAGTCTCTCCCACAGGGTGCAGACCTTCAGGAGCAGACTGCTCCAGCGTGGGTCCCCCACGGGGTCACAAGTCCTGCCAGCAAACCTGCTCTGGCGTGGGCTCCTCTCTCCACGGGTCCACAGCTCCTGCCAGGAGCTTGCTCCAGTGTGGGCTTCCCACGGGGCCGCAGCCTCCTTCAGGTGCCTCCCCCTGCTCTGGTGTGGGGTCCTCCACGGGCTGCAGGTGGACTCTCTACACCCCCTCATCCTTCCTCCATGGGCTGCAGGGGGACAGCCTGCTTCACCATGGTGTCTGCAGAGTTTCTACATCTTGTCACTCCTCTTTCCGGCTGCAAAAGCTCCCTCTCTAACTGTTTTTTTCCTTTTTAAATATGTTATCACGGAGGTGCTGATGGGCTTGGCCTTGGCCAGTGGTGGGTCCATCTTGGAGCCGGTTGGCATTGGCTCTGTCAGACACAGGGGAAGCTTCTAGCAGCTTCTCACAGAAGCCACCCCTGTAGACCGCCCCCCCGCCCCCCCCCCCCCCCACCTACCAAAACCTTCCCATGCAAATCCAACACAAGGGTGCTGGAAGAACTGTGCCCGGCACACTTTGCCCACCTTCCTCTTCACTCTCCCCCTGGATCTTTATGCAGAAGGAGCTTTTGGAAACCAAAATTATCCTGCTCTTCCCACAGAAAAAAACCACAAGTGCAGAAAAGGGGGAGGGGGAGAGAAAAAGAGATACTGGGAAAAGAAAGTGCTGCAGAAAAGTCAGGAGACCAGAAGGAAAAAACCAGGAACCAGTACAATAACAGGGAAAAAAACCCCAAAGCAACAAAAAACCCAACAGACTAAGAGAAAGCAAGAGGAAGAGAAGCCATTGCAAAGGATTATTGTTCTCGCCTGTTTTTTTCTTTCTCCATTACCTGAACCTGTCCCCAGGTGACTACAGGATTTCATTAAGTCACTGTGTGACCCCTAGAAGAGTTTTATGGCCCAGGACAGACCCCAGTGGCCATGATGACCCAAAGTCACTGGCCCACTAGCCAACAGATCTGCTGAAGCCCTGCCAGCACAGGGGACCCTGTGTCCACTGCTCTGAGCCCTCCAGGCTGCAGAGCAAGAGGCGTCAGAGCTTCAGATGTTGCAGGGTCCTGGATGGGGTTTCCATTCCTCCCCTGGAAGGTGCTGCCCCTTCAGAGCAGAACAGGGTACAGGAGCATCCCTTAAAGCCCAGTTAAACGGCTGTCAGGAGCCCCTGGCTGATTTTGCAATGCAGGGGGCACTCGCGCGTCCCCTTCCATGGGCCGAGTGGAGCCCGGACACAGTTACCAAAGTACCAAAGAAGAGAGAGGGAAAGCATTTTCACTGTTACTTTCATTTATTTATTTATTTTTTACTTGTCCAACCTTGAAAAGAACGAACGAGACAGCTAGAAGGGGCCTTAATGCTGAAGGCCAGCACTCCTTCCTGGCAGGCCTGTGGTGGTCTGCCTCTCCAGAGGAGCGGCTGTCTCTTACATCTTTGCTTGACACACTGCTGTTCTTCGTGTGCCGCCGTGGAGCGTCTGGCTTCCTCTGCAGCCTCCCGTCGGGCAGCCTTCTCGTCTCCAGGCCGAAGAGACCCCGTCTCCAGGCCCCAGGGACCTCGGTGGCCCGCTGAGGGACTTCTCCTGGCGCAGCAGCTGAAGCTGTGACGCCATGTTGTCTTGTCCCCTTTTCTCGGGGCTCAGTGCAGAAGAGATGACACCCCTTCAGAAGGGGTGAGGGGTAGGGCAGAGGACGGGGGACGGGAAGGAAGCCTGCAGGCCGGCCAGGCGCGGAGGGTCAGCCTCCCGGCTAGCGCCGAGCGCGGAGGCAGGGCCGGCGGTAGGGCACTGGCCGGATGACCCTACGGCACCGCGTCGATGGTGGTGTGGAGGGGAGCCCTGGCACGATGTTGTGGTGCCAGGGGAGCCATCCTGGAGGTGGATCCACCTCCATCGGCTCCTCCTCGTCTTCAGGTGGATCCACCTCCATTGGCTCTGCACCATCAGCTACGTGGAAGAGGACCGCGTAGCTGATGGTGCCTCCCCTCTGACGCAGCCTCTTCCTCCGCGCCTCCTGCAGCTCCTCCTGTGGGCGCCCACACAGAGGTGAGCGCCCGCTCGCTTCCCATCGTTGAGCCTTCATTCTTCCAACTAGTGGAGAGTCTGAGGACTCGAAAGCTCAGCGAATGTGGGACAAGTGCTGGGGGGCCAGTATTTATAGGGTCCGGAACAGAATGTGGTGAGGTAGCTTGTGACATCAGGAGGCCACTGTGATGGCTATGCAAATCTGCTGCCATTTTTCACTTTCCTCTAAACTGTTTGTGGTTTTGGTCAATCTGCTTGCTCTGAGGAATCTATTTCATGGACAAACTCTAACCAGTTCTGCTCAGCATGAAACTCGGGAGTCAAGAGTGCAGCCTGGAAACTGGTGACAACCCACTGACTTCAGTGCTAGAAAACTGTTTTCTTGGACTTCACGCTTTTCATATGCAGCAGTAAAGGAAGAAAGTATAAATTCCTGAGGTGGCCGTAGCATTGTTGTTGCTCAAGCATGTATTGCACATGGTAATGCACCTTTCTTGGATTTTGGTTGTTCAGATGAGGCGCCTCCAGCCTTTCTCTTTCTCCTTGGCACAGCTGAATTTCTCCTGTCAAAAGGAACAGGACTGTATTGAGGGAGGAGGTTGAATTTCTTCTCAAATTCTTCTTCCAACTGTGCTAAGCTAAAGGGCAGGCAAAGCCAATCCAATTAAATGTAACTCCATTTCTGTAGAAAAAAAAATAATATCTTGTTTAGGAGAGTGTGTGCCTATATACATTCCTATCTCCTTAATGTAGAGAGAGAGGGAAAGAGAGAAGCGCGCACACATGATAAACATCATACTGTGAACCCAAGTTTGGGAGGAGAATGTACACTCCAGCTTCTGCATTTGTAACTCAGTACAAATTGATTAATTGCATATATTAAAATTAGAAAAAATACAGACATGGGTTTCACGCCGGGGACATTTAGCTCTGTTTGCTGCACAGATTGGTAGAGGAGCTGTGTCTCCTCTGTGAGGGGAAGGAAAACAAGACCATAAAGAAACCAACCAATAACATGGTTTGTAAAACCTCACGTGAAAGTCCTAACATTGGAATGGAAACAATAACAATTCAAAGCAGAGGAATCCGAGTGTCCCAGAACAGTAGCTTGTTTCCCACTTCTCTTACCCAGCAGAGAGATGCATCAGCCCCAGTGCGTGAGGATTTACAAGCGGTGACTCAGACTGCAGTGTGGGGCTCTGCACGGCTACAGCCCCCTCTCCCTCCGGTGCTGCTTTGCCAGCACCCGTTTCTCCTGACTTTTGTGGTACCCACCCCACGGATAGATTTTCACTGGGCTTTTTGTCCTGCCGGCTCCATCTGTTTCTCAGCCCCAGCTCTGTCTGCTTGGGAAGGGCGACGTGAGGCTGTGCCCCCTTTCCCACTGCTGGCACTCTTCCTCCAGGTGCCACCGCTCTGCCAGGACCGGTCATCTCCGGTGACACATGCCACCCTGTTTGTGCTGTAGCCAGGACTGCCTCTGGTCTGCTCCCGTTTACAGCAGTATCGCTTCGGAGTAAGACCGTCCATGCCAGTGCTGTGCTTTGGGGGAGCTGCATTCAAGCCCTGACAAGGAAGAAGAAAAATCAGAGGTGGCATTCCAAATTGTTCAGTTTCAATGGGAAAAGACTCCCAAGGCAGGTTCCCTCCAATCCGTGGGCCAGTCTCGATGCACCAGGTGTTTTGGAGAGGATAGCACTGTTCTGGTGTCAGATTATGTTCTTCCGTCCTGACACCCACCAAGGCTTTGTTTTAAGATATTTAGGAACTGGATCACATTTCTGTGAACCCTGCAACCACCTGCAGGCTTTGAAACCTGCCAGTTGCATGGTCTTGGGGTGCAAGTCGGAGGGGTTTTTCGGTTTGCGCGCTCCCGTGCCCGCTCCAGCAGTGGCACGGCTGATGGTGTGCCCCAGCTGAGGATGCCTCTGCAGATACGCCTCATTTTGCAGAGCCAAGAATAGGAACCCTGACAAGCATCAGCATTTCCAAACCTGAATCTAGATAAAGTTAGTGCCAGGTGAGAGGTGGGTGACAGGGTCTCAGCTTGGGCTGAGCCCATGCAGGGGAGCTGCTGCAAGGCAAGAGTCCCTTTTCCTCGATGACAAGTGGCTTGAAGGGTTTGCGTTCTCCGCTCCACAATAACTTGTAGTAAGCAGGGTGCAATCTGCTAAACCTTATTGCGATTGGTTGTTTTTCCTGGTGGAAAAAGGGTTTACAATGGGTAGAGATCATTATGAAAGGAGGACCACAGCCTTTCACACGTGCTGGTCCTCCAGGTACATGCAAAGAGAGGTCTGTGTGGATACCAGAGCTCCTGCGAAGGAGCTCAAACACCCAACCAGCATGTTTCCAGCCAGCTGAGACCTCTGGCCACCGGTGGCCTGGGGGAGGGAGGGAGGGAGGGAGGGAGAAGTGAGTTTTCTTACCAGCTGGGGAAAAAAGGCAGTGAAGCCTATGGATGGAGACGGACTGCAGGGTCAGATGCCAAAGCAGCCTTCCTAGGGCTGCTGGTCAGACCCCTGACAAGCCCCGGTACCCTGGGAGGCAGCAGCCAGCCCTGCAGCCTGCTAGCGAAACACTTCAGCTCCAACACGGCTCCTCCTTCTGTGCTTTTCAACAGCCCTGCAGCCCCCCAGCCCCAGCCCGCTGCGCTGGTGGGCCGGGGAGCTGGAGGCATTTTCCCAGCGCTCTGATCTAACAGCACCAGTGGGACTGTTTCCAGCACGCTGCCACTGGAGGGCTTATCGGCCTCCCTCCCTATCTCCCACCACCCCGGCCTGATAAACGAGGGGCTGGTGGCAGCCAGGGGAAGCGCCCAGAGCAGGGGCTGGAGCTGGGGACTGGCCAAACACAAAGGTGGCAGGGCTGGGGTGCTTCTCCCGTGAGCCCCTCCCTGTCAATGAGGATGTTGATACCTGTGACTATGGAAATCTTAAGATCAATTCAAGCAATTAGAGCCATTGCTCAATCCATGTAACCAAACAAAAGGGAAACCATTGTCACTTAGGAAACAATTAGTTGTAAGATAAGGAGCTCTGGAACAATCTCATTGTAAAGAGCTGGGCCTTGGAAGAACAGATGTGCAAAAAAAGAGAGTTACAAGGTGATCCCAAAACCGGCCTTGAGGGATAAGGTATATGTGATACCCGGAGTGAGTCTGAAGACCTCTGAGGACAGCCACCCCGAGGTGTCAACAAACATGGGGGAAAGACCTTAGCATATGCTAACGAGTTCCCAAGGAAGATCCCTGCCTGTGATAAGCACTACTGGGAAAGATACTGAATATGTCTATGAACATAGTAGAAATACTTGCTAGTTTTGTCTTTTGGGTGTGCACCTTAGGTGGAGTTATCCCCCGTGCACCCAGCGCTGCAATAAAGAATGCCTGCTTTCTAAAACTTCCAAATAAGCCTTAGAGAGTGAACTATTTTGCCGCTTTCCAGTAACAGTGTGGTGGAGGGGAAGCAGCAGAGCAGGCCCTTCCCCACAGGGTAACAGAGAGCAAAGGGTCATACTGGGGAGCAACCAGCTTCCAGGCCCGGGGCAAAGGGAATGCCCAATGGAGAGGTGATGGGAGCATTGTGGGAGCGAGGAAACACATCCCCACAAAACTCAGAGGCACACCAGAGTGGCTCTAATATTTCTTGCCAGGTGGAAAGTAACTGCTGACACCTGCCTATCTTGGGCAGGAACAGGTTTTCCCTAAATTAGCCTAATTAGCAGGGCATAAAAAGCAGCTCACCTGGGGCTATGTCTCTCTCTGCTTTGTGTTGGAGGGGTGGCTCTGAGCTGCAATAGCCTGGGAGCATCTGGGATGTCCTGGATGCTGAAGGTGTGTCTCCCTTACCCACTGAGCAGAAAAGTTCAAAAAGACTTGGGTTTTTTTTTTTTAATCTTCAGGAAAGATGCCCTGGTGTGTCCCTATGGACACCTGAGCAGTCCCTGTGCATCCCTGGGGGTCCCTCAGCTGCTCCCTGGCTGGCCTTCAGCTGCTGTGGGTGTGGGACATACAGCTATTGCTCTCTAGTGGCTCCTGGCCTGGGGAAGGCTGGCTCCCCCCACCCCTGGCACCGGGGATGCTCGGGTCCTGCTTCCGGTCTCCCCCACTCCGGGACACCCGGGGCCCGGCATCGTGGGTGTGATCGCACCCGGCAGCAGCTTGCCCACGCCCGGAGGTGGCTCACCCACTCGGTGGCACCTTGTCCCTTCATCTCATGGGGGCTGGACCGTACCAGGAACAGCTGGCGGTGGTGTTTTGGGGGTTTTTTTGCCCAGGGTTTGGTGTGACAGACCTGGCTTGCAGCCCCTGGGCACGGCTGATGGGCACTTACACCTCACACTGGGTTGTTTCCCAGCCTGGGAGAAGGTTTTCCCCGAGCAAGGAACCTCATGTTGGAGATTTTGGAGAATAAATGAAATAGGGAGTTTGTCTCCAAATACTCCATAGCTTTCTTGTAATGCATTTTAAACCATTCAAGCTGGGAAGCGCGAGGCTTTGGTAAAATGCACGTACAGGAAACCCAAGAGGGAGGTAGTGAGACTGTGTGGGAGCCAGGGCCCAGCTCTGCAGCATGGCTGTGAGGCAAGAAATTGAGGCAACTAAGAGGCAAGCTGAGGGAATGGAAGGACATTTGTAAGGGGAATGGACTTTGCATAACTCCTGGGATTGAGGGAGGGTCCTCCCTGTGTGCAGGGCCTTGTGAAATGCAGGGGAATCCCCATCTGTTTTGGAGGGTTGTGGTGGGTTGACCCTGGCTGGGGGCCAGGTGCCCACCAGAACTGCTCTATCATGTCCCTTGTTCACCAGACAGGGGAGAGAGAAAAAGTCTAACAAAAAGCTTCTGGGTCGAGATAAGGACAGGGAGAGATCACTCGCTAGTTATCGTCACGAGCAAAACAGACTGAACTTAGAGAGGAAATTCACCTCATTTGTTACTAAGCGAAACAGAGTAGAGGAATGAGAAATAAAATCAAATCTGAAAACACCTGCCCCCACCCCTCCCATCTTCCCAGGCTCAACTTCACTCCTGGCTTCAACCTCTGCCCCCCCTCAGCAGCACAGGGGGACGGGGAATGGGGGTTAGGGTCAGTTCATCACACGTTGTTTCTGCCGCTTCTTCCTCCTCAGGGGGAGGACTCCTCTCGTCGTTCCCCTGCTCCAGCATGGAGGAGTCCCTCTCATGGGAGACAGTCCTTCACCAACTTCTCCAACGTGAGTCTCTCCCACGGGGTGCGGACCTTCAGGAGCAGACTGCTCCAGCGTGGGTCCCCCACGGGGTCACAAGTCCTGCCAGCAAACCTGCTCTGGCGTGGGCTCCTCTCTCCACGGGTCCACAGCTCCTGCCAGGAGCTTGCTCCAGTGTGGGCTTCCCACGGGGCCACAGCCTCCTTCAGGTGCCTCCCCCTGCTCTGGTGTGGGGTCCTCCATGGGCTGCAGGTGGAATCTCTACACCCCCTCATCCTTCTCACAGAAGCCACCCCTGTAGCCCCCCCCGCCCCCCCAGGCTACCAAAACCTTGCCATGCAAACCCAACACAGGTTGCTAACCAATTTGTGGCTGCTGATTATGTCCATTGTATAGCCCCAACCTGAAGTGAACGATGGAGTAAAGCTTGTAGTTGGCAGTGGGTGCAAGTAATATTTTATTTTCTGTCAAAATCATGTCCTTTGATTGAACTTTGTTCATTATAATCTAATTCTCATAGCAAAACACACCTCCATTCTAAAAGCTACCCACCTTTGAGGTATGAGCACCCCTCACTGGGCATGCTCCTTGAATTTCTCTAAGCATATAGGTTTAAATCGAAGCGAGAAAACTTTCTACCCATCACAATAAGGTAACCATGTGATGCAAATGTAATTTTGTAATGGTTTTGTAACCTAAGTGTATAAACGTATAAGGGATTAAAGGCTAGGTGTGCATGTTAGGAGGAGAGATCCCCCATGCACCCAGCGATGAATAAACCAATGTTGGCTTTCTAAACTGCATTTCTGTTTGGAAAGTTGTTATTGCCCTTTGAGCGGTAACAAGGGGGACCGGCATGAGTGAGGTGAGAGGTTCTGGGAGTGGAGAAATAAGCAGGGCTCCTAAGCTTCCTTTCATGGTTCTTGGCAGTTTGTCTCTCTTTTTTTTTTCCCTTTTTGAGGGCAAACACTGAGAAAAGCAACAGTCTGTGGAAACAGAGCATTTTGAAGAAAAGTATATGGTGGGAGTTAAAACTAAATCTTAAAACTAAAACATGCAGATACCTATTAGAGAGGTCTGTGTGGATACCAGAGCTCCTGCGAAGGAGCTCAAATACCCAACCAGCATGTTTCCAGCCAGCTGAGACCTCTGGCCACCGGTGGCCTGGGGGAGCGAGGGAGGGAGGGAGGGAGAAGTGAGTTTTCTTACCAGCTGGGGAAAAAAGGCAGTGAAGCCTATGGATGGAGACGGACTGCAGGGTCAGATGCCAAAGCAGCCTTCCTAGGGCTGCTGGTCAGACCCCTGACAAGCCCCGGTACCCTGGGAGGCAGCAGCCAGCCCTGCAGCCTGCTAGCGAAACGCTTCAGCTCCAACACGGCTCCTCCTTCTGTGCTTTTCAACAGCCCTGCAGCCCCCCAGCCCCTGCCCGCTGCACTGGTGGGCCGGGGAGCTGGAGGCATTTTCCCAGCGCTCTGATCTAACAGCACCAGTGGGACTGTTTCCAGCACGCTGCCACTGGAGGGCTTATCGGCCTCCCTCCCTATCTCCCACCACCCCGGCCTGATAAACGAGGGGCTGGTGGCAGCCGGGGGAAGCGCCCAGAGCAGGGGATGGAGCTGGGGACTGGCCAAACACAAAGGTGGCAGGGCTGGGGTGCTTCTCCCGTGAGCCCCTCCCTGTCAATGAGGATGTTGATACCTGTGACTATGGAAATCTTAAGATCAATTCAAGCAATTAGAGCCATTGCTCAATCCATGTAACCAAACAAAAGGGAAACCATTGTCACTTAGGAAACAATTAGTTGTACGATAAGGAGCTCTGGAACAATCTCATTGTAAAGAGCTGGGCCTTGGAAGAACAGATGTGCAAAAAAAGATAAGAGAGTTACAAGGTGATCCCAAAACCGGCCTTGAGGGATAAGGTATATGTGATACCAGGAGTGAGTCTGAAGACCTCTGAGGACAGCCACCCCGAGGTGTCAACAAACATGGGGGAAAGACCTTAGCATATGCTAACGAGTTCCCAAGGAAGATCCCTGCCTGTGATAAGCACTACTGGGAAAGATACTGAATATGTCTATGAACATAGTAGAAATACTTGCTAGTTTTGTCTTTTGGGTGTGCACCTTAGGTGGAGTTATCCCCCGTGCACCCAGCGCTGCAATAAAGAATGCCTGCTTTCTAAAACTTCCAAATAAGCCTTAGAGAGTGAACTATTTTGCCGCTTTCCAGTAACAGTGTGGTGGAGGGGAAGCAGCAGAGCAGGCCCTTCCCCACAGGGTAACAGAGAGCAAAGGGTCATACTGGGGAGCAACCAGCTTCCAGGCCCGGGGCAAAGGGAATGCCCAATGGAGAGGTGATGGGAGCATTGTGGGAGCAAGGAAACACATCCCCACAAAACTCAGAGGCACACCAGAGTGGCTCTAATATTTCTTGCCAGGTGGAAAGTAACTGCTGACACCTGCCTATCTTGGGCAGGAACAGGTTTTCCCTAAATTAGCCTAATTAGCAGGGCATAAAAAGCAGCTCACCTGGGGCTGTGTCCCTCTCTGCTTTGTGTTGGAGGGGTGGCTCTGAGCTGCAATAGCCTGGGAGCATCTGGGATGTCCTGGATGCTGAAGGTGTGTCTCCCTTACCCACTGAGCAGAAAAGTTCAAAAAGACTTGTTTTTTTTTTTTTTTAATCTTCAGGAAAGATGCCCTGGTGTGTCCCTATGGACACCTGAGCAGTCCCTGTGCATCCCTGGGGGTCCCTCAGCTGCTCCCTGGCTGGTCTTCAGCTGCTGTGGGTGTGGGACATACAGCTATTGCTCTCTAGTGGCTCCTGGCCTGGGGAAGGCTGGCTCCCCCCACCCCTGGCACCGGGGATGCTCGGGTCCTGCTTCCGGTCTCCCCCACTCCGGGACACCCGGGGCCCGGCATCGTGGGTGTGATCGCACCCGGCAGCAGCTTGCCCACGCCCGGAGGTGGCTCACCCACTCGGTGGCACCTTGTCCCTTCATCTCATGGGGGCTGGACCGTACCAGGAACAGCTGGCGGTGGTGTTTTGGGGGTTTTTTTGCCCAGGGTTTGGTGTGACAGACCTGGCTTGCAGCCCCTGGGCACGGCTGATGGGCACTTACACCTCACACTGGGTTGTTTCCCAGCCTGGGAGAAGGTTTTCCCCGAGCAAGGAACCTCATGTTGGAGATTTTGGAGAATAAATGAAATAGGGAGTTTGTCTCCAAATACTCCATAGCTTTCTTGTAATGCATTTTAAACCATTCAAGCTGGGAAGCGCGAGGCTTTGGTAAAATGCACGTACAGGAAACCCAAGAGGGAGGTAGTGAGACTGTGTGGGAGCCAGGGCCCAGCTCTGCAGCATGGCTGTGAGGCAAGAAATTGAGGCAACTAAGAGGCAAGCTGAGGGAATGGAAGGACATTTGTAAGGGGAATGGACTTTGCATAACTCCTGGGATTGAGGGAGGGTCCTCCCTGTGTGCAGGGCCTTGTGAAATGCAGGGGAATCCCCATCTGTTTTGGAGGGTTGTGGTGGGTTGACCCTGGCTGGGGGCCAGGTGCCCACCAGAACTGCTCTATCATGTCCCTTGTTCACCAGACAGGGGAGAGAGAAAAAGTCTAACAAAAAGCTTCTGGGTCGAGATAAGGACAGGGAGAGATCACTCGCTAGTTATCGTCACGAGCAAAACAGACTGAACTTAGAGAGGAAATTCACCTCATTTGTTACTAAGCGAAACAGAGTAGAGGAATGAGAAATAAAATCAAATCTGAAAACACCTGCCCCCACCCCTCCCATCTTCCCAGGCTCAACTTCACTCCTGGCTTCAACCTCTGCCCCCCCTCAGCAGCACAGGGGGACGGGGAATGGGGGTTAGGGTCAGTTCATCACACGTTGTTTCTGCCGCTTCTTCCTCCTCAGGGGGAGGACTCCTCTCGTCGTTCCCCTGCTCCAGCATGGAGGAGTCCCTCTCACGGGAGACAGTCCTTCACCAACTTCTCCAACGTGAGTCTCTCCCACGGGGTGCAGACCTTCAGGAGCAGACTGCTCCAGCGTGGGTCCCCCACGGGGTCACAAGTCCTGCCAGCAAACCTGCTCTGGCGTGGGCTCCTCTCTCCACGGGTCCACAGCTCCTGCCAGGAGCTTGCTCCAGTGTGGGCTTCCCACGGGGCCACAGCCTCCTTCAGGTGCCTCCCCCTGCTCTGGTGTGGGGTCCTCCATGGGCTGCAGGTGGAATCTCTACACCCCCTCATCCTTCTCACAGAAGCCACCCCTGTAGCCCCCCACGCCCCCCCAGGCTACCAAAACCTTGCCATGCAAACCCAACACAGGTTGCTAACCAATTTGTGGCTGCTGATTATGTCCATTGTATAGCCCCAACCTGAAGTGAACGATGGAGTAAAGCTTGTAGTTGGCAGTGGGTGCAAGTAATATTTTATTTTCTGTCAAAATCATGTCCTTTGATTGAACTTTGTTCATTATAATCTAATTCTCATAGCAAAACACACCTCCATTCTAAAAGCTACCCACCTTTGAGGTATGAGCACCCCTCACTGGGCATGCTCCTTGAATTTCTCTAAGCATATAGGTTTAAATCGAAGCGAGAAAACTTTCTACCCATCACAATAAGGTAACCATGTGATGCAAATGTAATTTTGTAATGGTTTTGTAACCTAAGTGTATAAACGTATAAGGGATTAAAGGCTAGGTGTGCATGTTAGGAGGAGAGATCCCCCATGCACCCAGCGATGAATAAACCAATGTTGGCTTTCTAAACTGCATTTCTGTTTGGAAAGTTGTTATTGCCCTTTGAGCGGTAACAAGGGGGACCGGCATGAGTGAGGTGAGAGGTTCTGGGAGTGGAGAAATAAGCAGGGCTCCTAAGCTTCCTTTCATGGTTCTTGGCAGTTTGTCTCTCTTTTTTTTTTCCCTTTTTGAGGGCAAACACTGAGAAAAGCAACAGTCTGTGGAAACAGAGCATTTTGAAGAAAAGTATATGGTGGGAGTTAAAACTAAATCTTAAAACTAAAACATGCAGATACCTATTAGAGAGGTCTGTGTGGATACCAGAGCTCCTGCGAAGGAGCTCAAATACCCAACCAGCATGTTTCCAGCCAGCTGAGACCTCTGGCCACCGGTGGCCTGGGGGAGCGAGGGAGGGAGGGAGGGAGAAGTGAGTTTTCTTACCAGCTGGGGAAAAAAGGCAGTGAAGCCTATGGATGGAGACGGACTGCAGGGTCAGATGCCAAAGCAGCCTTCCTAGGGCTGCTGGTCAGACCCCTGACAAGCCCCGGTACCCTGGGAGGCAGCAGCCAGCCCTGCAGCCTGCTAGCGAAACGCTTCAGCTCCAACACGGCTCCTCCTTCTGTGCTTTTCAACAGCCCTGCAGCCCCCCAGCCCCTGCCCGCTGCACTGGTGGGCCGGGGAGCTGGAGGCATTTTCCCAGCGCTCTGATCTAACAGCACCAGTGGGACTGTTTCCAGCACGCTGCCACTGGAGGGCTTATCGGCCTCCCTCCCTATCTCCCACCACCCCGGCCTGATAAACGAGGGGCTGGTGGCAGCCGGGGGAAGCGCCCAGAGCAGGGGATGGAGCTGGGGACTGGCCAAACACAAAGGTGGCAGGGCTGGGGTGCTTCTCCCGTGAGCCCCTCCCTGTCAATGAGGATGTTGATACCTGTGACTATGGAAATCTTAAGATCAATTCAAGCAATTAGAGCCATTGCTCAATCCATGTAACCAAACAAAAGGGAAACCATTGTCACTTAGGAAACAATTAGTTGTACGATAAGGAGCTCTGGAACAATCTCATTGTAAAGAGCTGGGCCTTGGAAGAACAGATGTGCAAAAAAAGATAAGAGAGTTACAAGGTGATCCCAAAACCGGCCTTGAGGGATAAGGTATATGTGATACCAGGAGTGAGTCTGAAGACCTCTGAGGACAGCCACCCCGAGGTGTCAACAAACATGGGGGAAAGACCTTAGCATATGCTAACGAGTTCCCAAGGAAGATCCCTGCCTGTGATAAGCACTACTGGGAAAGATACTGAATATGTCTATGAACATAGTAGAAATACTTGCTAGTTTTGTCTTTTGGGTGTGCACCTTAGGTGGAGTTATCCCCCGTGCACCCAGCGCTGCAATAAAGAATGCCTGCTTTCTAAAACTTCCAAATAAGCCTTAGAGAGTGAACTATTTTGCCGCTTTCCAGTAACAGTGTGGTGGAGGGGAAGCAGCAGAGCAGGCCCTTCCCCACAGGGTAACAGAGAGCAAAGGGTCATACTGGGGAGCAACCAGCTTCCAGGCCCGGGGCAAAGGGAATGCCCAATGGAGAGGTGATGGGAGCATTGTGGGAGCAAGGAAACACATCCCCACAAAACTCAGAGGCACACCAGAGTGGCTCTAATATTTCTTGCCAGGTGGAAAGTAACTGCTGACACCTGCCTATCTTGGGCAGGAACAGGTTTTCCCTAAATTAGCCTAATTAGCAGGGCATAAAAAGCAGCTCACCTGGGGCTGTGTCCCTCTCTGCTTTGTGTTGGAGGGGTGGCTCTGAGCTGCAATAGCCTGGGAGCATCTGGGATGTCCTGGATGCTGAAGGTGTGTCTCCCTTACCCACTGAGCAGAAAAGTTCAAAAAGACTTGTTTTTTTTTTTTTTTAATCTTCAGGAAAGATGCCCTGGTGTGTCCCTATGGACACCTGAGCAGTCCCTGTGCATCCCTGGGGGTCCCTCAGCTGCTCCCTGGCTGGTCTTCAGCTGCTGTGGGTGTGGGACATACAGCTATTGCTCTCTAGTGGCTCCTGGCCTGGGGAAGGCTGGCTCCCCCCACCCCTGGCACCGGGGATGCTCGGGTCCTGCTTCCGGTCTCCCCCACTCCGGGACACCCGGGGCCCGGCATCGTGGGTGTGATCGCACCCGGCAGCAGCTTGCCCACGCCCGGAGGTGGCTCACCCACTCGGTGGCACCTTGTCCCTTCATCTCATGGGGGCTGGACCGTACCAGGAACAGCTGGCGGTGGTGTTTTGGGGGTTTTTTTGCCCAGGGTTTGGTGTGACAGACCTGGCTTGCAGCCCCTGGGCACGGCTGATGGGCACTTACACCTCACACTGGGTTGTTTCCCAGCCTGGGAGAAGGTTTTCCCCGAGCAAGGAACCTCATGTTGGAGATTTTGGAGAATAAATGAAATAGGGAGTTTGTCTCCAAATACTCCATAGCTTTCTTGTAATGCATTTTAAACCATTCAAGCTGGGAAGCGCGAGGCTTTGGTAAAATGCACGTACAGGAAACCCAAGAGGGAGGTAGTGAGACTGTGTGGGAGCCAGGGCCCAGCTCTGCAGCATGGCTGTGAGGCAAGAAATTGAGGCAACTAAGAGGCAAGCTGAGGGAATGGAAGGACATTTGTAAGGGGAATGGACTTTGCATAACTCCTGGGATTGAGGGAGGGTCCTCCCTGTGTGCAGGGCCTTGTGAAATGCTGGGGAATCCCCATCTGTTTTGGAGGGTTGTGGTGGGTTGACCCTGGCTGGGGGCCAGGTGCCCACCAGAACTGCTCTATCATGTCCCTTGTTCACCAGACAGGGGAGAGAGAAAAAGTCTAACAAAAAGCTTCTGGGTCGAGATAAGGACAGGGAGAGATCACTCGCTAGTTATCGTCACGAGCAAAACAGACTGAACTTAGAGAGGAAATTCACCTCATTTGTTACTAAGCGAAACAGAGTAGAGGAATGAGAAATAAAATCAAATCTGAAAACACCTGCCCCCACCCCTCCCATCTTCCCAGGCTCAACTTCACTCCTGGCTTCAACCTCTGCCCCCCCTCAGCAGCACAGGGGGACGGGGAATGGGGGTTAGGGTCAGTTCATCACACGTTGTTTCTGCCGCTTCTTCCTCCTCAGGGGGAGGACTCCTCTCGTCGTTCCCCTGCTCCAGCATGGAGGAGTCCCTCTCACGGGAGACAGTCCTTCACCAACTTCTCCAACGTGAGTCTCTCCCACGGGGTGCAGACCTTCAGGAGCAGACTGCTCCAGCGTGGGTCCCCCACGGGGTCACAAGTCCTGCCAGCAAACCTGCTCTGGCGTGGGCTCCTCTCTCCACGGGTCCACAGCTCCTGCCAGGAGCTTGCTCCAGTGTGGGCTTCCCACGGGGCCACAGCCTCCTTCAGGTGCCTCCCCCTGCTCTGGTGTGGGGTCCTCCATGGGCTGCAGGTGGAATCTCTACACCCCCTCATCCTTCTCACAGAAGCCACCCCTGTAGCCCCCCACGCCCCCCCAGGCTACCAAAACCTTGCCATGCAAACCCAACACAGGTTGCTAACCAATTTGTGGCTGCTGATTATGTCCATTGTATAGCCCCAACCTGAAGTGAACGATGGAGTAAAGCTTGTAGTTGGCAGTGGGTGCAAGTAATATTTTATTTTCTGTCAAAATCATGTCCTTTGATTGAACTTTGTTCATTATAATCTAATTCTCATAGCAAAACACACCTCCATTCTAAAAGCTACCCACCTTTGAGGTATGAGCACCCCTCACTGGGCATGCTCCTTGAATTTCTCTAAGCATATAGGTTTAAATCGAAGCGAGAAAACTTTCTACCCATCACAATAAGGTAACCATGTGATGCAAATGTAATTTTGTAATGGTTTTGTAACCTAAGTGTATAAACGTATAAGGGATTAAAGGCTAGGTGTGCATGTTAGGAGGAGAGATCCCCCATGCACCCAGCGATGAATAAACCAATGTTGGCTTTCTAAACTGCATTTCTGTTTGGAAAGTTGTTATTGCCCTTTGAGCGGTAACAAGGGGGACCGGCATGAGTGAGGTGAGAGGTTCTGGGAGTGGAGAAATAAGCAGGGCTCCTAAGCTTCCTTTCATGGTTCTTGGCAGTTTGTCTCTCTTTTTTTTTTTCCCTTTTTGAGGGCAAACACTGAGAAAAGCAACAGTCTGTGGAAACAGAGCATTTTGAAGAAAAGTATATGGTGGGAGTTAAAACTAAATCTTAAAACTAAAACATGCAGATACCCATTAAAGGAAGAGATCCTCTTTCTGCAACTTGTGGAACTAGGTTTTCAGTTGGGAGGCGGGTGAGTCCACTTTCTGCAGGAAGGAGGGGTTTCCTCACCTGAGGGAGTGGGTGATTTTGCCTGGGTTTGGAGCAGCTTGGGCGCTCCCTCCCCCCCTTGCTCTGTGTGACTGGAAGGCTCCAGCTGGGCATACCACTTGTAACCGGTGCCTGGTGGGACTCCCCCAGGGGTGGGGTGCTGCCAGTACAGGCCTCAGGGCATTAAAGGGCCCTCCTAGGGTGAGGGATTGTTGCCGGAGCATTCTTTCAGCCTCCTGCAAGGCTAGACCGACCACAAAGAGGCCTTTCTCCCAGACCCAGTATCGCTTTTCTGCAGCTTTGAAGCTGCCTGAGTGAAACCCTCCGTTGCACACTGCCACACGTGTAGAGATGCCCCAGGAAGGGCAAAACCCCGTTCCATCTGGAGCGGATCTGTGGGGTGTGCTGGGCCCAAAGCTTGCTATGCCCCTGCTTCAAAACCCAGTAATTTTGGGGCTTCCTCATGAAGAGGGGTCCAATCCCAGGAAGCTCTTTTGCACGTTAGATCATGCAGGGGACGAGCTGTGGCAGAGAAATCCGGACTGTGCTTCCTCCAGCATACCAGCAAGCCTAGGGTATGTTGCAGCTCCTTTTTGTTTTCTGGGCTTTCTCTCTGTTGTAAGGTGGCCAAGGTTTTGTTGGAATACACACAGCTCCTCCTTTCCACCAGCTGCCTAAGAACTTCACCTCAGCGGAGGGGAGTTGTACCTTTTCTGCCGGAACCTGAAATTCTCAACTTTCCAGGTGAGTAATTCTTTTCTTTTGGGTTTGTCCCACTGCAGTGGCATGGGACCCCCCCCCCGATATATCATCAATGTCTTGGTACGTTTTAACTCCTGAATCCAAAAAATTTCACTCAATAGCCAATGTGACTATTAAGCAGGTATCCTTTATTGCAGCGCTGGGAGTCGCACGGGGATATTTCCACGAGTGTGCGTCTCGACGAGGCACAAATTGTACGTGATTTATATTACAAAGAGTTACATATTCATCAGGTTTCCAATAAATTTAGTACATATTCATTATTATTCCGGGAACTCCTGAATATATGCTAATGTCCTGATACGCCTGCGCAGTTTCTTTCTCAGGTGGTCGTCAGGGGTCGTCCTCCTCAAATCTTCCTCTTTCTCCTCTTCTTCAGCGTACACAGTTGGGTGACCTCTTCTTCATGATCTCCGTTTTGCAAGCTCAGCAACCTCGTTATCTGTCCTGCCCGGATGGTCCCAGGCTTGTTGGCATATTGGGCCCCCTTTATCAGGTTGCCTCAAACTTTGTGTCTTTTTTCTAGTTCATACCCAAGGACTGTTCCCTAATTTACGGCTTCTCTTATCCCATTTCTACATTCCAACTCTTTTACTAATTGTTTTCTTTCGTACTGGAGCATGAGAGAGGCGAAGCCTGAGTTTGTGGGGCCTGACTCAAGTGTTGCCAAGTTATATGTTGTGTTTTAAAATTGGTCTAGGCTAATTAGTTTCCCTAATTCATTCCTTTTTGAAAATCAGAGGCTGTGTTTCCATTGCCGTGGAGTGAAAAAGTCACACGAGTGCCTTGGTATCAAGACACCCACCTCAGCATAGTTGTGGGGTTCTCCTCTGCATAACTTCACCTGCTTCCTAGTAGACACGGTGCTGCCCAAGCTCGGGGGTTTCCAGTGCTCAACCCAGCTTGGCCTGAGCCACATCAGGAGTTTCTACCCTGTGCAGCAAGAATTTCAGAAACTTAGGACAAAGCGTTCCGTCCCTGCTGTTCTGCTCACACATACCTTGGTGTAAGAGAGATTGGTAATTGGCAAGGAAAGAATTCCTTGTTGATTTGAGAAATCTCCAAGTGACCCACAGAGAACCCAGTCATCTGGAGGGTACGTCCCTACTGAGCACGTGGCCCGTGGACTGAGCTGCGAGATAGGGAAGCTCCTGATGTCGGCTTCAAAGCAAGCCTCCTCCATCTGGTTTTGCTCCAGGTGGCTGCTTGGTTGCCATTTGTTTTCAAAAGACACTAGCACTGGGAATTCAGCTTGGGGGCTTGGAGAGGGAGAGAAGAAGCAAGCATGTCTTTCCCAAGGGCAACTGCTTGGTGCTGGGAAGGACGCCCCTCTGTAGCAGCGTCAGCGTAGCTTCCGGGTGATGCAAAGCTGAGAGGATCTCCCAAGTCAGTGCTGCAGGAATGTGGCAGTTTGAGGACCGTGTTACAGCTCTTCTTTTGCATATCACTGTTGCTCAGGCAGGGTGAGAGCTTTGGTTTCCATTCCTGTTATCTCCAGGAGGAGATGGCCATGGGAACCACCGCTGCTTATGCAGTTCTGTGCAAAACAAGTCTGTGACATGAGAAGAAAGATTCGGAAGACTTTTTTACTGCCTTCCAAATGATTTTGCACGCTCAAGTAAAAGAAAATCCTCTCAGTTACTGAGATTGAATTAACTTTTTATTTTCCCTCTCCTTCAGGCCCATCCGAGGAAAATGGAGGAACAAATTGTATGGGGGACATTTGGGAGTTGAGGGCGTGTAGGTGTGAGATTTCAAGTAGTTTGTGCGTGGCAATAGTGAGAGAGCCTGTATTGTTCCATTGCATTTAGGGCTAACTGCCTGCTGCTGATCCTCCCTCAGCTCTCCCAGACGCACATCAGTCTGTACAGCCTTAGCACATATGTTGGAGAAAGAACAGAGGGTGCAGAAAATTAGCAGAATGAGCTTTTTTTAACACCTTCATTGTATCATATTACACTGCAGCCTTAAAATCAGGGTTAGCGAGAACGTTTTTCTCCAGCTGCAAGCTTTAAGCAAATACTGATAAGTGATATAAATGAGCAATATCAGGGCAGCAAGTAAGGTCTTTTAAATCTTTTAAATTGTTGTGGGGTTTTTTTCCTTTAATCACTTTAAGACTTGAGTTACAGTAAGGCAGTTTCTCATCTGCTCTGCCAGTCAGCACAGTAAGCTTATCTGAACATCCCACTATTAGCCCAACTGAGCTACATGAATGTCACATTTGCAGTCGGTGCTTCCATTTCATTGGACTGTTTTACTGTTTTACAGCATAGCTCTGCTCTGAAAATGTTAGAGACTATAGCTAAACACTGAGAGAAGCTAATGGATGCTGTGTGCTTTTTTCCAACTTGAAGAGCATGGACAAGTTCAGAAATTTTTGATAGAGGTGATATGAAGATGAATTAAGAACATAAATGAATTCAGGTGGAATTTCTCTGTATCTGCTAAAATGCTGCCTTTCTTCTTCCCCTTGAGGTAGAGTCCATTTAGTGGAAGACTGTTCTCTAAGTACTGGAGACCTTGAGCGTGAACGGTATCTTCTGGATGGGGGTGCCCTTGCCCTTGAACGGTGATAACCATCTGACCTTGACCTGCAACGATTGTTACGACTCTTCCCTTCGCCTCTTCTTGGATACGGTGGCGATCGCGAGTGGGAACGAGAGTGGGAACGACTAAATGAGTGAGAGCAGGAGGCAGTGTGGGAGAAGCACTGCAGGGAGACTTGGACCTTAAAGAAACCCAAACAAACCGAGGAAAACAATAGAGGAAGTTAATTCAAACCAGTCCCTGGGCTGGGAAAGAAGGCCTAAATCTTGGGGGACGTCAAGTCTGGTGGCCTCCTGGAGAAGAAACAATTACCGTGAGAGATTTGGTGCTTCTAGAGAGCAGCGCCTGCCTGGAGTCTGGTCGTCAAAAACCTTTGCAGAAAGGTATGTTGTGAAGGAGCAGCAAAAGAGCTTGCTAGTGACTCACACCAAAGGAACTCACTCGGGGGGAAGACTGCTGCCCCTGCCCGGTTTTGGTTGGGAGGTGTCTGCAGGAATGGTGGGCTGGCTGGTGTCAGGTGTTTCAAAGGTGCTTTGCGGCCACAGCACCCCTTTGCATGGCAGAAGGTGACGTGGTAACTTTTGGTAGGCTGATGACAGGGGTGAGACAGACCAGCTGTTGGATGCATATTTGGCCTTTCCCAGGTCTAGAGCAGCAGCAGCAGCAGCAGCAGCAGCAAGCTGTAAGGCATGACAGCTTGGGAACGACTGCTCTGAGTTCTGCGTCAGGTTTTGCCACCAGGAGCATCTCATGACACTTGTCTCACCCCTGCCTGAGCATCCAGGGCCACCTTGGCCCCAAGTGTCACTGAATGGACAGGCAGCCTTGTGCCGGGTACCGCTGCAAGGCTGGGAAGTGGCAGTAACTCCTGCCCCTAGTCCTGCCCCAAATTCAGCCTCATGGCTATTCCCTGTCTCTCGCAGGTCCTTTGCAATCTACAGCACATGGGCAAGCAGCCTGAAGCACAACGCCCGACGCACAAAGCCTGGCTGTCTTCCTGCCGCCACTGGAGTCCCTTCCTGCGAGTGAGCTGCTCGCCCTCTTCTTTCTCTGCTCTGGATCTGCCACCACGAACTGAAGGGCCACTGGAGCTGGGGGGTCTACAGCCCTGATTTACCATTCCAGAGGTAAGGAGAGAAAGTGACCGTCCGAGGGTTTCATGGGGATGGGAGAGCAGAGCTAAAGGTAAAAATAGATTTCCTCTGATTTCCAATATAACCTACAAGTAATCCACAGAACAGAAGATCATCCTTTCACCTCTGGCTAATAAGAAAGCCTTGTCACCTCTTGATCATCTGCTGCCATTTTTTCCCCCTTTTCTCCTGGCAAAACTTGTCAAATTCACTTTCCTCTAACCTGTTCATGGTTTTGGTCAATCTGCTTGCTCTGAGGAATCTATTTCATGGACAAACTCTAACCAGTCCTGCTCAGCATGAAACTCGGGAGTCAAGAGCGCAGCCTGAAAACCGGTGACAACCCACTGACTTCAGTGCTAGAAAACTATTTTCTTGGACTTCATGCTTTTCATATGCAGCAGTAAAGTAAGAAAGTATAAATTCCTGAGCTGGCTGTAGCATTGTTGTTGCTCAAGCATGTATTGCACATGATAATGCACCTTTCTTGGATTTTGGTTGTTCAGATGAGGCGCCTCCAGCCTTTCTCTTTCTCCTTGGCACAGCTGAATTTCTCCTGTCAAAAGGAACAGGACTGTATTGAGGGAGAAGGTTGAATTTCTTCTCAGATTTTTCTTCCAACTGTGCTAAGCTAAAGGGCAGGCAAAACCAATCCAATTAAATGTAACTCCATTTCTGTAGAAAAAAAAATAATATCTTGTTTAGGAGAGTGTGTTCATATGTACATTCCTGTCTCCCTAATGTAGAGAGAGAGGGAAAGAGAGAAGCGCGCACACACGGTAAACATCATACTGTGAACCCAAGTTTGGGAGGAGGATGTACGCTCCAGCTTCTGCATTTGTAACTCAGTACAAATTGATTAGTTGCGTATATTAAAATTAGAAAAAAATACAGGCATGGGTTTCACGCTGGGGACATTTAGCTCTGTTTGCTGCACAGATTGGTAGAGGAGATGTGTCTGCTCTGTGAGGGGAAGGAAAACAAGACCATAAAACCCATAAATAAAGCAACCAATAACATGGTTTGTAAAGCCTCACATGAAAGTCCTACCACTGGAATGGAACCATTCAAAAAGAATGGAACAATTCAAAGCAGAGGAATCACAGAGTCACAGAACGGTAGGGGTTAAAAGGGATCTCTGGAGATCATCTGGTCCAGCCTGCCCTGGGAGAGCAGGATCACCTAGAGCAGGTTGCACAGGATAAGAAACATCACTATTGCTCCTGTTTGATATTTTTTGGCATGGCATTACTTGGTAGTAGTGTTTGACCTGGAAGCCTTGAGAAGCCCTAAGATGAGGGAAAAGACCACCAGTGGTTCGGTGGCATCTGCCACATCACAAAAGTCATGCTTATGAGCATGACCTTTCCGATGCCAAAATTATCAGCTTAGCCTTTCCATTTTCCTGCAGGCTATTTGAAATATGGTGAATGATACTTGAAGATGCATTAACAGTGGTTTTTAATATTGAACCAAATTAATTCAGAATCCTCGTTTTGCTTTGAGACAGATGAGTGAACCTACTCAGGACCCCACTGGAGTTAAGGGATCTCGTGCACTGCACTTTGCAGGAAGAGGGCCGCAACTTGCTCTCTTCCTGCCGTCACACATTCTCATGATTTCTTCATGCAAGGATTTGGGGGAATACACACGGCTCCTCCTTTCCACCATCTGCCTGAGAACTTCACCTCAGCGGAGGGGAGTTGTACCTTTTCTGCCGGAACCTGAAATTCTCAACTTTCCAGGTGAGTAATTCTTTCCTTTTGGGTTTGTCCCACTGCAGGGCCATCGGACACACACCCCCGCCCCAAGATATCATCAATGTCTTGGTACGTTTTAACTCTCCCCTCGGGGATGATTTCTGATAGTGCTGGGGCCAGGGCGTGATGTGCCAAGGTAGGCGAATGCCCATATCCTTGTGGCAAAGGAGTAAAGGTCTATTGTATACCTTCCCGTGAGAATGCAAATCTATCTCGGTCGCCTTCCTGTAGAGGAACCATGAAAAACATCTCTGTTACATCAGTGGGGGCTAAAATGTTGTGGGACTGTTCCTGTCTGGTGACAATCAGTTGGGCTGTATTAGGCACGGCCGCAATCAGGGGACCAGTGCCTGCGTTTAAGGGCCAATAATCGATGGTTAGCCGCCACTTCCCGTTTGGTTTGCAAACTGGCCGCACTGGAGAGTTATCAGGGGAGTGAGTTTGAATAATTACCCCCTGTTCCTGCAGCTCTTTGATCATGGGAGCGATTCCATCTGTAAAAGAAATGTACCAGACGTGAGTTGCCCTGGGTTTGCTTTCTTGCAGCGCTGGATGCACAGGGGAATCAGCTCCGCCCAACGTGCACGCAGGTGATTACCAACGCACAGGTTATATAGACTCAAAACATACATATTCACCATTTTTCTCAAAAAAAGGCAGCCCTATGAGAATCATTTCTTGGAATTCATTTACGTAGTCTCCTCCCCGTCACGCATGCTCAGTGATTTGAGTCGGTGGCCCTCAAGGGGTCTCTGGTGGTCGTCAGTGGTCGCGCAGCCGTGTTTGCTGGATGACCCTCTTCTTGCAGGCACGCGCAGTATCCTCGCCGTGGATGCACCTGTCCGTAACAACTTACTTCATAAGATTAATATTCCCGGGCCTAGTGTCTGGTTGGGTAGGGACTGTATGTGGAACGTAGGAGCATTGTACATTGCCATGGTCAGTTAGCTTCATTACCTGTTACATTGATTACAAACTAATTATTCCAAGCTAATCATTCTGTAGTTTCTGTCTCACGGCCTCTATGCCACCATTACATTTTCCCCTTTTTGGAAGTTTCCTTCCAGGCCTTGAGTAGCTTTCTGGTTAGCATAAGTTTTCTTAGAGCTAAGCTTCTATATTTTCTACAGTTCCCTCCTTTTGGTTTTTTTTGCATCCCTGCAATTATTTATGTCTCCAAGCTCCTTGCAATTTTGCTATTATACTAGAAAGACAGGGTATACAACATGGAAAAATCACTGTTATACATACGATCCCTTGATACCAATAAGCATGATTTTGCAATTGCATTAAAAAAAAAAATAAATTTGCAGGCACAACGAATACTGAGTTCCCTGTTCATCTCCATCCAGAAGGCTCGTTTTCACTGGAATATAAGTTCCAGGTACCGCTAAAACTCTCCCAAATAAAACTTCTGCTGGAGATGCACCCACTGGTTGCCTCGGTGTGTTTCTAATGTCCCAAAGTAGTAAATTTAGCGCTTCTGGCCACTTCAAGCCAGTTTGTTTACAGGTTTTTAGCTAATTTGGCTTTGATGGTCCTAGTCATCCTTTCTACTTGCTCTGATGATTGTGGGTGATAAGGTGTGTGCAATTGCATCTTGATGTTTCATGAATGCTAAATTTGCACTAAAATTGCGGCAGAGAAATGTGCTCCTCTGTCCGAGTCAATTATTTCAGGAACTCCGTACGTAGGTATTCTCTCTTTCAAGAGAGCTTTAAGCACCGCTTTTGAGTGGTTCTTTCGAGTTGGGAAAGCCTCCACCCAGCCCGAAAGCTGATCGACAATCACAAGTAAATAAGCATATCCCATAGCCCTAGGCATCTCCGCGTAGTCAATTTGTAGTTTTTGGCAAGGACGTGTTGCTGGAGGTCGCTTCCCTGCTGGTGCCTTAATTTTCAAAGAGGCATACTCTTTGCACAGTCGACAGCCTTCGCAAACTCTCCTAATAGCAGTGTAAATCCCCGGTGCTGCCCACAGTCTCTGTACTCTCGAGGCTACAGTTTCAGGTCCACCATGGGTTTTCTCATGGTGCCATCGTGCCATCGGTATTAAGTACCTTTTTGGGAGTAATGGTTTCCCCCCTAGAGTCCCTTGTCCATTCTGCCGTTCGGCTCCCAGCTTCTCCCAGAGCTGGCTGTCTTCCTCGGGAAGTTCCTCGTACGGTTTCTGCATGTCTGGTAATTCCAGGTCGAGTTCTCCGTGATGGGTCAGTGTCATTGCAAAGGTGACTTGTCGGGCTGCTGCTTTTGCAGCCTGGTGCGCGAGCGCATTCCCTTTTGCCAATTGATTCTCTTGGTTGGTGTGTGCTTTAATATCTGTCGCTGCTAGTTGGGATGGTAACTGAAGCGCTTCCAGGAGTTCTTTAATCTGTTGTCCCTGGGCGATCGTTTTACCTGCTGATGTGAGAAATCCCCTTTCTTTCCACAGCATACCTGTAGCATGGCAAACTCCAAACGCATGCTTAGAGTCAGTATACGAATTAACCCGTATTCCGATCGCATATTGTGCAGCTTTCGTGAGGGCGACGGTCTCTGCGCCTCGAGCACCTAAAGTGGGAGGCAAAGGTGCTGCTAACGATACCTTAGTTTCTGCGGTAACAGCAAACCCAGTACATTTCCATCCTTCTTCACAATAGGAGGAGCCGTCGGTAAATAAGTTCATATCTGGGTTATCTAAAGGTTCATCTCGCAAGTCGTCTCGCGGTTTGCTTGTCATTTGGATTACCTGTTCACAGGCGTGTTCATCTTCTTCTCCATCCGTGGGCAGTGGCATTAAGGTGGCAGGATTCAAGGTATTTCAAGATCTTTCCAATCTGAAATTGTCAGCAAGCAAAAGTAGTAGTTCATATTTATGTGCTCTTTGTGGAGAAAGTGCTTTCTTGGCATATTGTTACAATAATGTTTCCACTTCATGTGGCACACAGAGTGCTAGGAGATGTCCCAAGACTATGTTCCGGCTTTTTTCTACTACCTCAGCAGCGGTAGCCACAGCTCTTATGCAAAACGGAGTTCCTCTTGCTGCTGAATCTAATGTGCAAGAATAATAGGCTATAGGTCTTTCATGTGGCCCTAAAGTTTGAACTAAGTCTCCATTTGCTGTTCCTTTGTTTTCTGTGTGTGGTGGGTTGACCCTGGCTGGGGGCCAGGTGCCCACCAGAGCCGCTCTATCACTCCCCTTGTTCACCAGACAGGGGAGAGAGAAAAAGTCTAACAAGAAGCTTCTGGGTCGAGATAAGGACAGGGAGAGATCACTCCCTAGTTATCGTCACGAGCAAAACAGACTGAACTTAGAGAGGAAATTCACCTCATTTGTTACTAAGCGAAACAGAGTAGAGGAATGAGAAATAAAATCAAACCTTAAAACACCTGCCCCCAGCCCTCCCATCTTCCCAGGCTCAACTTCACTCCTGGCTTCAACCTCCGCCTCCCCTCAGCGGCACAGGGGGACGGGGAATGGGGGTTACAGTCAGTTCATCACACGTTGTTTCTGCCGCTTCTTCCTCCTCAGGGGGAGGACTCCTCTCATTGTTCCCCTGCTCCAGCATGGAGGAGTCCCTCTCACGGGAGACAGTCCTTCACCAACTTCTCCAACGTGAGTCTCTCCCACGGGGTGCAGACCTGCAGGAGCAGACTGCTCCAGCAGTCCCGACTGGGAGTTATATACAGATGGGAGCAGCTTTGTGAAACAAGGGATCCGGATGTCAGTGTATGCTGTGACCACAGTGGATACTGTTGTAGAAGCAAAAGCTCTGCAACCAAAACCATCAGCCCAGAAAGCAGCATTGATTGCACTAACAAGAGTCTTGGAACAAAGTGAAGGAATGTATGGACTGATTCCTGGTCTGCATTTGGAGTATTACATTACCTAACCCCTAACCCTAACCCTAACCCTATCATAATGCTAATCCTACCCCTAATCCTCACCCTAAAGATAACAATAAGCCTAAACCTAACCCTGAGCTGAACCCTAACCCTAAGTCTAACCCCAAACGCCTAACCCTAACCCTAACGATAAGCCGAACCTGAACCCTAACCATAACCCTAACACTAACTCTCTCCCTATCCCTATTCCGAAGCTAACCCTTCCCTGAACCCTAATATAATGCTAATCCTAAAACTAAACCTAACCCTGACCGTGAACCTAACATTAAACCTAATAACCATAAGCTTGATCCTAACCATAAACCCAACCCTAACCCTAAACCTAACCATAAGCCAAACCTGAACCCTAAATATAAACCTAGCCCTAACCCTAACCCTATCCCTAACCCTAAGCCTAACCCTTACCCTAATCCTACCATAAGACTAATCCTAATCCTAACCCTAACCCAAAACACTAATGCTAACTGTAACCCTAACCCTAACCCCAACCCTAACCCAAACCGCATCACTAACTCTAACCCCGAATCTTAACCCTAACTCTAACTCTAACCCTAACCTTAACGCTAACCCCTAACCCTAACCCAAACCACTAACCCTAACTCTAACCCAAACCCCAACTCTAACCCCTAAACCTAACCCCTAATCCTAACCGTAACCTCTAACCCTACCCATAACTCTAACTCTAACACAACCCTAACGCTAACCTTAACCCTAATGGCCCTAACCGTAACCCTAACCATAACCAAGCCGTACCCTAACCGTAACCCTAACCATCATCCTAACCTAACCCTAAACCTAACTCTAACCCGAACCCTAATCCTAACCCAACCCTAACCCTTACCCCTAACCCAACCCTAACCCTAACCCAGCTTCTATAACATTCTGCATAGGTGGCCTGATACACAAAAACCAAACTGCAAAGCACTTATTTCTACTCGTGAATGGTGATTATGGGCAATGAGAGTTTAGTCAATGCAGCTGAGGACGGTACGGCTGTGGCCATCTAGGCAGACTTCTGAGCTTTCTCATTTTCTTCCAAGGTAGTTACAGCCATGGGACTTCTCTTTCTGCAGAGCACTGCACACAGAACTAGTGTGCAAGAGTTTGGTTTGTGACCGCTGCTGGCAGCAGATGGAGCGATCTAACGTCCGCTCAGTAGCAGCTGGGTTGCCACATATCCAAGTTGTGGTGATTTGTCAAGGCTTTGGAAGCAGTTGTGCTGAACGAAAGATCTCTCAGGGAATCCTCAGATCTTCATTCATAGCCAATTTCTCTGCAGAGAGTAAACGGCAGCTGGAATGTTCCCGTACACTACTTTTTCAGGCCTGAGATGAGTAAGGGGAAGTTTTCTAAGCTTGCTACTCCCCCCTAAGGGAACTATGGGAGAAACACAGGCGCAGAGTGTTTTATGGGATGCCACGCTGAGGGTCCCTGCAAGTTCGTTGCCTATGTACAGCCAGAAAGTGCTTTGGGCTGTCTACAGGAAATATTTAGGCTTACTTTTGTGTTTTGTTTCGCTTGGTGGTTTTTATTGTACTGGTTCCTTTGGCGGAGGCCAGTAAGGACTTGATGACGTGATTCCAGATCTTTGCAGCTATGGTGTGGCAGTTGGACGTTTGGAGCTCAAGGGAGGCGTTTTCGGCAACGCGGCAGTTTGATCAACTTGAGCTGCGTTTCTGTAGAGAGAAGAAATAACACCTTTGCCTGTCCCAACCCACTTGTGCTTTTCTCTCGTAGCTTGCATTGAGCCTGCAGAAATGCTTTTGAAGCCAGGTAGTTAATTGCACTGAGGAACCAGCGTGGGGTCAAATCAACCCCGAGTAAAAAGAAAAAAAGGTTACGTTTTCACCCAAAGCTTTTTCTCAGCCTGGTTCTCTCTGAAGCCTCACAAATTCTGGCCTTGAGCACAGAGAGGAAGTGGCAGTGAAGTGGGAGTGCCGGTCAGGAACATTTGCAGCTCTCCTGTGACAATGTTTCTCACGTAAAAATGCTGGCTCTAATTTGGAGGTTTGTATTAAAGCCAAATGTGTGAATAATTCTTTAAGTAATCATTTTATGATGATACAAAATTGGAATCGAGGCAGGAGAAGCCCAGGGAATTGTCTGCAATCCCTCCTGCAGTGACCGCATCAGCCGCCGTGCTTGGGCCAATGCTTCCAGCCTCTTTGTTTGGAGATTAAACCTGGGAAAGTCCCCGCTTCCTCGAGCATGGATCTTCCTCTCCTTGGCACCTGCTGGCTGAACTGGGAAAAACGGGGACAGCGACATCCTTTTAAGCACCAGTTGTTCTGTGGATTAGGTGGCGGCTGTGAGGAGAGGACATGCAGGAGCTGCGTGGGGCCTGGGAGAGCTGAGGAGGTTGTGGGTGCAGCCCTGGGGGCAGAAGAAACAGCTGACACTTTGGTGAAGCAACTCTTCTGTCAGCCAGTTTGCTCTGGGGAAGGTGGGGAACTGGGGCACCCATTGCTGGAGAGCAGAAGGCTTGTTACTGCTGCCGTGCTCCTCGTCTTTGCCACACTACTGAAGCAGGTGCTGGGAGGAGGTAGGGAATGATGTCCTGGCAAAAGAGGGGACCTACAAGTTGGCAGCCTCTCCCCTTCCTTTGACGTCTCCGTATTGTGCTTGAGAGTAGGAGATGTGTCCTTGCGCCCATCACTTGGAGCCTGGTTCTAAGCCCCCATGTCAGCTTCTCTTCTATTTCTGTCATGTTGGAGACTCTTTTGCATAAAAAGCCAATTCCTGGAGTTTGATCATTCTGAAGGAATCACAGCTTCTCTTGCAAAGTCTTTCTTGCCTGTACGGTTAGGGAAATGTGCTAACTGAAGTGCTTTGAGGGGTAGGAAAGCAGAGAGTTGAAAAGCAGAGTTTACATACAATTTAAGAGCCTGATTTTGGAGCTGGCCTGTGACTTTTTGGCTGTTTGGGGATGGAAAGCCAATGCCAGTGAATATGAATCCAAATAGTTGCTCCAGCGTGGGTCCTTTCCACAGGGTGCAGTCCTTCAGGAGCGCACTGCTCTAGTGTGGATCCTGCCAGAAGACCTGCTCCCGTGTGGGCAACTCTCCACGGGGCCACAGGTCGTGCTAGGAGCCTGCTCCAGCCTGGGCTCTCCATGGGGTCACAGCCTCCTTTGGGGCACATCCGCTTGCTCTGGCGTGGGGTCCTGCACAGGCTGCAGGGTGACTCTGTGCTGCACTGGGGACCTCCATGGGGACAAACCTGTGTCACCACGTTCTGCACCATGGGCTGCAGGGGAATCTCTCCCTCCTCCCCCTCCTTCTTCACTCAGCTTGGTGTCTGCAGAGTTGTTTCTCTCGCGTACTCTCACCCATCTCTCCCAGCTGCTCTTACCCAGCAGATTTTAGCCCTTCTTAAAGATGTTGTCCCAGAGGCGCTAATAACGTTGCATCATGGTGGTTGCATCACGGTGGAGCCTGGAGAGTGCCTGCAGGGCCTTTGAGGACATCAGCCCCCAAAGCTGCCTGGGCAGCGAGAGCATCGTGGTGGTCCGGCTCTACAGGAAAGGGCTCCTTATGGGAGATTTCCACTTCCTCCTCCAGGGAGGCCTCCTGTCGTGGCTCCCTCGCCAAAGGGCTGCTTCCCCTGGGTAAGGAGATGGGGGAGCTTCCCCCCCACCATTGCCTGCCCCACCAGCGGTGACTCGACCCTGGGGGTGGCATGGTGCCCTTCGAGACTCGCCAGCCCTGATCTGGGGCTCAGCGGGGCTTTTGCACCTCTTGGGTGCCATTTTCCCGGTGCCCCCTGTGCTCCCTCCCCCTCCCACACAGGCACAGAGCCGTTCTGGAGAAACAGCTTTTAATTGACAAAACACAAGAGAAAAGGTGCCATCAAAGCTACTCTAACCCCCCTCCTCCCCCCCAAATACACCACCCCTCCTCCCCCATCCCCCACTCCCCCCACCTCCTCCTCATCCCTGCTCGGGCTCTACTTCCCCCCCTGCCACCCCCGTGCTGCCTGCCAGAGCCCTGCGCTTGCTGGCCGGCTTTGGCAAGGCGCTCTGCCCCCGCTTCTTGCCCCGCTTCTCGCAGACGGCAGCCTGGGACGGTGGCAGGGCCATCCCCGCAGCCCCCCACGGCTCCTGGGGCTCCATCCCCATGGTGTAGAACTCTTCCATGCTCAGGATGGCGTCGGTGATCTCGGGGACGCTGTAGTCGGGGGTGAGCAGCTCCTCGGGCAGGGAGAGCGAGGCAAAGTGGCAGTGGGGGGTGGCTGTGCCGGTGCCACCAAGCTCCCCAGGCCCAGGGCTGCTGCTGAAAGCATCCTGGCTGACCCCCACCGTGTCCAGGGAGCAACCAAAGAGCCTTAGGGCCTCTTCGAGTGGCACCTCCTCGGACACGGTGAGGTCATCTGCCAGGTCCCCAAGGGCTTGGTTGTTGGGTGCAGCAGAAGGGCAGGAGGGGTCGTAGCTGCCCAGGGGGATGTTGCTGCCCAGCTGTGCCTCCGCAGTGGTGGCCGTGCCGTCGATAGTGAGCTGGGCAGGCTGCTCCTCGACGTGCTGGTAGGCGGCGCTGGATGTTGGTAACACAGGGGAGGCAAGGGCCACCGTGTTCTCTTCTGCGCCTGTGCCACCATGGTCCCCATGCATAGGGCTGCTGCCGGCATCCTCCTGGGTGGCCTCCACCTCATCCAGGGAGCAACCCAAGAGGCTTAGGGCCTCTTTGAGAAGCTCCTCATCGGACTCCTCAAGGTCTCCTGCCAGGTCCTCCAGGGCCTGGCTGGGGGAGTCATGGCTGCCCGGGGGGATGTTGGTGTCCGGGTGTGCCCCCGCAGGAGGTGCCGTGCCGCAGGTGTTGGTCTGGGCAGGCTGCCCCTCGATGTGCTGGCAGCCAGGGTTGGACGTCGGCAACAGCAGGGGGGCTGGGGCCACCACTCTTCCCTCTGCACGGGTGCCACAGGAGTCCCCAGGCATGGGGCTGCTGCCAGGAACATCCTGACTGGTCCCCACCGCATCCAAGGAGCGACCAAAGAGCCTGAGGGCCTCTTGGAGAAGCTCCTCCTCAGAGACTTCCAAGTCTCCATCCGGGTCCCCAGGGGCTTGGTGGTGGGGGCCAGCAGTGGGGCTGCGGGGGGTGTCACGGCCCGGGGGGATGTTGGTGCCTGGGTGTGCCCGCACAGGGGTGGCCGTGCCAGAGCTGTTGATGTGGGCAGGCTGTGCCTGGATGTGCCGGTAGCCAGGGATGGACGTCGGCAGTGCTGGGGGGGCTGGGGCCTCCGCTCTCCCCTGATAGTTTTGGGGTGTGAGGTGTGTCGGCTGTCCCTGCGGGGTCAGAGGGGCTGCCCAGGCCGGGAGGGTCCTGCAGCCCCTGGGGCCCCCCCACAGGGCAGCAGCCGGCAGAGAAGCGGTGCCATGGCTGAGCGTGGAGCTGGCCGGGGCAGGCAGGTTGGTGACCGTCCACTCGATGTGGAAGACCCGGGGGTCGAAGAAGCAGCCGCATGGAGCCCTCTGCAGACCTGTGTGGGTGAGAGGGAGCCGTGCTGGGCCAGGGGCTTGGGGCCCTCCAAGGACAGCCACCGAGCTGGCCCCGATGGCCGCCATCCCCCAGCTCTGTGCTGGGCACGTGGGCAGCTTGTGGCCGGGGTGCTCCGCGCGGGGTGAGCTGCTGTGCTGGTGGGACAGGCTTGCAAAGCAGGGAGGAGACTGGCTTCTAGGAGGTGAAGCGGGAGAGATGGCCCCAAGCATTGGGGAAATTCTCTGGGACTTGGATTTCCTGGGCCCGCATCAGCCAGGCGAGAGCAGGGACGCTTGCCTGGGCTTGCTGAAGCCCTGTGCCAAAAGTGCCCTGGGGACAGGGCTGATGGGGATGCTGGGCGTGCGCGGGGGCCGGGGATGGCGAAGGCGGCGGGGTGGCAGAGCAGCCAGGGGTGCCGTACCTGGTGGTGGTAGTGCCTGGGGGCCCTGGGGTGCCACGTGCAGTGAGGGTGGCCAGGCTGCGGGGAAGGGCTGCTGCTGGCGGGGCAGTGGGCACAGGTTGGCTGCGCCTGGAAGAGAGACAGGAGCGATGGCCGATGGTCACCTCCGCTCTTGCCCCCAAGAGTGTCCCTTGGGTGCAGGGGTCAGGGTGGGTCTGTACCTTGGAGGTAGAAGGTTTGGGGAAGGGCAAAAGTCTGGAGGAGTCGGGGTGCCGGGGGGTCCCGGGGGCCGCGTGGTGTGAGCTGCAGTGGTGGCGGCGCCATGTTGCGTTCTGGCTGTTGGCTGCTAAGGACTCTCTGGCGTCTCCCAGGAGGGAATGTGGGGTGTCCGCGTGTTCCGCCCTGCCCCAACAGCCTCCCCAGCCCCTCCTGCCTGGGGAGGGAAAGGGTTCAGGGGGGGCCTTGCTGCGTTCCCAGAGCTGGCATGTCCTTGGGATTGGTGGGACTTGGTGGGACGAGTGCCACGCCTGGAGTGCTGGCATGGAGGCTGCAGGCTGTTCAGGAGGGGTAGGCAGGGCAGGCGAGGTGGAGGGGTCGCACTCTGTGGAAGGGAGAGGTTGGATGGTAGAGCCCTTCCAGTCAGCAAGGATGTGGTGGAGAGCCTCTGGGTGAGGCTGAGGGGCATGGAAAACAAAGCAGCTGTTGCAGCGGGTGTCTGCTACCGATGGCCCAGCCGGGATGCCCGCACTGCGGAGTTATTTGATAGGCCCTGAGGAGAAATCTCTGGACGAGCAGCCCTTGTCTTGATGGCAGATTTCCCAGACACCACCTGGGAATACCATACTGCTGTGACAAGCAGGTCTTGGCAATTCCTGAAGTTAGTGGGCTGGAACTTCTTTTGTCCCAAGTACTCAGGGAGCCTACTTGGAAAGATGGAGCCTTCCTAGACTTGCTATGTGAATGGGGAAGGGCTCGTTGGTGACGGGATGGCCTTGGCCAGAGTGATCCTGAAATGGTTGAGTTTAAAAGGGTCAGTGTCATGAGAAAATAGGCCGGCAGTGTTGCTACCCTGGAGTTCAAGAGCGCAAAGGTTATGCCCTTCAGGGAGGTACATAGCAGAGTGGCCTGGGAATGTCGGTTGGGAGCCGAGGAAGGGCGTGATTGTCTTGAGGCTTTGAAGGGCCTTGCAGCGAGCCCTGTCCCCGCTGGAAGGGATGCTGGTGGTGTTCAAGACAAAGGCGTTGCAGCCCTTGTCATCTTGTGTGTCCGTCCGTGTGCCCGCCAGCCCGCAAGGTGTGTCCTGCAGGGACGCGTCCTGTCCTGGCTCCCCCGCCAAAGGGCTGCTTCCCCTGGGGAAGGGGATGGGGGAGCTTCCCCCCCACCATTGCCTGCCCCACCAGCGGTGACTCGACCCTGGGGGTGGCATGGTGCCCTTCGAGACTCGCCGGCCCTGATCTGGGGCTCAGCGGGGCTTTTGCACCTCTTGGGTGCCATTTTCCCGGTGCCCCCTGTGCTCCCTCCCCCTCCCACACAGGCACGGAGCCGTTCTGGAGAAACAGCTTTTAATTGACAAAACACAAGAGAAAAGGTCCCATCAAAGCTACTCTGACCCCCCTCCCCCCCGTGAGCTTTTTCACTCCTTCCCAGTTAGACTCCCTTCGGCCTCCAGTGCAGTTACCTGTGGGGATCCCCCTGTCACTCCAGAAATACGGACGGGTTCTGCCCTTTCATAGCCTGATGGCATTAGGGTACACTGTGCACCCGTGTCCACAGGAGCCTTCTACTCTTGTGGGTCTGATGTGTCCGGATCCACACAGTCCGGTAAACCCGGTGGTCCCTTTTCTCCCTGCGGCTGGAGGCAGGGCCCCTCTAATCCTGCCCATCATAGCTGTTCCTCACTTCTTGTTAAAATGACTTAGAAGTCCCTTCAAGAGGATCTTAAGTAAGATCAGCCCTCCACTCTCTCTGGGGAACTGCCCACTGGCAACTGAAGAAGCATTTTTCCTGGAAGAATCCATCTTTGTGATGCTTTTGCCTTGCAGCTCACGTATTCATGCCTGTAGGATTTTCCATCCGGCGTCCTCATGTCCTGTCTGTGGTCACGCAGGTAAAACCACAGGGTATCTCGTGGTGTGTACCCTCTATATCCTCTCTCTTGAGCAGAGGCACGCTTACTCCTAATAGCTGAGCTACTGTTCCGTACAGGTGGGGAGTAGGACATATCCTCTCTAAATGGCTGGAACTCCCGGGACAGTTTCTCCACGGCCGAGACAAGGCAGGAAGAGAGGCTTTCTTTGTACTGCCGGACTTGGCTAGCCATTTTATCCACTCTTGTCCCCTCTTTCTCTTCCCAGTCCATAACTGCTAATGAGTTTCCATATGACAATGGTGCACTCTCTACAAGCTTCCGCCACGTGGATCACGTGCACTGGACTTCGTCCAGCAGTTCAGCACCTGGTTTGGAGTGGCCCAAATAAACAGTGTTCATAGGAACTCCGCTATGATCGTCTCAGCAGAATCTCCTTCTGGGAACAGTGAAAACCAATGGCCTCTTATTGAAATGGGTTATTTCTTGGTTTTCTAGGCTTTTTTTTTAATTTTAGCTTTTGCAAAATGGAGAATTGCAAGTTTCCATGGAGCTCACAAAATGGAAGCCACTTTTTTAGAGCCATAACCTCAGCCCTCTGTACTCTTGGTTACTGCAGAAAAAGCAAAGGTATACAGAGAAACGATCCATTGGCGAGCTGTGTGTTTAATTGACGAATATTATTACTGTCCAAGGAGTTGTATTACAGATTGATCTTTCCTTTTTGAAAAATCAGAGGCTGTGTTTACATTGCCGGGGAGTAAAAAAGTCACACGAGTGCCTTGGTACCAAGAAGCCACCTCAGCATAGTTGTGGGGTTCTCCTCTGCATAAATTCACCTGCTTCCTAGTAGACACGGTGCTGCCCAAGCTCGGGGGTTTCCAGTGCTCAACCCAGCTTGGCCTGAGCCACATCAGGAGTTTCTACCCTGTGCAGCAAGAATTTCAGAAACTTAGGACAAAGCGTTCTGTCCCTGCTGTTCTGCTCACATATACCTTGGTGTAAGAGAGATTGGTAATTGGCAAGGAAAGAATTCCTTGTTGATTTGAGAAATCTCCAAGTGACCCACAGAGAACCCAGTCATCTGGAGGGTACGTCCCTACTGAGCACGTGGCCCGTGGACTGAGCTGCGAGATAGGGAAGCTCCTGATGTCGGCTTCAAAGCAAGCCTCTTCCATCTGGTTTTGCTCCAGGTGGCTGCTTGGTTGCCATTTGTTTTCAAAAAACACTAGCACTGGGAATTCAGCTTGGGGGCTTGGAGAGGGAGAGAAGAAGCAAGCATGTCTTTCCCAAGGGCAACTGCTTGGTGCTGGGAAGGACGCCCCTCTGTAGCAGCGTCAGCGTAGCTTACGGGTGATGCAAAGCTGAGAGGATCTCCCAAGTCAGTGCTGCAGGAACGTGGCAGTTTGAGGACCGACTGTGTTACAGCTCTTCTTTTGCATATCACTGTTGCTCAGGCAGGGTGAGAGCTTTGGTTTCCATTCCTGTTATCTCCAGGAGGAGACGGCCATGGGAACCACCGCTGCTTATGCAGTTCCGTGCAAAATAAGTCTGTGACATGAGAAGAAAGATTTGGAAGACTTTTTTACTGCCTTCCAAATGATTTTGCACACTCAAGTAAAAGAAAATCATCTCAGTTACTGAGATTGAATTAACTTTTTATTTTCCCTCTCCTTCAGGCCCATCTGAGGAAAATGGAGGAACAAATTGTATAGGGGACATTTGGGAGTTGAGGGGGTGTAGGTGTGAGATTTCAAGTAGTTTGTGCGTGGCAATAGTGAGAGAGCCTGTATTGTTCCATTGCATTTAGGGCTAACTGCCTGCTGGTGATCCTCCCTCAGCTCTCCCAGACGCACATCAGTCTGTACAGCCTAAGCACATATGTCGGTGAAAGAACAGAAAGTGCAGAAAATTAGCTGACTGAACTTTTTTTAACACCTTCATTGTATCATATTGCACTGCAGCCTTAAAATCAGGGTTAGCGAGAACATTTCGTTCTCCAGCCGCAAGCTTTAAGCAAATACTGATAAGTGATATAAATGAGCAATATCAGGGCAGCAAGTAAGGTCTTTTAAATCTTTTAAATTGTTGTGGGGTTTTTTTCTTTTAATAGCTTTAAGACTTGAGTTACAGTAAGGCAGTTTCTCATCTGCTCTGCCAGTCAGCACAGTAAGCTTATCTGAACATCCCACTATTAGCCCAACTGAGCTACATGAATGTCACATTTGCAGTCGGTGCTTCCATTTCATTGGACTGTTTTACTGTTTTACAGCATAGCTCTGCTCTGAAAATGTTAGAGACTATAGCTAAACACTGAGAGAAGCTAATGGATGCTGTGTGCTTTTTTCCAACTTAAAGAGCATGGACAAGTTCAGAAATTTTGGATAGAGATGATATGAAGATGAATTAAGAACATAAATGAATTCAGGTGGAATTTCTCTGTATCTGCTAAAATGCTGCCTTTCTTCTTCCCCTTGAGGTAGAGTCCATTTAGTGGAAGACTGTTCTCTAAGTACTGGAGACCTTGAGCGTGAACGGTATCTTCTGGATGGGGCTGCCCTTGCCCTTGAACGGTGATAACCATCTGACCTTGACCTGCAACGATTGTTACGACTCTTCCCTTCGCCTCTTCTTGGATACGGTGGCGATCGCGAGTGGGAACGAGAGTGGGAACGACTAAATGAGTGAGAGCAGGAGGCAGTGTGGGAGAAGCACTGCAGGGAGACTTGGACCTTAAAGAAACCCAAACAAACCGACGAAAACAATAGAGGAAGTTAATTCAAACCAGTCACTGGTCTGGGAAAGAAGGCCTAAATCTTGGGGGACCTCAAGTCTGGTGGCCTCCTGGAGAAGAAACAATTACCGTGAGAGATTTGGTGCTTCTAGAGAGCAGTGCCTGCCTGGAGTCTGGTCGTCAAAAACCTTTGCAGAAAGGTATGTTGTGAAGGAGCACCAAAATAGCTTGCTAGTGACTCACACCAAAGGAACTCACTCGGGGGGGAAGACTGCTGCCCCTGCCCGGTTTTGGTTGGGAGGTGTCTGCAGGAATGGTGGGCTGGCTGGTGTCAGGTGTTTCAAAGGTGCTATGCGGCCACAGCACCACTTTGCATGGCAGAAGGTGACATGGTAACTTTTGGTAGACTGATGATAGGGGTGAGACAGACCAGCTGTTGGATGCATATTTGGCCTTTCCCAGGTCTAGAGCAGCAGCAGCAGCAGCAGCAGCAAGCTGTAAGGCATGACAGCTTGGGAACGACTGCTCTGAGTTCTGTGTCAGGTTTTGCCACCAGGAGCATCTCATGACACTTGTCTCACCTCTGCCTCAGCATCCAGGGCCACCTTGGCCCCAAGTGTCACTGAATGGACAGGCAGCCTTGTGCCGGGTACCGCTGCAAGGCTGGGAAGTGGCAGTAACTCCTGCCCCTAGTCCTGCCCCAAATTCTGCCTCATGGCTATTCCCTGTCTCTCGCAGGTCCTTTGCAATCTACAGCACATGGGCAAGCAGCCTGAAGCACAACGCCCGACGCACAAAGCCTGGCTGTCTTCCTGCCGCCACTGGAGTCCCTTCCTGCGAGTGAGCTGCTCGCCCTCTTCTTTCTCTGCTCTGGATCTGCCACCACGAACTGAAGGGCCACTGGAGCTGGGGGGTCTACAGCCCTGATTTACCATTCCAGAGGTAAGGAGAGAAAGTGACCGTCCGAGGGTTTCATGGGGATGGGAGAGCAGAGCTAAAGGTAAAAATAGATTTCCTCTGATTTCCAATATAACCTACAAGTAATCCACAGAACAGAAGATCATCCTTTCACCTCTGGCTAATAAGAAAGCCTTGTCACCTCTTGATCATCTGCTGCCATTTTTTCCCCCTTTTCTCCTGGCAAAACTTGTCAAATTCACTTTCCTCTAACCTGTTCATGGTTTTGGTCAATCTGCTTGCTCTGAGGAATTTATTTCATGGACAAACTCTAACCAGTTCTGCTCAGCATGAACTTCCAGAGTGCAGCCTGGAAACTGGTGACAACCCACTGACTTCAGTGCTAGAAAACTATTTTCTTGGACTTCACGCTTTTCCTATGCAACAGTGTGGTGGGTGGACCCTGGCTGGGGGCCACGTGCCTACCAGAGCTGCTCTATCACTCCCCTGGTTTACCAAACAGGGGAGAAAAAGTATAACAAAAAGCTTCTGGGTCGAGATAAGGACAGGGAGAGATCACTCACTAGTTTTCGTCACGAGCAAAACAGACTGAACTTAGAGAGGAAATTCATCTAACTTATTACTAAGCGAAACAGAGTAGAGGAATGAGAAATAAAATCAAATCTGAAAACACCTGCCCCCACCCCTCCCATCTTCCCAGGCTCAACTTCACTCCCAGCTTCAACCTCTGCCCCCCCCCTCAGCAGCACAGGGGGACGGGGAATGGGGGTTAGGGTCAGTTCATCACACGTTGTTTCTGCCGCTTCTTCCTCCTCAGGGGGAGGACTCCTCTCATCGTTCCCCTGCTCCAGCATGGAGGAGTCCCTCTCACGGGAGACAGTCCTTCACCAACTTCTCCAACGTGAGTCTCTCCCACAGGGTGCAGACCTTCAGGAGCAGACTGCTCCAGCGTGGGTCCCCCACGGGGTCACAAGTCCTGCCAGCAAACCTGCTCTGGCGTGGGCTCCTCTCTCCACGGGTCCACAGCTCCTGCCAGGAGCTTGCTCCAGTGTGGGCTTCCCACGGGGCCGCAGCCTCCTTCAGGTGCCTCCCCCCTGCTCTGGTGTGGGGTCCTCCACGGGCTGCAGGTGGACTCTCTACACCCCTCATCCTTCCTCCATGGGCTGCAGGGGGACAGCCTGCTTCACCATGGTGTCTGCAGAGTTTCTACATCTTGTCACTCCTCTTTCCGGCTGCAAAAGCTCCCTCTCTAACTGTTTTTTTCCTTTTTAAATATGTTATCACGGAGGTGCTGATGGGCTTGGCCTTGGCCAGTGGTGGGTCCGTCTTGGAGCCGGTTGGCATTGGCTCTGTCAGACACAGGGGAAGCTTCTAGCAGCTTCTCACAGAAGCCACCCCTGTAGACCGCCCCCCCCCCCCCCCCCCCCCCCCCACCTACCAAAACCTTCCCATGCAAATCCAACACAAGGGTGCTGGAAGAACTGTGCCCGGCACACTTTGCCCACCTTCCTCTTCACTCTCCCCCTGGATCTTTATGCAGAAGGAGCTTTTGGAAACCAAAATTATCCTGCTCTTCCCACAGAAAAAAACCACAAGTGCAGAAAAGGGGGAGGGGGAGAGAAAAAGAGATACTGGGAAAAGAAAGTGCTGCAGAAAAGTCAGGAGACCAGAAGGAAAAAACCAGGAACCAGTACAATAACAGGGAAAAAAACCCCAAAGCAACAAAAAACCCAACAGACTAAGAGAAAGCAAGAGGAAGAGAAGCCATTGCAAAGGATTATTGTTCTCGCCTGTTTTTTTCTTTCTCCATTACCTGAACCTGTCCCCAGGTGACTACAGGATTTCATTAAGTCACTGTGTGACCCCTAGAAGAGTTTTATGGCCCAGGACAGACCCCAGTGGCCATGATGACCCAAAGTCACTGGCCCACTAGCCAACAGATCTGCTGAAGCCCTGCCAGCACAGGGGACCCTGTGTCCACTGCTCTGAGCCCTCCAGGCTGCAGAGCAAGAGGCGTCAGAGCTTCAGATGTTGCAGGGTCCTGGATGGGGTTTCCATTCCTCCCCTGGAAGGTGCTGCCCCTTCAGAGCAGAACAGGGTACAGGAGCATCCCTTAAAGCCCAGTTAAACGGCTGTCAGGAGCCCCTGGCTGATTTTGCAATGCAGGGGGCACTCGCGCGTCCCCTTCCATGGGCCGAGTGGAGCCCGGACACAGTTACCAAAGTACCAAAGAAGAGAGAGGGAAAGCATTTTCACTGTTACTTTCATTTATTTATTTATTTTTTACTTGTCCAACCTTGAAAAGAACGAACGAGACAGCTAGAAGGGGCCTTAATGCTGAAGGCCAGCACTCCTTCCTGGCAGGCCTGTGGTGGTCTGCCTCTCCAGAGGAGCGGCTGTCTCTTACATCTTTGCTTGACACACTGCTGTTCTTCGTGTGCCGCCGTGGAGCGTCTGGCTTCCTCTGCAGCCTCCCGTCGGGCAGCCTTCTCGTCTCCAGGCCGAAGAGACCCCGTCTCCAGGCCCCAGGGACCTCGGTGGCCCGCTGAGGGACTTCTCCTGGCGCAGCAGCTGAAGCTGTGACGCCATGTTGTCTTGTCCCCTTTTCTCGGGGCTCAGTGCAGAAGAGATGACACCCCTTCAGAAGGGGTGAGGGGTAGGGCAGAGGACGGGGGACGGGAAGGAAGCCTGCAGGCCGGCCAGGCGCGGAGGGTCAGCCTCCCGGCTAGCGCCGAGCGCGGAGGCAGGGCCGGCGGTAGGGCACTGGCCGGATGACCCTACGGCACCGCGTCGATGGTGGTGTGGAGGGGAGCCCTGGCACGATGTTGTGGTGCCAGGGGAGCCATCCTGGAGGTGGATCCACCTCCATCGGCTCCTCCTCGTCTTCAGGTGGATCCACCTCCATTGGCTCTGCACCATCAGCTACGTGGAAGAGGACCGCGTAGCTGATGGTGCCTCCCCTCTGACGCAGCCTCTTCCTCCGCGCCTCCTGCAGCTCCTCCTGTGGGCGCCCACACAGAGGTGAGCGCCCGCTCGCTTCGCATCGTTGAGCCTTCATTCTTCCAACTAGTGGAGAGTCTGAGGACTCGAAAGCTCAGCGAATGTGGGACAAGTGCTGGGGGGCCAGTATTTATAGGGTCCGGAACAGAATGTGGTGAGGTAGCTTGTGACATCAGGAGGCCACTGTGATGGCTATGCAAATCTGCTGCCATTTTTCACTTTCCTCTAAACTGTTTGTGGTTTTGGTCAATCTGCTTGCTCTGAGGAATCTATTTCATGGACAAACTCTAACCAGTTCTGCTCAGCATGAAACTCGGGAGTCAAGAGTGCAGCCTGGAAACTGGTGACAACCCACTGACTTCAGTGCTAGAAAACTGTTTTCTTGGACTTCACGCTTTTCATATGCAGCAGTAAAGGAAGAAAGTATAAATTCCTGAGGTGGCCGTAGCATTGTTGTTGCTCAAGCATGTATTGCACATGGTAATGCACCTTTCTTGGATTTTGGTTGTTCAGATGAGGCGCCTCCAGCCTTTCTCTTTCTCCTTGGCACAGCTGAATTTCTCCTGTCAAAAGGAACAGGACTGTATTGAGGGAGGAGGTTGAATTTCTTCTCAAATTCTTCTTCCAACTGTGCTAAGCTAAAGGGCAGGCAAAGCCAATCCAATTAAATGTAACTCCATTTCTGTAGAAAAAAAAATAATATCTTGTTTAGGAGAGTGTGTGCCTATATACATTCCTATCTCCTTAATGTAGAGAGAGAGGGAAAGAGAGAAGCGCGCACACACGGTAAACGTCATACTGTGAACCCAAGTTTGGGAGGAGAATGTACACTCCAGCTTCTGCATTTGTAACTCAGTACAAATTGATTAATTGCATATATTAAAATTAGAAAAAATACAGACATGGGTTTCACGCCGGGGACATTTAGCTCTGTTTGCTGCACAGATTGGTAGAGGAGCTGTGTCTCCTCTGTGAGGGGAAGGAAAACAAGACCATAAAGAAACCAACCAATAACATGGTTTGTAAAACCTCACGTGAAAGTCCTAACATTGGAATGGAAACAATAACAATTCAAAGCAGAGGAATCCGAGTGTCCCAGAACAGTAGCTTGTTTCCCACTTCTCTTACCCAGCAGAGAGATGCATCAGCCCCAGTGCGTGAGGATTTACAAGCGGTGACTCAGACTGCAGCGTGGGGCTCTGCAGGGCTACAGCCCCCTCTCCCTCCGGTGCTGCTTTGCCAGCACCCGTTTCTCCTGACTTTTGTGGTACCCACCCCACGGATAGATTTTCACTGGGCTTTTTGTCCTGCCGGCTCCATCTGTTTCTCAGCCCCAGCTCTGTCTGCTTGGGAAGGGCGACGTGAGGCTGTGCCCCCTTTCCCACTGCTGGCACTCTTCCTCCAGGTGCCACCGCTCTGCCAGGACCGGTCATCTCCGGTGACACATGCCACCCTGTTTGTGCTGTAGCCAGGACTGCCTCTGGTCTGCTTCCGTTTACAGCAGTATCGCTTCGGAGTAAGACCGTCCATGCCAGTGCTGTGCTTTGGGGGAGCTGCATTCAAGCCCTGACAAGGAAGAAGAAAAATCAGAGGTGGCATTCCAAATTGTTCAGTTTCAATGGGAAAAGACTCCCAAGGCAGGTTCCCTCCAATCCGTGGGCCAGTCTCGATGCACCAGGTGTTTTGGAGAGGATAGCACTGTTCTGGTGTCAGATTATGTTCTTCCGTCCTGACACCCACCAAGGCTTTGTTTTAAGATATTTAGGAACTGGATCACATTTCTGTGAACCCTGCAACCACCTGCAGGCTTTGAAACCTGCCAGTTGCATGGTCTTGGGGTGCAAGTCGGAGGGGTTTTTCGGTTTGCGCGCTCCCGTGCCCGCTCCAGCAGTGGCACGGCTGATGGTGTGCCCCAGCTGAGGATGCCTCTGCAGATACGCCTCATTTTGCAGAGCCAAGAATAGGAACCCTGACAAGCATCAGCATTTCCAAACCTGAATCTAGATAAAGTTAGTGCCAGGTGAGAGGTGGGTGACAGGGTCTCAGCTTGGGCTGAGCCCATGCAGAGGAGCTGCTGCAAGGCAAGAGTCCCTTTTCCTCGATGACAAGTGGCTTGAAGGGTTTGCGTTCTCCGCTCCACAATAACTTGTAGTAAGCAGGGTGCAATCTGCTAAACCTTATTGCGATTGGTTGTTTTTCCTGGTGGAAAAAGGGTTTACAATGGGTAGAGATCATTATGAAAGGAGGACCACAGCCTTTCACACGTGCTGGTCCTCCAGGTACATGCAAAGAGAGGTCTGTGTGGATACCAGAGCTCCTGCGAAGGAGCTCAAACACCCAACCAGCATGTTTCCAGCCAGCTGAGACCTCTGGCCACCGGTGGCCTGGGGGAGGGAGGGAGGGAGGGAGGGAGAAGTGAGTTTTCTTACCAGCTGGGGAAAAAAGGCAGTGAAGCCTATGGATGGAGACGGACTGCAGGGTCAGATGCCAAAGCAGCCTTCCTAGGGCTGCTGGTCAGACCCCTGACAAGCCCCGGTACCCTGGGAGGCAGCAGCCAGCCCTGCAGCCTGCTAGCGAAACACTTCAGCTCCAACACGGCTCCTCCTTCTGTGCTTTTCAACAGCCCTGCAGCCCCCCCAGCCCCAGCCCGCTGCGCTGGTGGGCCGGGGAGCTGGAGGCATTTTCCCAGCGCTCTGATCTAACAGCACCAGTGGGACTGTTTCCAGCACGCTGCCACTGGAGGGCTTATCGGCCTCCCTCCCTATCTCCCACCACCCCGGCCTGATAAACGAGGGGCTGGTGGCAGCCGGGGGAAGCGCCCAGAGCAGGGGCTGGAGCTGGGGACTGGCCAAACACAAAGGTGGCAGGGCTGGGGTGCTTCTCCCGTGAGCCCCTCCCTGTCAATGAGGATGTTGATACCTGTGACTATGGAAATCTTAAGATCAATTCAAGCAATTAGAGCCATTGCTCAATCCATGTAACCAAACAAAAGGGAAACCATTGTCACTTAGGAAACAATTAGTTGTAAGCTAAGGAGCTCTGGAACAATCTCATTGTAAAGAGCTGGGCCTTGGAAGAACAGATGTGCAAAAAAAGAGAGTTACAAGGTGATCCCAAAACCGGCCTTGAGGGATAAGGTATATGTGATACCCGGAGTGAGTCTGAAGACCTCTGAGGACAGCCACCCCGAGGTGTCAACAAACATGGGGGAAAGACCTTAGCATATGCTAACGAGTTCCCAAGGAAGATCCCTGCCTGTGATAAGCACTACTGGGAAAGATACTGAATATGTCTATGAACATAGTAGAAATACTTGCTAGTTTTGTCTTTTGGGTGTGCACCTTAGGTGGAGTTATCCCCCGTGCACCCAGCGCTGCAATAAAGAATGCCTGCTTTCTAAAACTTCCAAATAAGCCTTAGAGAGTGAACTATTTTGCCGCTTTCCAGTAACAGTGTGGTGGAGGGGAAGCAGCAGAGCAGGCCCTTCCCCACAGGGTAACAGAGAGCAAAGGGTCATACTGGGGAGCAACCAGCTTCCAGGCCCGGGGCAAAGGGAATGCCCAATGGAGAGGTGATGGGAGCATTGTGGGAGCGAGGAAACACATCCCCACAAAACTCAGAGGCACACCAGAGTGGCTCTAATATTTCTTGCCAGGTGGAAAGTAACTGCTGACACCTGCCTATCTTGGGCAGGAACAGGTTTTCCCTAAATTAGCCTAATTAGCAGGGCATAAAAAGCAGCTCACCTGGGGCTATGTCTCTCTCTGCTTTGTGTTGGAGGGGTGGCTCTGAGCTGCAATAGCCTGGGAGCATCTGGGATGTCCTGGATGCTGAAGGTGTGTCTCCCTTACCCACTGAGCAGAAAAGTTCAAAAAGACTTGTTTTTTTTTTTTTTAATCTTCAGGAAAGATGCCCTGGTGTGTCCCTATGGACACCTGAGCAGTCCCTGTGCATCCCTGGGGGTCCCTCAGCTGCTCCCTGGCTGGCCTTCAGCTGCTGTGGGTGTGGGACATACAGCTATTGCTCTCTAGTGGCTCCTGGCCTGGGGAAGGCTGGCTCCCCCCACCCCTGGCACCGGGGGATGCTCGGGTCCTGCTTCCGTCTCCCCCACTCCGGGACACCCGGGGCCTGGCATCGTGGGTGTGATCGCACCCGGCAGCAGCTTGCCCACGCCCGGAGGTGGCTCACCCACTCGGTGGCACCTTGTCCCTTCATCTCATGGGGGCTGGGACCGTACCAGGAACAGCTGGCGGTGGTGTTTTGGGGTTTTTTTTGCCCAGGGTTTGGTGTGACAGACCTGGCTTGCAGCCCCTGGGCACGGCTGATGGCACTTACACCTCGCACTGGGTTGTTTCCCAGCCTGGGAGAAGGTTTTCCCCGAGCAAGGAACCTCATGTTGGAGATTTTGGAGAATAAATGAAATAGGGAGTTTGTCTCCAAATACTCCATAGCTTTCTTGTAATGCATTTTAAACCATTCAAGCTGGGAAGCGCGAGGCTTTGGTAAAATGCACGTACAGGAAACCCAAGAGGGAGGTAGTGAGACTGTGTGGGAGCCAGGGCCCAGCTCTGCAGCATGGCTGTGAGGCAAGAAATTGAGGCAACTAAGAGGCAAGCTGAGGGAATGGAAGGACATTTGTAAGGGGAATGGACTTTGCATAACTCCTGGGATTGAGGGAGGGTCCTCCCTGTGTGCAGGGCCTTGTGAAATGCTGGGGAATCCCCATCTGTTTTGGAGGGTTGTGGTGGGTTGACCCTGGCTGGGGCCAGGTGCCCACCAGCGCTGCTCTATCATGTCCCCTTGTTCACCAG